>NC_059381.1:41116041-41475194 GCF_019703515.2 Myxocyprinus asiaticus | reverse complement strand
TCTGCACCTAGATATGCAAGGGTGCGCCTTATGCAATTCAAGATTATACATCGATTCTATTGGACCCCCTCTAGATTGTATAGGCTCGGTCATAAAGACACACCCACCTGCTGGAGATGCCAATCGAAGGATGGAGATATGGCCCATGTTTTTTGGTGGTGTGGTGAGATCCAGGGGTTTTGGATGAAGGTTCAGAGTGTTGTGTGTGACATGTTGGGCACTCAGATTTCGTTTTGCCCCAGACTCTGTGTTTTGGGCAATGGGGAGTTCATCGATATGGGAACAAAAACAAAGAACTGGGTCCTGACAAGTGTGATGGTTGCCAGACAGATTGTTTTGAGGGGATGGAAGTCAGCTGGAGCTCCCCCATTTCAGGAGTGGAGCATGGATGTGGGAACAAAAACAAAGAACTGGGTCCTGACAAGTGTGATGGTTGCCAGACAGATTGTTTTGAGGGGATGGAAGTCAGCTGGAGCTGATAGATGGGGAGGGTGGCAGCATATGAAGAAATTATATTTAGTAGACTTGGTAATTTAGATTTGTTTGTTGGGAAATGGAGCAAGTGATTGGCATTCATGGAGGGTTCTCGGGGAGAGGCAGCAGAGAGAGAGATTTAGCTGTAGATGTGTGTGATTATTATATTTTTTGTATTTCTTTATTATTTATTTATTTATTTATGTGTGAATATGATAATGTGACCACGGGAGTGTTTGTTGGGGGTCAGGGTGGGGTTGGGGATTGGGAGGGTTAGTGGTGGGGATTAAATGTTGATTCCATGTATATATGTTTTGTTTTTTGTGACTTCTGTGGAATAAAAAAAAAAAGTTAATCACAAAAAGATAAAATTCATTCACGAACTAGTGCAGTTTATTCTTGATAACATGTCAATAAACATGAAAGAACAAATCTCACCCATTCACGTGCTTATTGGCACTATTTGCAAAGTAAAAAAAAAAAAAAAACAGCTGAAAATAATAAAGACAGCGAGTAGGGAGATGTGGGTGAAGTTTCATTTTATTTTCTAACAGTGTGCACACTTGATGACAAGACGTCTAGATATCAAGCAGTTCTGAAAACTGTTGTAGTGTCTGAGACTAGTCTTGGCATGTCACAGGAGTGCGCACACAACAAGTCTCACATTCATCGTGAGATCCAAGACTTCTCGTCGCAGACCAGTCGCCGACTCAAAACATCAGAGGAGACGAGCTTGAGTCATGTAGTGTACACTAGACTGTATAGCCGAGGTCACCGCTATTGTAAACAGCAGACAACTGATACCTGTATCAACCGACCCTGCAGATCCTTTCATCCTCACACCTGCCACATTACTTACCCAAAAGACTGACCCCTGTCCTGTCCCAGATGGTGACTTTGGACATTCTGACTTGTATAAGTGGCAATGGCACAGAATACAAAGCCTTGCCAACACCTTTTAGGACAGGTGGCACAAACAATACTTATCAACTCTGCAATCTCAGAGAAAATGGCAGTGCTATCAGCCCAACATTACTCCTGGCAGTGTGTTTCTATTAAAGGACTCTCAATCTAAGAGAAATCAGTGGCCTTTGGAAACTGTCACAGATGTCACAGTAATGATTGATTTATGTAAAGTTGATTATAACTTATAACTTTTATGTTCAATTGTGTTATTTACTACAATTGGTTAATGGAAAGCCACGTGTAATTATTTTAGGAGCATTTTCTTAGTTATAAATGGACATATTTGTTAACATATGTCATCCTTGTATTTTTCTACAGTTTTACCTTGTCCACTGACACCAGTAAAGAGGTGACAAAACTACTACCTTTGACTGTTATCTTTGGGAGGTATTAACTGACTGTCCTGATTAACAATTTTTATTGATTCACATATTTGAACATAGAAAAACAAAACATATATACACAGAATCAACATTAACCCCCACTATTACCCCTCCCCCTCCCAATCCCACCCTGGCCCCCAACAACATCCCAGTGGTCATACATGATATAGACACACACACACAAAAAAAGTAAATAAAAGTAAATAAAAAACTTAAATAAAAAAAATATATAATAATAATCACACATCCATAAATGTTAGATATCCGCCCCATTTCTCCACAAACAAGATAAACTTCCCCAATCTTCTAAATGACCCTTCTTCAAAGGTCGCCACCCTTCCCATCTCCGAGCACCACTCCTGAAAAGAGGGCGCTCCAGCCAACCTCCATCCCCTTAAAAGTATCTCTCTGCTGATCATGACACTGGTTAAGACCCAACTCTTTGTGTCTATTTTCAACACCGATGAACGCCCCATCGTCCCAAATACAGAGTCTGGGGCAAAATGATACCCGAGTGCTCAATACATCACACACCAAACTCTGAACCTTCAACCAAAACTCCCGGATCTTAACACACCCCCAAAAGACATGAGTTATGTCTCCATCCTCCGATTGGCATCGCCAGCAGGTGGGTGTGTCTTTAAGACCAAGCCTATACAATCTAGAGGGGATCCAATAGAACCGATGTAAAATCTTGAATTGCATAAGGCACACCCTTGTGTCTATAGATGCAGACTTGATGATTTTTAGAATCCTAGCCCACACTCCCTCCTCCAATTCCAAGTTTAAATCTTTCTCCCATAATCTCTTAAGAGAAATTGAAGCTCCATCCCCCACACTCTGAATTAGCTGGGAGTAATACACTGATGCCTCATGACCTTTTCCAAAAGTAGTAATCACCACTCCCATAGTATCTGCCACTTTAGGGGGTGTATGCTATTCCCAAAATAGTACAGAGGAAGTAGTGCAGCTGTAAATACATAAAAAACGGAGATCTGAGAAACTAAAATGTTGAACCAAATTTTCAAAGGATCTCAACACACTACTCTCATACAGGTCACCAAGTGTTGTAACCCCCCTCACAATCCACTCTGACCAGCAGAAAGGGGACTTATTAATACATAATTTGGGGTTCAGGCATGAGCTCGAGGCAACATTTAGATAAATATCCGAATTAAACACTCTGGACACTTTTGTCCATACCGAGTGCAAATGCGAGATAATGGGGTGTAATTTAACTTCTCCGGGTAGTTTAATAGAAAGGCTTTGCAATGGCAAAATAGGGGCAAGAACTTCCTGTTCAATACAAAACCAGGGAGGGGCTCTTTCAGGTGGAAGCGACCAATAAGCCAAATGTCTGAGACCGAATGCATAATAATAAAACAAAATCTTTGGTAGGCCTAGCCCACCATTGTCAATCGGCCTATGTAACTTATTGAAATGTAATCTGGGACGCTTACCATTCCAAATGAAGGACTTCTCTATACTATCAAATTGCTTGAAATAAGAGAGGGGGACATCTACAGGGAGAGATTGTAAAAGGTAGTTAAATTTTGGAATACAATTCATTTTAATAACATTAACCTTCCCAATCATAGATAAATGTAATGAAGCCCACCTGCCCACATCGCTCAAAAACCTTTTTATTAAGGGGTCAAAATTAACTAACTAAATCAGACAAATTTGCTGGGAATAAAATACCAAATTAATTAATACCGTGTTTGGAGTCTGATTCGCCACTGACCACATGATATTGATGAAATGCCTAATTTTATCAGAAGAGCTGCGGCCCTGAATAAACCCCACCTGATCTATATGTATAAGAGATGTCATAACTTTACTCAGTCAATTTTTGACAATATATATATATATATATATATATATATATTTTATTAAATCATACTATAACAATTAAATATATATATATATATATATATATATATACAGGTGCTGGTCATATAATTAGAATATCATCAAAAAGTTGATTTATTTCAGTAATTCCATTCAAAAAGTGAAACTTGTATATTATATTCATTCATTACACACAGACTGATATATTTCAAATGTTTATTTCTTTTAATTTTGATGATTATAACTGACAACTAAGGAAAATCCCAAATTCAGTATCTCAGAAAATTAGAATATTACTTAAGACCAATACAAAGAAAGGATTTTTAGAAATCTTGGCCAGCTGAAAAGTATGAACATGAAAAATATGAGCATGTACAGCACTCAATACTTAGTTGGGGCTCCTTTTGCCTGAATTACTGCAGCAATGCGGCGTGGCATGGAGTCGATCAGTCTGTGGCACTGCTCAGGTGTTATGAGAGCCCAGGTTGCTCTGATAGTGGCCTTCAGCTCTTCTGCATTGTTGGGTCTGGCATATCGCATCTTCCTCTTCACAATACCCCATAGATTTTCTATGGGGTTAAGGTCAGGCGAGTTTGCTGGCCAATTAAGAACAGGGATACCATGGTCCTTAAACCAGATACTGGTTGCTTTAGCACTGTGTGCAGGTGCCAAGTCCTGTTGGAAAATGAAATCTGCATCTCCATAAAGTTGGTCAGCAGCAGGAAGCATGAAGTGCTCTAAAACTTCCTGGTATACGGCTGCGTTGACCTTGGACCTCAGAAAACACAGTGGACCAACACCAGCAGATGACATGGCACCCCAAACCATCACTGACTGTGGAAACTTTACACTGGACCTCAAGCAACGTGGATTGTGTGCCTCTCCTCTCTTCCTCCAGACTCTGGGACCCTGATTTCCAAAGGAAATGCAAAATTTACTTTCATCAGAGAACATAACTTTGGACCACTCAGCAGCAGTCCAGTCCTTTTTGTCTTTAGCCCAGGCGAGACGCTTCAGACGCTGTCTGTTGTTCAAGAGTGGCTTGACACAAGGAATGCGACAGCTGAAACCCATGTCTTGCATACGTCTGTGCGTAGTGGTTCTCCCCCACATTTTTGAATGGGTTTTGTTTCACAATCCTCTCCAGGGTGCGGTTATCCCTATTGCTTGTACACTTTTTTCTACCACATCTTTTCCTTCCCTTCGCCTCTCTATTAATGTGCTTGGACACAGAGCTCTGTGAACAGCCAGCCTCTTTTGCAATGACCTTTTGTGTCTTGCCCTCCTTGTGCAATGTGTCAATGGTCGTCTTTTGGACAACTGTCAAGTCAGCAGTCTTCCCCATGATTGTGTAGCGTACAGAACTAGACTGAGAGACCATTTAAAGGCCTTTGCAGGTGTTTTGAGTTAATTAGCTGATTAGAGTGTGGCACCAGGTGTCTTCAATATTGAACCTTTTCACAATATTCTAATTTTCTGAGATACTGAATTTGGGATTTTCCTTAGTTGTCAGTTATAATCATCAAAATTAAAAGAAATAAACATTTGAAATATATCAGTCTGTGTGTAATGAACGAATATAATATACAAGTTTCACTTTTTGAATGGAATTAGTGAAATAAATCAACTTTTTGATGATATTCTAATTATATGACCAGCACCTGTATATATATATATATATATATATATATATATATATATATATATATATATATATATATATATATATATATATATATATATATATATATATATATATATATATATATATATATATATACATACACACACACATATACAGTGGTGTGAGAAAGTGTTTGCCCCCTTCCTGATTTCTTATTTTTTTGCATGTTTGTCACACTTAAATGTTTCAGATCATCAGACAAGTTTAAATATTAGTCAAAGATAACACAAGTAAACACAAAATGTAGTTTTTACATGAAGGTTGTTATTATTAAGGGAAAACAAAATCCAAACCTACATGGCCCTGTGTGAAAAAGTGTTTGCCCCACCTGTTAAAACATAACTTAACTGTGGTTTATCACACCTGAGTTCAATTTCTCTAGCCACACCCAGGCCTGATTACTGCCACACCTGTTCTCAATCAAGAAATCACTTAATTAGGACCTGCCTGACAAAGTGAAGTAGACCAAAAGATCTTCAAAAGCTAGACATCATGCCGAAATCCAAAGAAATTCAGGAACAAATGAGAAAGAAAGTAATTGAGATCTATCAGTCTGGAAAAGGTTATAAAGCCATTTCTAAAGCTTTGGGACTCCAGAAAACCACAGTGAGAGCCATTATCCACAAATGGCGAAAACATGGAACAGTGGTGAACTTTCCCAGGAGTGGCCGGCCGACCAAAATTACCCCAAGAGCGCAGCGACGACTCATCCAAGAGGTCACAAAAGACCCCACAACAACATCCAAAGAACTGCAGGCCTCACTTGCCTCAGTTAAGGTCAGTGTTCATGACTCCACCATAAGAAAGGCAAAAATAAGACTGGGCAAAAATGGCCTGCATGGCAGAGTTCCAAGATGAAAACCACTGCTGAGCAAAAAGAACATTAAGGCTCGTCTCATTTTTGCCAGAAAACATCTTGATGATCCCCAAGACTTTTGGGAAAATACTCTGTGGACTGACGAGACAAAAGTTGAACTTTCTGGAAGGTGTGTGTCCCATTACATCTGGCGTAAAAGTAACACCGCATTTCAGAAAAAGAACATCATACCAACAGTAAAATATGGTGGTGGTAGTGTGATGGTCTGGGGTTGTTTTGCTGCTTCAGGACCTGGAAGACTTGCTGTGATAAATGGAACCATGAATTCTGCTGTCTACCAAAAAATCCTGAAGGAGAATGTCCGGCCATCTGTTCGTGACCTCAAGCTGAAGCGAACTTGGGTTCTGCAGCAGGACAATGATCCAAAACACACCATCAAGTCCACCTCTGAATGGCTGAAGAAAAACAAAATTAAGACTTTGGAGTGGCCTAGTCAAAGTCCTGACCTGAATCCTATTGAGATGCTGTGGCATGACCTTAAAAAGGCAGTTCATGCTCGAAAACCCTCCAATGTGGCTGAATTACAACAATTCTCCAAAGATGAGTGGGCCAAAATTCCTCCACAGCGCTGTAAAAGACTCATTGCAAGTTATTGCAAACGCTTGATTGCAGTTGTTGCTGCTAAGGGTGGCCCAACCAGTTATTAGGTTTAGGGGGCAAACACTTTTTCACACAGGGCCATGTAGGTTTGGATTTTGCTTTCCCTTAATAATAACAACCTTCATTTAAAAACTGCATTTTGTGTTTACTTGTGTTATCTTTGACTAATATTTAAACTTGTTTGATGATCTGAAACATTTAAGTGTGACAAACATGCAAAAAAAATAAGAAATCAGGAAGGGGGCAAACACTTTTTCACACCACTGTATAAATATATATATATATATATATAAATCAACATTTAAACCCCACAACCCCCCCCCCCTTTTAGATATAAAAATCAAACCGACACACATATATACATATATAAAAATATACATATATATATATATATATATATACACACACACACACACACACACACACACACACACACACACACACATATACAAACATAAATACATACACATATATATACACATTCATACATACATACATACACACACATAATAATCATACTAACTATATTACACTACTCTCTACACATCCCACCCGAGAACCCTCTAAAAACTCCAAATACCTGCCCCATTACCGAATAAACATATCCAAGCTACCCCGTCTTCCCGATGACACCTCCACATAAGCTGCCACCCTCCCCACCTCCGTGCACCACTCCGGATATGGGGGCGCACCAGCTGACCTCCAACCCCTCAAAATAACCTGCCTGGCAATCATCACACAGGTCAGAACCCAGTTCTCTATATGGCCATCCCCCACATCGATGACCGCCCCAACGCCCAGAACACAAAGTCTGGGGCAAAATGAAACCTGAGTGCCCACCACGTCGCACACAAAATTCTGAACCTTCGATCAAAATTTCTGGATCTCGACACACCACAAAAATACATGGGCCATGTCTCCATCCTCCGATTGGCATCTCCAGCAGGTGGGTGTGTCTTTACGACCAAGCCTATACAGTCTAGAGGGGGTCCAATAAAATCTAAGCAAAATTTTGAATTAAGACGCACCCTTGCATCTCTAGATGCAAACTTAACGTTTTTAAGAATCTTAGCCCACACTCCTTCCTCCAGTGCCAAGTTGAAATCTTTCTCCCATGCTCTCGAGAGAAGTTAAGGCTCCGTCCCCCATACTCTGAATTAACAGGGAGTAGTTCACTGATGCCTCATGACCTTTTCCAAAAGCCGCAATCACCTCTCCCAAAGCATCTGCCTCCTTAGGGGGGTGTGTGCTACTCCCAAAAATAGTACAGATCAGGTGGCGCAATTGTAAATACCTATAAAACTGAGGTCTGGGGATCCCAAAATGTTGGACCAAGTTTTCAAACAATCTCAACACTCCACTTTCATATAGGTCACCGAGTGTAGCAACCCCTCTCACAATCCACTCTGGCCAGCAGAAAGGGGACTTGCCAATACACAATCTTGGGTTCTGCCATATGCTCGAGGCAGCATTTAAATAAGTGTCCAATTTAAACAATCTGGACACTTTAGTCCATACCGAGTGTAAATGCGAAATAACGGGGTGTAACTTAACTTTTCCGATTAGTTTGATAGAGATGCTTTGTAATGGCGAAATAGGGGCAAGAACTGCCTGTTCAATAACAAACCAGGGAGGGGTTCTCTCAGGTGGAAGTGACCAATGAGCCAAATGTCTGAGACTGAACGCATAGTAATAAAACAAAATCTTGTGTAGGCCTAGCCCACATTTGTCTATCAGCCTATGTAACTTATTAAAATGCAATCTGGGACGTTTACCATTCCAAATGAAGGTCTTCGCTATGCTATCAAATTGCTTGAAATAAGAGAGGGGGACATCTACAAGGAGAGGTTGTAGCAGGTAGTTACATTTTGAAATACAGTTCATTTTAATAACATTAACCTTCCCAATCATCGCTCGAAAACCTTTTTATTAAAGGGGCAACATTAACACTAACTAAATCAGACAAATTTGCTGGGAATAAAATCCCCAAATACTTAATGCCCTGTTTGGGCCACTGGAAGACGCTGGCCTGGAAAGCCGTTACTGGACAGTACACTGTCAGAGCCAAAGTTTCGGATTTAGACCAATTGACTTTGTATCCTGAGAACTTGGAAAAGGAATTAATGATTCTGTGGAGGCAAGGCATAGATCTAATAGGTTCAGAGACAAATAATAAAATATCATCTGCGTAAAGCAGAAGCTTATGCGCCACACCTCCCGCAACCACCCCTGGAAAATCATCCTCCTTTCTTATCGTGGCTGTTAATGGTTCCAGGGCAAGACAGAACAATAATGGGGAAAGAGGGCAGCCCTGCCGAGTGCCCCTATTCAGAGTAAAATAATCTTAAATTAATCCACTTGTTTGTACCACTGCTACAGGGTGTCTATAAAGTAACTTAATCCAACCAATAAATGTACTCCCGAACCCATACATTTCCAAAATCTTAAAAAGATAATCCCATTCTACCATATCAAACGCCTTTTCGGCGTCAAGCGAGATGGCAGCGATCGGAGATTGATCATTCGCTACTGACCACATGATATTGATGAGACGCCTGATGTTATCAGAAGAGTTACAGCCCTGAATAAATCCCACCTGATCTATATGTATAAGAGATGTCATAACCTTACTTAATCGGTTAGCCAAAAGTTTTGACAATATTTTTTACATTTAGTTGGATCAGGGAGATTGGATGGTAACTTTTACACTCGCTTGGATCTTTGTCCTTTTTAAGAATCAGACTGATCCGGGCTTGTGTCATGGTTGGAGGAAGCTTTCCATTCTTTAATGATTCAGTATAAACTTCTAACAAAAGTGGAGCCAGTTCTGTAGCATAAGATCTAAAAAATTCAGCGGCAAAACCATCTGTCCCCGGAGCCTTGCCAGTAGGTAGGGACTTAATTACCTCATCAAGCTCCTCCAAGGTTATCTCAGAATCAAGAGAGTTTTTTTCACTCAATTGTCAGTTTAGGAAGATCTAATGGTTCCGCAAATTTTCTAATATCTTCATCAGTAGACGAAGACGTGGAACTATAAAGATCAATATAGAATTCTTTAAAAGGCATTATTAATATTAATGGCGGAGGTAAAAATTTCACCACCAGCAGATTTCACTGAGGGAATGATAGAAAGAGACTCTCTCTGCTTTATATATCTAGCCAAAAGCTTCCCTGCTTTGTCACCCGACTCAAAGTATGACTGTCTTGCCCTGAATAACCAAAACTCCACTTTCCACGACAAAATAGTATTATATCTATTTTTCAATCGGGTCAATTCTCTGAGGCCATCAGCTGACATACAGCGCTTCAGCTCTGCCTCTGCACTTTTAATATTTCCTTCCAACTCCACGAGTTCTCGTGCTTTGGATTTTTTGATGAATGAGGCATACTGTATGATCCGGCCCCTAAGAACTGCCTTAAGTGCCTCCCAAGCCACGCCCACAGAGGATACTGAGGACCAGTTGGTCTCCATATAAACATTGATTTCAGTCTTTAACATTTGTTGGAAATCAGGATTTTGCAAAAGGGATACATTAAGGTGCCAACTATATGATTTCTTTTTCTCTATATGTGGCATCACCTCTAAACTCACCAGGGTGTGATCTGAGACTAAAATGTTTCCAATTGGGCAATCCACAACAGATTTGGATATAAAAAAAAATCTATTCTAGAATAAATCTTATGGACTGATGAGAAAAATGTATAGTCCCTACCAGATGGGTTCAAAAGTCTCCAAATATCCATAAGACCAAGATTTTTACACATCCTGTGAAGTGTCAATGTTGCTCTAGGGGGTTTACACACTTTTGCTTCACTGTGATCAAGGACTAAGTCCATCAAAAGATTAAAGTCTCCTCCCAATATTATATCATGAGGGGTGCCAGCGGTTTGCAACATCCTTTCAAGATCTATAAAAAAGCCCTGATCATCAGCGTTATGTGCGTTAATATTAGCCAAAATCAACCTTTGCCCTTGAATTTCAGCTAAAACAATAATGACTCTCCCTAATTTATCTTTAGTCTGTTTGAGACATTTGAATTGTAGATGTTTATTGAGCAATATAATAACTCCCTTACTCTTACTTGAGCCAGCACAAAAAAAAAAAACATATCCACCCCATATCTTCCCAAATTTTTCAGCTTCCTGTGGGGAGAGATGTGTTTCTTGAAGAAACACTATATCATATTTCTTATGTTTAAGAAAAGTAATAACCTTCCTTCTTTCTATGGGGTGCCCCAACCCGTTTACATTCCATGTGAAGAGAGATAGTACACTCATATTAACATTTGACATTTTGATATAGTAGAAAAAATAAATTGTGTGTCAAAAACAAAATTATACAGACCATATTCCCCATTAGTGAAACAATCAAACCCCGAACTTCCCTCCGAACAAAACAAACAGAAAAAAAGGCATGCACATTAACCCCGCGCACGAAAGCGCCAACCGCCGACAATCCCTCTAAACTCAAAAGGTCCGTGAATGCCCACGAGCATTCACAAATTTGTGAGGCAAAATTACATAACAGAAAATACTTTGTAAAATAAACCCAGCCAATAGGAAGAATGAACACAAAGAATGTGTAGATTCATTCACAGAACTGTCTCAAAGGTGTGATCTTCCACAAAACAAATTCCAGCTGATATAAAACTGTTCAGATTCCTCGGACAGACAAACGAATGTTCCGTGAGCCAGCTGTTATGAGTTCAGCGGATGACGTAATCATTCCAATGTCCTGTAAAAAAACTCAACAAAACAAAACTACAGCCAGCAGGAGGAATAAGCAAGAAGAACGAACAGATTAATCCACAGCTGTTCCAAAGGAGTGTTATTCAATAGAACAAGCTCCAGCCGCTAGGCAGAACCAATACAAAAAGAAACAAAACCGGCATCCCGGTTCCCCGGATGGTCGAGTCAATTCACTCGGAGGCTGCATAAAAGTATATACTATGACTTACACAATCCGTCAACTTTATAAAAGACATCCTTTGTGTGAGCATGTAGATATTTTGCGGTCATCCATAGTGTCCACTCTCAAACTGGCCGGGAACTTCAGTGCAAATGTAATCTTTCTTCAATGCAAAAGTTTCTTTAAGGAAAAGTGTTCTTCACAAAACAAGCTCCAGCCGCACCTCGCCTGGTGCAACACAAGATCTTTATCGGATGATCTCAGAAATCTGGCCAGAATCGATCGGGGCCTGTCTCCCTCAGCAAATCTGTGAGCTGGGACTCTGTGAGCTCGCTCGATTTCCAGCTTGTGGCCTGTTATGTCGAGCAGACTCGGGAAAAACTCGTCTAGGAATTTCACCATATCTCTGCCCTCCTCATGCTCAGGAATTCCAACAATTCGAACGTTATTCCTGCGGCTTCTATTCTCAAGATCTTCAAGTTTTTCAACGAGATGTTCCAAATCAACTTTGGTCACAGGCAGATTAGCGGTTAATTCCCTCTCTGAAGATTCCAAAAAATGGATTCGTCTCTCAAGATCAGTCACTCTTGTAACTAGCTCAAAGAATTTTGTTTCCATCGCCGTAATCGATTGACATATTACAGCGAGATCCTCCAAGTCAGCAAGAATCTTCGTCAACATCACCGACATGTTGGACAACTGACGCTGGATCATCTCTCCTGCCGCGCCATCCAAATCAAGTCCCCAGCCTGTAGGCCTGTCAGGGCTTTCATCCTGAACACGTAAGTGTCTTTTAATGTCTCCAGAGCCGAGGATTTTGACTTCTTTGCCATGTTTTGCATCAAAGAGCAAATATGTAACTGGGTGTATCAAAATTCACCAGATTATAACATGAAAATAATGTAAAATTTAGAAAAAGTGCACAGAGCTCGTCGCTCACATGTCTGCCCCTTGCATGGCATCATGTGACCCCTTGACAATATTTTAACGTCTAGCTGGATCAGGGAAATTGGACGGTAACTCTTACACTTGCTTGGATCTTTGTCCTTTTTAAGTATTAGACTTAACTGGGCTTGTGTCATTGTTGGCGGAAGCTTTCCATTCTTTAATGATTCCGTATAAACTTCTAGCAAAAGTGGAGCCAATTCTGTAGCATAAGATCTAAAAAATTCAGCGGCAAAGCCATCTGGCCCCGGAGAATTGTCTGTAGGCAAGGCCTTAATTACCAAGCTCCTCCAAGGTTATCTCAGAATCAAGATAAGTTTTTTGCTCAGTCATCAGTTTAGAGCGTTCTAATGGTTCCACAAAGTTTCTAATATCTCCATCAGTAGACAAAGATGTGGAACTATAGAGATAAAGATAGAATTACTTAAAAGCATTATTAATATCAATGGCCGAGGTACAAATTTCACCACCAGCAGATTTCACTGAGGGAATGGTAGAAAAAGACTCTCTCTGTTTTATATATCTAGCCAAAAGCTTCCCTGCTTTGTCCCCCGATTCAAAGTATGACAGTCTTGCCTTGAATAGCCAAAACTCCACCTTCCGCAACAAAATAGTATTATATCTGTATTTCAGTCGGGTCAATTCTCTGAGGCCATCAGACGACATTCGGTGCTTCAGCTCTGCCTCTGCATTTTTTTTATTTTTATTTTTTTTGGAGGGGGGGGGAATTTTTCCCCTTTTTTCACACAATTTGGAATGCCCAATTTCCAATGCGCTTTTAAGTCCTCGTGGTCGCGTAGTGATTTGCCTCAATCCGGGTGGCAGAGGATGAATCCCAGTTGCCTCCGCATCCGTCAACCCGCGCATCTTATCACGTGGCTTGTTAAGCATGTTGCCACGAAGACATAGTGCGTGTGGAGGCTTCACGCCATCCACCGTGACATCCACGCTCAACTCACCACGTGCCCCACCGAGAATGAACCACATTATAGTGACCACGAGGAGGTTACCCCATGTGACTCTACACTCCCTAGCAACTGGGCCAATTTGGTTGCTTAGGAGACCTGGCTGGAGTCACTCAGCACACCCTAGGATTCGGACTAGCGAACTCCAGGGGTGGTAGCCAGCGACTTTTTACACTGAGCTACCCAGGCCCCCCTGCCTCGGCACTTTTAATATTCCTTCAAACTCCAAGAGTTCTCGTGCTTTGGATTTTTTGATGAATGAGGCATACTGTATGATCCAACCCCTAAGAACCACATTAAGTGCCTCCCAAGCCATGGCCACAGAAGATACTAAGGACCAGTTGGTCTCCATATAAACATTGATTTCAGCCTTTAACATTTGTTGTAAATCAGGATTTTGCAAAAGGGATACATTAAAAGATTTCTTTTTCATTATATGTGGCAACACCTCTAAACTCACCAGGGCGTGATCTGAGACTAGGATGTTTCCAATTGAGCAATCAACAAGATGAAATGAGGAACTTAGATATTTTAAAAAAATCAAATCTAGAATAAATCTTATGGACTGATGAAAAAATGTATAGTCCCTACCAGATGGGTTCAAAAGACCTAGATTTTTACACATCCTGAGAAGCGTCAATGTTGCTCTAGGGGGATTACACACTTTTGCTACACTATGATCAAGGACTGAATCCATCAATAGATTAAAGTCTCCTCCCAATATTATATCATGAGGGGTGCCAGCAGCTTGCAACATCCTTTCAAGATCTATAAAAATGCCCTGATCATCAGCATTAGGTCTGTAAATATTAGCCAAAATCAACCTTTCTGCTAAAACAATAATGACTCTTCCTAATTTATCTTTAATCTGTTTGAGACATTTGAATTGTAGATGTTTATTAATCAATATAATGACTCCCCTGCTGTTACTTGAGCCAGCACAAAAGAAAACATGCCCACCCCATATCTTCCCAAAATGTTCAGCTTCCTATGGGGAAAGATGCATTTCTTGAAGAAACACTTTACATATTTCTTACGTTTAAGAAAATAAATAACCTTCCTTCTTTTTATGGGGTGCCCCAGCCCATTCACATTCTACGTGGAGAGAGACAATATTAATATTAACATATTAACATTTGACATTTTGAAATATTAGAAAAAATAGATTGTGTGTCAAAAACAAAATTATAAAGAACACATTCCAACATTAGTGCAATAATCAAACCCCGAACTTCCCCCAGAACCAAACAAACAGAAAAAAGAAAAACGTGCGCATTAACCCCGCGCACGACAGCGCCAACCGGCGTCCATCCCTCTAAACTCAAACAGTCCATGTACGCCTATGAGAGTCTCTGCGCCAACTCTGCCGTCAGATTGCTCAAGTGTTTCTATACAGATTTTGTGAGACAGAATTACATAACAGAAGAAAATCTATAGAACATACTCCAGCCAATAGGCAGAATAAACAAAGGACATGTAGATTCATCCACTTAACTGTCCCAAAGGTGTGCTCCTCCAAAAAACAAACTCCAACCGCTAGCGGAACCAGCACACACACACACACAAAAAAAGGTCAGTTCAGTTTCCTCGGACAGTCAAACGAGCGAGCCGGCTGTTATATGAGTGCAGCAGATGACCTAATCCTTCCAATGTCCTGCAAAAAAACAATTCTCCACAAAACAAACTCCAGCCAATAAGAGGCACAAGTACAAGGAACATGCAGATTCATCCACAGCACTGTCCCGAAGAAGTGTTACTACACAACACAAACTCCATCCGCTAGGCAGAACCAGCACAAAAAGAAACAAAAAAAAAGGCACCCAGCTTCCTGGAACATTCAAGTGAATGTTCAGTGAGACAGTTCCACTAGACTGCAGAGCGAGTGCCACACAATGACTTACTCATTCCACCGACCCCACAAAGGACTTGCCTGTTGGGGACAAGTAAATACTTTGTGGCCAACCTTAGCATCTATTCCCAGCCTGGCTGGGAACGTCAGTGCAAAAGCGACCCTCCGTCAATGCAAAAGTTTCTTGAAGGAGTGTTGCAGTGCAGTAGATGACCTAATCCTTCCAATGTCCAGCAAAAAAACAATTCTCCACAAAACAAACTCCAGCCGCTATGTGGAACAGCACAGAAAGAAACAAAAAAGGTGCCCAGCTTCCTCGGACAGTCAAGTGAATGTTCAGTGAGTCAGGCTCACTTGGCAGCAACATGAGAATCATACCATGGCTTACTCATTCCAATGACTTTATGAAGGACAATGCTTGCTGGGGACATGTAAATACTTTGCAGCCATCCTTAGTATTTATTCTTAGTTTGGCCGGAATCAGAGCAAAAGCGACCTTCCGTTGATGTAAGAGTTTCTTGCATTCCTTGAATCGATTATGTTTCTCTCATCGAATTCGCAAAGTCTGGGAACAAGAAAATGATGTGGTTCTTCCAAGAAAGCCTTCATTTACTCCTTGCCTCGTGTAACACGAGATCTTTATTGGATGATCTCAGAAATTTGGCCAGAATAGATTGGGGCCTGTCTCCCTCCGCAGATCTCCAAGCCCAATTTCCAATTTATGGCCTGTTATGTTGAGCAGACACTGGAAGATCTCGTCTAGGAATTTCACCATAATCTGACCCTCTGCTCGCTCAGGAATTCCAAAAATTCGGATGTTGTTTCGCCGGTTATGATTCTCAATGTCTTCCAACTTTTCCCAAACGCATTCCAAATCTATCTTTGTCGCTAGCGGATTAGCAGATAATTCCCTCTCCGATGACTCCAGATAATCGATCCGTTTCTCAACATCTGCCATTCTTGTAACCAACTCAGTGAATTTTAACTCCATGGCAGTAATCGATCGACATATTACAGCAAGATCCTCCAAGTAAGCAGCGACCTTCGTCAGCATCACCGACATGCTCGACGTGCTACACATTCTCTCCCGACGCACTATCCAAATTGAATCCCTGGTCTGCGGCCCTGTCAGGGGTATCAGCTTGAGCACATAAGTGTCTTTTAATGTCTCCAGAGCCTGAGGATTTTGAATTATTTGACATATTGTCTTTACAGAACAGTTATGGAACAGAGTGTATCGAATCTCACCGGTTTATGACATAAAAAGTATTAAAACTAGCAAAGTGCGCAGAGCTGGCTGTTCACACGTCCGAACCTCGCATGGCGTTTTGTGACTCTCGTTAATTGACTGTCGACTCAAGCAAGGCATTTGAGGGCAGAACAGTTGTACTGCTGGCACAGTCAGGCTTTGACCTCCAGCACGCACTGGGCAGATTGCGACCAAGTGTGAAATTGTTGGGATAAATCAGCACCTCCAAATCTGAGGCAATATTTTTCTGTTGGAAAAGGGTGGATTGTTCTATGAGCTCACAGGTAGAAAGAGAGCTGCTTCCTCAAGTGAAGGACTTTAAATACCACAGGATCTTGTTCACAATTTAGGGTAAATTGGAGCATTAATATCGACAGGCAGATTAGTGCAGTGGCTGCAGAAATTAGGTCACTGTACCGGACTGTGGTGTTAAGAGGGAGTTGAGTCTGAAGGCGAAGTTCCCAATTTACCGGTCAAGGTATGTCCCAACCCTCACCTATGGTCATTAGATTTGGGTAGTGACCAAAAGAATAAGATCACAAATACAAGCAGCTGGAATGAGCTTTCTTCACAGGGTGGCTAAGCACACCTTAACTGATAGGGTGCAAATCTCAGACATCTGGCAGAGGCTCGGAGTAGAGCCGCTGCTCCTCCACGTTTAAAGGAGCCAGTTGAGGTTGTTCGGGCATCTGGACAGGATGCCTCCTGGATATCTCCCTGTGAAGGTGTTCTTAGTCCAATTGGGAGGAGACCCAGAACATGCTGTATGGATTTTATCTCCCTGGATGAGCTGAAGGATGTGACTGGCAAAGAGGATGCTGGGCCACTCTGCTTAGCGTGCTGCCAATGTGACCCAGACCTGGATAACTGACAGAAAATGGATGGATAAATGGAAAGACTAACAATTCTATTAAAAATACTGTACTAACTTAAAGGTGCTGTAAGATACCATTTGAATTAGCCTGAGACTGGTCTCTTTACATTCCTTGGGTCATGCCAAGTAAAATAATACCCATTTTGCCATGGTCAGCCATACTACCTGTCTGCCATTTTTAATTTTATTGAAATATTATCAGTTAAATATCCATGTCTGAATGTTTTCAAACTCCTACAGTATTTCGGTCAGATAATCTTCAGACATGCTGGCAAAAACGTTATTAAAAGCATTTTAATAGACCATATAGTTCTTGTGTAATACATTATTGAATTTGATGGCAAGTTGCCAAAGGATCTGAGGCTGTATCTTTGCACTGCTTAAGGTATTGACATTAAGCGCCAACTATTGATTAAAATTTTTAAGCAGTTTTATTTACGTTTTAAGTAATTCTACATACACCATGTTCCAAATTATTATGCAAGTAACATATCAGTAGGATTTAATTAAAATAAACATTCAGGTTTTAGTTTTTCAAAGAAAGTGTTCGTTTGTTTTATTTCTCATTTGTTTTAAGATAACTGTATCAATCTCAGACAGGTTAGTTAATTAGTTTGCCAGGTGATCTTAGTTAAAGAGAACCCTACTTAAAGAGGTTGTTCCATATTATTAAGCAAGTCACAGTTCTCATGCAATATGGGAAGAAAGATCTTTCTGAAGATGAAAAGCATGAAATAGTGCAATGTCTTGCAAAAGGCATGAAAACAACTGATATATCGCGAAAACTGAATAGAGATCATCGAACTGTCAAAAGATTTGTGAATGATTCATAGCACAGAAGAATTTGATCAGATAAAGGCTTATTAAGAAAGGTTTCTGTCAGACAAATTAATGTTATTAAAAGTGCAGCTATAAAAAAGCCACTGTTGAGCAGCAAACAGGTATTTGAAGCTGCTGGTGTCTCTGAAGTCCCAAGAACCTCTCGATGCAGGATCCTTCAGAGGCTGGCAGTTGTGCATAAAGCTGCATTTCGGCCACCCCTAACCAAAGCTCACAAAGAGAAACGTTTGCAGTGGGCTCAGAATTACATGAAGACTAATTTTCAAACAGTTTTATTCTCTGACGAATGCCGTGCTACACTGGATGGTCCAGATGGATGGAGTTCTGGATGGCTGGTGAATGGCCACCCTGTTCCAACAAGACTGAGACGTCAACAAGGAGGTGGTGGAGTGATTATTTGGGCTGGAATATTGGGAAGTGAGATGGTAGGTCCCTTTAGGGTCTCTGACAGTGTCAAAATGACCTCTGCAAGATATGTGGAGTTTCTAACAGACCATTTTCTGCTATGGTATAAAAAGAAGAATCGTGCCTTCTGAAATAAAATGATTTTCATGCAGGACAACGCACCATCCCATGCTGCAAAAAACACCATTGACTCCTTGATTGCTATGGGCATAAAAAGAGATGATGGTGTGGCCACCATCATCCCCTGACCTCAATCCTATTGAGAACCTGTTGAGCATCCTTAAAAGGAAGATCTATGAGGGTGGGCGGCAGTATACCTCCAAACAACAGCTCTGGGAAACAATACTGGCATCCTCAAATGAAATACTGGCAGAAACTATACATGCACTTACAAGTTCAATGGATGAGAGAGTCAGGATAAGCAATCTATCAACAGGAGTCTGCAGCTGCGTGTAAGTGTGTTTATTTCATTGTTTTACTTTGTTGAAGAGTGGTATTCATTGCTAGACTTGTGCTGTTTGTTTACTGTCTTGAACCCGCGTCGTTTATATGAAGGTTGGTGTGTGTGTGTGTGCTATATTGATTTTGACTTGTCCCAGGTTACTCACTGCTAGATTTAGCATTGATTGGCCAGTGTGTGTGTAAAACTATCGTGGTTTTTAGTGTTTATAAACAGTGCTTCACTTGTTTTAGGGTATTATTTATTGCTAAAGTGCAGCATAATTTATTTGCGGTGCACGGAAGTCGCAATTGTCACCTCGCGTTACCCTTAGTTTCGGCTGACCACGTGACTAGCTTTGTTGTGCTAAGTAGCATTAAGGCGTGTCCTGCCTTTTTCATTGAACGGCTCATTATCATCGCGTATATATTTGACTCGAATGCTGACGCGGAAGCAGCAGCGGAAGTGGTAGCCCTCGTGTAAAGCCCTACTTGTGTAAAGACCAGCGAGTCTACCTGTGCGAGTCCACCGAGCAAGGACACCGACAAGGCGCCACTCACCATAGCACTTAAGTATCTTGTTATTGTATCTCTTTTCCTTCTATATACTAACATGTCTACTTCACTAATAACACATGCCTTCAGGCACATCCCTGTTATCTGTTACAGACCGTTTACACGATATCGATGCAAGACCAAATGCAACCCACACAACCTACGGCCACTTTGCACTTCAGCACCTGCTCCGCTCTCTTTCTCAGTGGGACTCTGGAACTGCCAGTCAGCTGTGAACAAAGCTGACTTCATTCCAGCTTTTGCCACGCAGTCCACCCTCAGCATCCTGGCACTGACAGAAACATGGATACATCCAGAGGATACAGCAACACCTGCTACTCTCTCCAACAACTTCTCCTTCTCTCACACTCCTCGACACACTGGTAGGGGTGGGGGAACAGGTTTGCTCATTCATAACAACTGGACTTTTTCACCACACTCTTCACTATGTAACAATACTAGTTTTGAATTCCATGCTATTACTACAATGCAACCCACAAAAATCCATGTTGTCATCTATCGCCCTCCAGGTCAGCTGACAAACTTTGAGGAGTTGGATGTCCTGCTGTCCTCCTTGCCGGAGGATGGTAGGCCACTTGTGGTTCTTGGTGATTTCAACATACACCAAGACAAGCCCCAGGCCACTGAATTGAATACTCTCCTGGCCTCATTTGACTTGGAAAAACTACACACCACAGCAACTCACAGATCGGGCAACCAGCTGGACCTCATCTTTACACGTAACTGTACCAACTAAAATATTCTTGTTACTCCTTTACATGTCTCTGATCACTACTTTGTTCAATTCAACATGACACTTCCATCTACATTAAAACAGACTCCACCATTGGTTTCCTTTCGCCGTAACCTCCGTTCCCTCTCACCCTCTCGCCTTTCCACTGCTGTCTCTACATCTCTTCCTACACAAAATATATTTACCACGCTTAATGTAAACACTGCCACAGACATACTAAGCTCTACTTTAACAACCTGTCTAGACAACATCTGTCCTATCTCCACTAGGCCAGCACGTGCTACACCACCCAGCCCCTGGCTGTCTGACGTCTTTCGTGAACATCGGACTGACCTCAGGGCAGCTGAGAGGAGATGGCGGAAATCTAAAGATCCAGCAGATCTAGGTAAATATCAGTCCCTGCTTGCAACTTTTTCAGATAATGTCAAATCTGCAAAAACCTCCTATTACCAGAACAAGATCAACAGCACCACAGACACTCGCAGCTTGTTTAGAACATTCAACACACTTCTCTGCCCTCCCCCTCCACCGCCTGACACATCACTAACAGCAGATGTCTTCGCCACATTTTTTAATAAGGTTGCAGCCATCAGCAATACATTCTCAACACCACACCTTGTCAAACACCTGTCTCCTGTGTGCAACTCTTCTGTCTCCATGTTCTCTCCTCTGACTGACACTGAGGTCTCTAAACTCCTCCTCTCCAACCACCCCACCACCTGTTCCTTTGACCCCATTCCTTCCCACCTTCTCCAGGCCATATCTCCGTCCATCCTACCTGCACTCATACACATAATTAACACATCTCTACTTACAGGCACTTTTCCCACTACATTTAAGCAGGCTCGAGTAACCCCGCTGCTGAAGAAACCCACACTTAATCCCACACAAATAGAACACTACAGACCAGTCTCTCTCATACCATTCATGGCAAAAACACTTGAAAGGGCAGTTTTCAATCAAATCTCTGCCTCTCTCTCACAGAACAAGCTGCTGGATGACAATCAGTCAGACTTTAAAAGTGGACACTCCACCGAGACCGCCCTGCTGTCTGTCACAGAGTCGCAGAGACGGGCAAAAGCTGAATCCAAATCATCAGTCCTGATTCTGCTGGACCTTTCTGCAGCCTTTGGCACAGTCAACCATCAGATATTACTCTCTACCCTTTCCTCGCTGGGCATCACAGGAACTGTACTTGACTGGTTTAATTCCTATCTCTCAGGTAGGTCCTTCAAGGTAGCCTGGAGAGGTGAGGTATCCAAGCCACATCAGCTACTTACTGGGGTACCTCAGGGATAAGTGCTTGGGCCACTTCTCTTCTCTATATACACAACATCACTGGGACCCATCATTCAAGCACATAATTTCTCTTAACACTGTTACGCTGATGACATGCAACTCTACTTGTCTTTCCAGCCCAATGACACCACAGTGAGTGCTCGAATTTCTGCCTGCCTGGCGGACATCTCGGCCTAGATGGAGCACCACCTGCAACTCAACCCAGCCCAGCCAAGACTGAACTCCTTGTCTTTCCAGCCAACCCTGATGTTGAACACATCATCACCGCGCAGCTGGGTGCAACTACAGTAACGCCTTCCAAATCGGTCAGAAATCTAGGAGTAACCATCGACAACAGACTAAATTTTACAGACCACATCTCAAAGACCGCAAGATCATCTAGATTTACACTCTACAATATCAGGAGGATAAGACCCTTCCTCTCTGAACATGCCACACAACTGCTTGTCCAGTCACTTGTCATAACTAGACTGGACTACTGTAATGCTCTCATTGCAGGCCTCCCCGCATGTGCAACTAGACCCCTCCAAATGATCCAGAATGCAGCAGCACGTCTGGTCTTTAATGAACCAAAGAGAGCACGTTACACCACTCCTTGTCTCTCTCCACTGGCTACCGGTTGATGCATGTATCAAATTCAAGGCACTGATGCTGGCATACAGAACAGTCACTGGGTCTGCTCCAGCATACCTAAAATCATTTATGCAGAGCTACGCGCCCACTAGAAGTCTGCGGTCAGCTAAGGAACGTCGCCATGTTGTACCAACACAAAGAGGCACCAAAACACTTTCCTGAACTTTCAGCTTCATCATACTACGTTGGTGGAACGACCTTCCCAACTCCATCCGTGAAGCTGACTCACTCTCTGTCTTCAAAAAACGACTAAAAACACATCTTTTCCATGAGCACTTAACCAGTCATTAAAAAATAATAATAATAATAATTTTGTTGCACTTTATTCTATTTTGAATACTATTATGATGCTAGTGATACTTTGTAATACAGCACTTTTCATACCACTGTCTCCTTAAGATGATTCACTTATGTTTTCCTCTCTTGTAAGTCGCTTTGGATAAAAGCGTCTGCCAAATGAATAAATGTAAATGTAATGTAAATCTCAAAGAAGGGCTCATATATTAATATGAAACTTGAACTGTAAATAGGTTTTTTGTTTTAAATTGTTTATTTTTTGAAAAATTATCTGTCCATGCAGCACATATGACAGATTTCTGTTTTGAGTTTGTTATAACCCATTGAATGTTTTCAAAGTGCATTCTGCATAATTATTTGGAACAACATAATGTTTTTTTTTTTCTCCAAAATATCAATAAAGCTGTTGATATTATCAGTTCTTTCACATGTAATAACATCCACATTGTAAAATAATTGAGGATAAAATAAAATCCTTAATCATACTGACTGTTTCGGAAAAACAAACAAAAATGACGTGCATAATAATTTGGAACATGGTGTATATGCAATCAAATATTATTGCCACTGGGGCACCCGATAATTGCTGCTTGCAGATATATTTATACTTTATTTCTGATACAAGCATGCATCCCATTTAAAAATATAGATTACTGCTGCAATTTATATTTCTAGGGTCTAAAGTTTAACAAGTTATGCTTTAGTGTAAACTGCAGTTATGTGTTAAGTGCATGATGAGCATGTTGTGCAGTGACAGCAGTAGCACAGGTATGGTTAGGATTTGAAGCACAGCTTTATTGACTGCACTGGTCGAACACAGCCGAGCACTGGCGATGATTAAGGCATCACAAACAGCATGCAAATACAGTCACATGAACATTATATTGCTCTAAACGACTGCTTAACATGGACAAATGTACAAAAAGAGTTGTTTTTTTTTTGCACTGAAGAAAAATACTTCCAATACAAGTAAAAGATTTCCAATACAAGAAAATAAATATAGCAAAAAAAAAAAAAAAAAAAAAAAAAAAGCCTAAAATAATTTAAAATAGCTCTTCTTTGTTCTGTGTTCAATCATTTTCTCTGCTATTAACAAATGGCACAAGAATCTTTGAAACAAAGGACAAGGAGAAACTCCTGCAACATTCAAATGATCATATCGTGATTATTCTAAATCCTCTCCTGACCCTGATCTACTCCTTCAAGAAAAAAAAAAAAAAAACACTTGAACGCTCCTGACAGGGACCTGGTATTGAATATTAAACAGGCAGGAGAGAAAATGGACCTAGAGCCCACTTTCATATGACAACAAAAGCATGTTGGAGCAGGTAAATATCTTTCCTGACAAGCTTCTACAGCGGATGAACCTCAGGTTCATGGAGGTTTATTGAGAGACTGGATTAAATCCCACGAAGAAAAAAACAAAAAAAAAACATACAGGTCATAGTTAACCCCACTTTGTTAATTACTGGATTACAAGCATTACTCTAATGATATTTAGGGACAATGTGTTTGTCACAAAAATAATGTATTAATGCAAAAAATATTTTTTAAACACAGGTTACATTTTCATAATACAAAAAATGTAAATATTATTTTTGACCATTTTTTTGGCCTTTTTGCCTTCACTTCATTTAAATGGTCCTGCAGTCTGAAAAATGAATTTATAAAATAAGAACATTTCATGTAGTCTGTCAATTAATGTGAAAGCTGCACGCATAAGGATTATACCAGTGTTACAAAATTCTTCTTTTGATTGTGGGGTGAAATATGACCCAGACATTTCAAATATGAAATGAATAATAAATTCCAGCAGAGGAATGAATTGCCGTCACTGACCTCATTTCACCAAAGAGGGTATAAATAAACGTCTCTAAGCAAGCTTAAACCCATGCTGTGGTTATAACGAAGTGCTCAAACCCACAGAAAAGATTTTCTTGATATTCTGCCTTTCTACATTGCAGGAAAAACTAAAAGTGGTGATCTAAAGACTAACAAGTGCAGTAGTTAGCCTTTGTGTTTGCAGCCGTCAGCGCTCTACACAAATACACGTGTAATGATGGGATTTTTCATGTTACTCTATTCCGGTACAGCAGGGGTTTGAGGGTTTGTGGGTAGAAAAACATTAATTGACAAAAGCTGAGCATGTACAGTGGTCAAGCAGTAATCCGAGTATATGTTTCAGTTTTGGTACACAAACGGCAACTAGGCATGAAAAAAGCAGCATGAACCCTTACAAATGGGTTTAAACTAGATCACTAAAGGCACAGTATCCATGTCTGTGTTTGGTGCATACTGAAGCATCTATGATGAGTCCCTACTGAAGCAGCTACCATACATGAGATATGTACAGAGTGTTTGTCTAACGACTGTATGACAAACTGAATGAAGAGTCAGAGAGCCGCTTGATTCGGCTGGATGAGTAAAGCAGTTTAAAGGGATAGTTCAGCCAAAAATGACAATTCTGTCATCATTTACTCGCCATCATGTTGTTCCAAACCTGTATGACTTTCTTTCATATGCAATACACAAAAGATGATGTTTAGCAGAATGTTCACGCTGCTCTTTTCCATACAGTCTGGGTAGATGAAATATTTATTTGATGCAAATTAAAACAAGGCTGTTCACTGGGTTAAGATACTGTCTTAAGGTTTTATGTAACGTTTAATTTTGTTTTCAGAATTTCTTTGGAAAGATACATTTTCAATGTTGTACCAGCAACAATCGACACCAAGGAACACAACAGTACAACTCATTGAACAAACTGTACATTTATCCCTCACCGTCTCATTTTCATTCACGTTGAAGTAAATGTAGCTACCCTAACTAAGGTCCATAAGACTTGAGCCCGGTATTTCAAGTCCTCTCAAGTCACGCAATAGCTCTGTGCGATAAAAGAGTCTAATATTTGACATCTGAAGTCATTATTAAATAAAAATCTTGCCCTCCCCCACCGCTCTTAAATCTCATTCTCAACTTGGCACATTGCATTTTGTTATGACACATGGGCAATGTTTCCATCCAAGTTAAGATTTTAATATAAGGCAAAATCGGAATATCACAAAACAATTTGCGAATAAAGCAGCGTTTCCTTCCCATGTGTTCAAGAGGACAAAATTGTCACTCCTGGTGAAATTGGCACAAAATGGAACTTGTTTTCCAAGTGGCTTCCACAGTGGCTCTTTTGTTTAATATACACTGTCAGACCAAAAAAAGTTGCATACTCTAATATTTCATTGGACCTCCTTTAGCTTTCATTACAGCATGCATTCCTCTTGGCATTGTTTCGACAACCTTATTCAATGTCACAACATTTATTTCCATCCAGAGTTGCTTTAATTTTCAGCCGAGATCTTGTATTGATGACGGGAGAGTCGAACCACTCCGTAAAGTCTTCTCCAGCACATCCCAAAGACTTTCAATGGGGTTAAGGTCAGGACTCTGTGGTGGCCAATTCATGTGTGAAAATGAATCCTCATGCTCCCTGTACCACTCTTTCACAATTTGAGCCTGATGAATCTTGGCATTGTCATCCTGGAATATGCCCGTGCCGTCAGGGAAGAAAAAATCCATTGATGGGATAACCTGGTCATTCAGCACATTTAGGTAGTCAGATGACTTCATTTTATTGCTGCATAACGTTGCTGAGCCTTGGATAATCATTCAGTCATAGGCACTTAAATATCAGCTTGTTTAAATCCAAATGGCAACTTTTTTTTTGGCCAGGCAATGTAATAACTTACTTGCGGTTTAGAACGTGCAGACAAAACGCTCTCACAAACCTCATGTTTGCTTGCAACAGATGCCTTATAAGATGCCAAAGATTTTAGATTATAAATGCCATAACATATTGGAATTTATTCGATAAATGTGTTTCCATCGTAGTTTGTCTTCTTATCGAATACATTTTTTTTCCACCTCAAGCGAGCATATTCTTTTTTTGCAGATTGTATTAGCATCTTGGTGTTTCAATCCAGCATTTTGTACGATATCCCAAAATTCTGATTAAAATATGTGAATGGAAACCCAGCTATTGACATCAAACTTACCATGACATGTCAAGTTTAAATATAAACATGCACAAATTAATTTTGAGAGCTGCTGTGGCTGGGAAAATTACTTACATTTTTGTCTGTTTCACACAAAAAGCAATTGTATGTCTTCAGAAGACACAAATCTTATGGACTACTTCTATGATCCCTGTATGGTGCTTTTTGTCTGTTTTGGAACTTGACATCCCCTAGTTACCGTTTAATTTCATTATATGAAAAAAACAAAAGCAGCATGAACATTCAGCTAAACATCTCCTGTTGTCTTCCACTGTAGAAAGACATACGGTTTGGAATGACATGAGGGTGAAAAATGTATCATCATGTTTTGGTGAACTAACCTTTCCGTGTGTTTAAGGGTTGACAACATCATATCAGCTACATCAGTTGCTTGTTTCTAATAAACAGAACATATTTGAAAATTAAAGACATCACTGAGCCTCTGATGAAAAACAAACGATTGATGATGCATCCAGGAGTGTTTACATCCATTGCATTCCATATTCATCCATCTACCTGGGTCATTGTACTGAAACAAAGGTGCTCACTAGGCATGATAAGAAACATTTGCCAAAGAAACACTGTACACCTTTGACATGAATATGATTCCCATCACTTCTACTTTGTAACCCTGAGATAACACAATGGGTTGATTCATTACACCAGCCGTATATGAATTAGCAAAGACTGACATTACTTTGGAATTGTAAAATTCAATAAAGTATTAATTGAAGCTGGTTAACGGTCTCTTGGTATTTGTATTTCTATGATTTTCTAGGCACTGCATTAAACCTCTACACTTCAAATGAAGATGCTCATTTCTGATTGCCATCAATGTGTTGAATAGGTTAAACAAGCTGACTGTGACCTTGTTTTGGGGAGCTACAGAAGGCACACTTATTTTACTGGAGATGTGAATGATTCTTTCCGAACCAAAGCCAGTGGAACCAAATCGGTTCTGTTCACACCGCAGATGAAAGTGGCCCAAATCACATTTCTCTCCCTCATGTGTTACACAGATCTGGTTTTGGATGACAGTGTGAGCTGTGTATATAGATATATAAAAAAATAAATAAAAAATAAAAAAATCACATCTGACATTTTCAATTCAGATCTGGTCACTTTCATATGCAGAAATAAATGTGATATGTATCTAATTTTTTGCACTGTGACTTGAGTGCAAACAGTCCAGTTGCAATTCATGTGATTTTTACATCAATCTAACGTGACATTCGTCATAATTGTGCACTTCATTTACCCTTGGCATGAAGAATACTTTTTCCACAGGCATAAAAATCTGTTTTTTTTAGCATACATTCAACTTGTTATTTTTAGTCTGGACAGCAAACTCAGAGAATCCTGTTTTTACAAAACTCCATCCGTATGTGGTTTGAAATCCAATTAAAATCAGATTTTTCGAATGTCTCAGTCTGAATGGTCAGATCGGATTTCAAGTAGTTTTTTTGTCTTTCGGGAAATGACGCCTATGAAACGTTGCATGTGAAGTGCGCAAGAATGTCTGGAGCTGTCTAACTGCACAAATTTTTGCTTATTTTTTCCTCAAATAGTGAATTATAAAATAACAGTATTACACAGTATAATAATAGTGAATAATATTTGACTTATTCAATATTCAAATGTAATAAAAGTCATATTTTAGTAGTATTAAGTTATTTATCCTTTCAAAAACAGCCAATATGTGCGGCGGTGGTGGCAAGAATGGGTCATGTTCATCGCATTAGATTCTACATGGAGGTCGTGTTTATATAAGATCACCATTAGATCTTATTTGGCCTCATATCTGTCACAGTGATTGTGCTTTAGAAATTAAAAAAAGATCAATATTTTATTCAAATTTACCAGCAGCAGCTGCAGGACAATCAGGTCTTAATAGTGCGGAGGCAGTCACAATGATAATGATCTGCAACATTTCATAATTGATGCCAAATCCTGAGTTTGTCCTGGTCCACTGGTCCTAAATGAAATCTAAAGAAGCCCAAATCTCCAATAATCTTTGGGAAACAGGGTGTTTCAAACCCACAAACAGCACTTTTTTGGTCATTTTGAATGAAGTGATCATCTAAAACCACTCTATACCAGAAGACTATATGAACCATGGAGTGTTTGTTTGTAAACAGTAAATGCATCTATAAAGATGATGAAGGTCTCATAATTAATCCACATGCAATTTGTCGGCAGTCTTTAGCAAAAGCTTCTTTAGCATTGGCTCCATTTGTTTACCTCTGATGAACATGTCAGAGTAGCAAACGGGTCATTTTAGGGGTGCATTTAAATCAGAATTGGACACCTTGGATTGCGGTGTGAATGAAGCCTTAAAGGCATGCACTGGCAGTGGTCTAGTGTGTACTGGGCTGGAGTGTACACTTGGTACTGGTATGTCTAGTCTTGTCTCCGTCATTACAAATGAAGCACTAGGTATGACAGGTACATGTGTGCTATATTCTCCCAACACTATTTGTGCTTTAAAAAATGCATCATATTTTCTCTGTATATCATTATAAAATGAGTGGCTGTATAAGCCACATCCTCTGCAGACAAACAACATATTCATTGAAAAGCAGACTGTCATAATGCCCACGTCATCAGCCCTAATCCAGGACAGACCCCATTGCTTCACGAGATGACACATCCTACAGTGTGTTCATTTCCACAAACCGAGTATTGTTTTCCGTTTTGTTTTGTCAAGCGCAAATGGTCACGTTTGCATAAATGTAGGCAACTGACTTAAAAACAAAGAGAAAAAAGATTTCACAAGCTATTACAGTTTATGTATCTAGAAAACGGCATGTCTTATTGATGAAGTACTGTATATACTATAGTAATGGTACCATGGCATCCAAAAACAATGTCAGCATTGTGTGTTTTGATGGAGTTTTAGGAGGCGAGTACGCTTTGCCACACTACTTCCTCATTCCCTGCATGCAGTTGGGGCAAGCGCAACTTTTGGCTGTTGGAGCGCAAATCTGAGTCACTGTGTTCTACGTCGGAGAAATATCCGTCAGTTTCAGTGTCCAGTACCGACAAGTTGTTCCCAGTGCCGTTCTGTGGCAAGACCACCGTCATGTGACTTTTAAAGCGTGACTTGCCCTGTCTCGGCAGACGCAAGGCCGCCTGTGGTCTCTTGCCAATATCTGCGTCAGGGCGTGAGGAAGCAGCCCCAGTGCTCACAGTGGCATCACCAGAGCTGCGATCCTCAGAAATGTGGCAAGAATCCATTTTGGAGCAGGGAGGCTGCAGAGAGTCGTGTTTGTCCTCACTGCTGCATGCGCGACGGTGGCGGTGATGCGATCCCTCTCCTTGCTGGCCCTCAGCTGAAATCTTGCCTTTAACGATGGATCCGGTACGTGGAAGTGAGCCAGTCTTCCTGCGGCCCCTTGTCCTGCGGCCCAGCTGTGGTGTTTTCCAGGTGGATTTGATGGAGTGGTCCATCATGAGGCTGAGGAGGTTCTCCTCACCTTGCAGCAGCTGGTCTGACAGCAATCTGGCCGATGGGTCTGTAGTCTCTCCTGACCAGCGGCTTAACATGTTGTCAGCACTGATGTGGACAGACTGAGCCAGCCAGCTGTCAAACAGTGAACCGTCCAGAGGGAATGATTTGGAAAAACCTGCAAAAGAGACAGCAGACAATGTGGATATACTGTACATTCAGGAAGTTATGTCCATGTTCAATACCTAACTGAACCATGTCTACTTCAAACTTTTCTTATACCAGTTTTTCCTGCACAGCAAAACAAAGGATATTTTACCTGAGTTGTGAGCTTGCAGTCTGGATTGAATGTGATGGGATAAAAACACCAAAACAACATATCTTTCTGTTGCAATGTGTTTGCTGGCTGTACTCAAAAGCAAACATACAGTGTGACTAGTATAGTCCGATTTACAAACAAATTACTCGTATGAGCCAGTTCTTTTAATGAATAATGAATCCTTCACTGAATGAATATCTGACTCAACTGAAATCTTGACTTTCAGATATATCTGACTTAATACAACTGCTTTGTGTACATAAATCAGTCCTTACTCTTGTTGTTTAAATGTCAACTTGCAGCTCAAAATACACATTTTGCAACAGTTTTTTATAATGTTATATTTTAATTATAACATGAACTCCAAAATATCACAGAGGAATTTGATCTACCAGACTCATATCCACCAAAAGAGCTAATTAAATTGGCTATCTGGGACCATTTGAATGACTGAGGGTTAGGGCTAGGCAACATGGCTTCAAAAATCTCGATATTTTTCAGCCTATTTATGATATTCGATATTTATCTCGTAATTATGTATTGCTCTGAAATAGCTCAAAAGTGATTTTTTTTTTTCAATCAGAGGAACCATCAATTCATCAATATTTTTGAAGGCATTAAATAAAAATCTATTTAAAAAAGGCATGTTTCCCACAGTTTTTCACTACAAGGGAAAATGAGACATTTTCATTTTCGTTGATATGTACTTTTATATTTACATTTCAATTTACAATGATAAATAGTAGCTTGATAAAAGCATTATTTACCTTCATATAATTTTCAAAAGGTTAAGGTTAATTAAAAAGGTGTCCAAAGCTTTTGTTTTTTAGAATCCAGTTGAATACTGCATAATAAAAAAACTCATTATTATTAGAATATAATAATTATCAATGAGTATTAGAATTTTCAATATTTTTATGTAGATTAGATTTGTATTATGCAAAAGTAATATATTTCTGTCCTATTTCCTTCACCTTTAGTGCATAAGCCCTATGCTGGAGCATCTCTTATCATAAACCACCTATTTATTTGGATTATTGCAGGGACATTTGCAAAGTAAACCTGGCTACACATTTGAAAGAAATGATTGACAAATCGACTACTCGTCCAACCACCTACCTGTCGATTAGTAGGGTCAACTACTAAAATTAATAAGCACGTCATTCTGCGCATCATTCTACATTTAGAATGCGCATAAGCGGTTTTGTGTGGCTCTGTTTTGATGCCTTTATTATTGCTTACTTTTCTTTAATAGTTTTGTGCATTAGCCTATTTATTTGTTAAATATCCTTTAGTTACCACATTGAAGTGCTGCGCTTAGCGTCTGTATTTCCCTCTGAAATTCGTTTGATCAGCATCAGAATCAGCTTTATTGCCAAGTATGCTTACATATACAAGGAATTTGTCTTGGTGACAGGAGCTTCCAGTGTACAACAATACAAAAATAATACAAAAATCGAAGCAAGACATAGATAATAATACAAAATAAAAACGAATTATACACATACGTACAGACACACACATACAAATGGGTAGTGCAAATCTAATACAATCTGTTATGTACAGCGCAAATACAAATCTGTTATGTACAGTGCAAATGTTTTTTTTTTTCCTTTTTTGTTTTTTTCCCCAGAGGAATGAAATGGCAGAAGAGGTTGGATGTGTTGGATAAATATAAGAAAGACTAAACTGTGTATTGCACATAGTTATTGCTCAATGGGGCAATTTAACTGTTCATGAGATGGATAGCCTGAGGGAAAAAAACTGTTCCTGTGCCTGACGGTTCTGGTGCTCAGAGCTCTGAAGCATCGGCCAGAAGGCAACAGTTCAAAAAGGTAGTGGGCAGGGTGAGTGGGGTCCAGAGTGATTTTTCCAGCCTTTTTCCTCACTCTGGAAGTGTATAGTTCTTGAAGGGGGGGCAGGGGGCAACCAATAATCCTCTCAGCAGTCCGATCTGTCCTTTGTAGTCTTCTGATGTCTGATTTCGTAGCTGAACCAAATCAGACAGTTATTGAAGTGCAGAGGACAGACTCAATGACCGCTGAGTAGAACTGTATCAGCAGCGCCTGTGGCAGGTTGAATTTCTTCAACTGGCAAAGGAAGTACAACCTCTGCTGGGCCTTTTTCACAATGGAGTCAATGTGGGTCTCCCACTTCAGGTCCTGTGAGATGGTAGTGCCCAGGAACCTGAATGACTCCACTGCTGCCACAGTGCTGTTTAGAATGGTGAGGGGGGTCAATGTTGGGGTGTTCCTCCTAAAGTCCACAATCATCTCCACCGTTTTGAGCATGTTCAGCTCAAGGTTGTTTTGACTGCACCAGACAGCCAGCTGTTTAACTTCCCTTCTGTATGCAGACTCATCGTCATCTCGGATGAGGCTGATGACAGTGGTGTCATCTGCAAACTTCAGGAGCTTGACAGAGGGGTCCTTGGCGATGCAATCATTGGTGTAGAGGGAGAAGAGTAGTTGCACACATCCCTGGGGGGCACCAGTGCTGATTGTACAGGTGCTAGAAGTGAGTTTTCCCTGTCTCACAAGCTGCTGTCTGTCCGTCAGAAAGCTGGTAATCCACTGACAGATAGACATGGGAACAGAGAGTTGGTGTAATTTATTCTGGAGTATAGCTGGGATGATGGTGTTGAAAGCCGAACTGAAGTCCACAAAAAGGATCCTTGCATATGTCCCTGGTCTGTCCAGATGTTGCAGGATATGATGCAATCCTATGTTGACTGCATCATCCACAGACCTGTTTGCTCGATAAGCAAATTGAAGGGGATCTAGAAAGGGTCCAGTGATGTTCTTCAGGTGGGCCAACACCAGTCTCTCAAATGATTTCATGACCACAGGCGTCAGGGTGACAGGTCTGTAGTCTTTAAGTCCTGTGATTTAAAACAGGGACAGGAATAATGATTGAGCGTTTGAAGCAGCATGGGACTTCACACTGCTCCAGTGATCTATTGAAGATCTGTGTGAAGATGGGGGCCAGCTGGTTAGCACAAGATCGAAGACACGCTGGTGAGACGCCATCTGGGCCTGAAGCCTTCCTCGTCTATTGTTTCCGAAAGACACGGCTCACATCATCTTCACAGATCTTAAGTGCAGGTTGAGTAGCAGGAGGGGGGAAGAGGGGGGTTGCAGGAGGTGTTGGTGTTTGTGTGAAGTGAAGGTCAGAGTGGGTGTGGGGTGTGAGATTGTTCTACTGCAGATTTGAAAGGCCCACATTCAGGTTGTCAGCCAGTTGTTGGTTCTCCACAGGGTTGGGGGTAGGAGTCCTGTAATTTGTGAGTTGTTTCATGCCACTCCACACTGATGCAGGGTCGTTAGCTGAAAACTTGTTTTTCAGCTTCTCAGAGTATCTTCTTTTAGCCATTCTGATTTCCCTGTTCAGTGTGTTCCTGGCCTGATTGTACAAGACTTTATCCCCACCCCTGTAAGCATCCTCTTTGGCCTGACGAAGCCGCCTGAGCTCTGCTGTAAATCACGGTTTGTCATTGTTGAACTTTAAATAAGTCCTAGTAGGAATGCACATATCCTCACAGAAACTGATATATGATGTAACAGTATCTGTGAGCTCGTCCAGGTCTGTGGCTGCAGCCTCAAAAACACTCCAATCCGTGCAATCGAAGCAGGCTGTAGTTCCCGCTCTGCTTCATTGGTCCAAATCTTTACAGTCCTTACTACTGGCTTGGTTGATTTTCATTTCTGCCTGTAGGTTGGAAGAAGATGAACCAGACAGTGATCAGGGAGTCCCAAAGCTGCTCTAGGGAGAGAGCGATATGCATCCTTTATTGTTGTGTAACAATGATCCAGTATGTTCCTGTCTCTGGTGGGGCATGTGATATGCTGTGTGTATTTGGGCAGTTCACGTGTGTAAAATAATCAGCATTTGACTGATACTAAACAGTACTACTGATGTTTATTTAGCTATTTATTTTATTTTTATTTATTCTTTATTTTAATGGTCAGCATTTGACTGATTCTCAACATACAGTACTGATGTTTATTTAGCTATTTATTTTATTTGAAAAATCCCCTATCGGTCGGGCTCTATTGATGACTAGTAGTTTAGACAGCCCACCGACTAGTCGATTATGAAAAATGGTAGTTTTGCACATCGCTAGTCTGAATATGCATACTTCTCTACTATATAGTATGCCAAAAACAGTATGCCAAAGAAATTAATATGTCAGAATCTTCATTATCCATAAAAGAGTAGAGAGAAATACCTGGATGACTTACTATTTCTGGCGAGATTCTGAAGTGCGCATCCAATGGAGATTGTAATTGAGACATCATATTCAAAACCCTGAACTTAAAAAAACGTTTCAGAACCACGAGTTGAGCAGCTCTTTTTAAATGCAAGTGCAGTATATTGTATATCAGTTTAACACCACCAACTCTAGAAGCATGTGGCAGAGAATTAACATCATCACGGACTTTAAAGGGAATAAAAACTCCGCCATGAACACCGCTGCCTCTCTACCGGATGAGCTAAATACTTTTTATGCTCGTTTCGAGGGAAATAACACCGCCCTCGCGGAGAGAGCTCTCGCGGCTGAAGCTACAGAGGTTAGTTCACTCTCCGTCTCTGTAGCAGATGTAACCCGATCCTTCCGACGGGTGAATATCCGCAAAGCCGCGGGCCCAGACGGCATTCCGGGCCGCGTCGTCAGAGCGTGCGCGAACCAGCTGGCTGGTGTTTTTACGGACATTTTCAACCTTTCCCTCCCTTTGTCTGTAGTCCCCACATGCTTTAAAACATCCACCATTGTGCCTGTTCTAAAACAATCAAAAATAACTTGTTTAAATGACTGGCGTCCTGTTGCTCTGACCCCCATCATCAGCAAATGTTTTGAGAGACTAATCAGAGATTACATCTGCTCTGTATTGCCACTCAATCTTGACCCGCTGCAGTTTGCTTACCGCAACAACCGCTCCACTGATGATGCCATTGCATCTACAATACACACTGCTCTCTCCCACCTGGAACAAAAAGAACACTTATGTGAGAATGCTGTTTGTAGACTACAGCTCAGCATTCAACACCATAGTGCCCTCCAAGCTAGATGAGAAACTCCGGGCTCTGGGCTTAAACAGCTCGCTGTGCAGCTGGATCCTGGACTTCCTGTCAAGCAGACGCCAGGTGGTTAGAATAGGCAGCAACATCTCCTCATCTCTAACCCTCAACACTGGAGCCCCGCAGGGCTGTGTTCTCAGCCCACTACTGTATTCCTTGTACACACATGACTGTGTGGCAACACATAGCTCCAATGCCATCATTAAGTTTGCTGATGACACGACGGTGGTAGGTCTGATCACTGACAATGATGAAACGGCCTACAGAGAGGAGGTGCACACTCTGACACACTGGTGTCAGGAGCACAACCTCTCCCTCAACGTCAGTAAGACAAAGGAGCTTGTGGTGGACTTCAGAAGAAAAGACAGAGAACACAGTCCCATCACCATCAAAGGAGCACCAGTGGAGAGAGTCAGCAGCTTCAAGTTCCTGGGTGTCCACATCACTGACTAACTCACATGGTCTGTCCACACTGAAGTCGTTCTTCCTGAGACGGCTGAGGAAGTTTGGAATGAACCGCCACATCCTCACATGGTGCTACACCTGCACTGTAGAGAGCATCCTGACTGGCTGTATCTCCACCTGGTACGGCAATAGCACCGCCCACAACCGCAAAGCACTGCAAAGGGTGGTGCGAACTGCCAGACACATCATCGGAGGTGAGCTTCCCTCCCTCCAGGAAATATACACAAGGCGGTGTGTGAAAAATGCTCGGAGGATCAGAGACCCCAGCCACTCGAGCCATGGGCTGTTCTCACTGCTACCATCAGGTAGGCGGTATTGCAGCATCAGGACCCGCACCAGCCGACTCCATGATAGCTTCTTCCCCCAAGCAATCAGACTTCTGAACTCTTGATCTCCCACGATCAAAATACATCAGCACTGCACTTTATTACTCTTACTCTTATATCTCACACCGGACTGTCATAAATTATATTATTATTATTATATTATGTTCTCTCTTAACAACTGACTATCAACCGACAGCCTGAATGTCAATACAGTACAATACTGTACATTCTATATATTATATATATATATATATATATATATATATACTTTTTTTTATATATTTTTATTTTTAATTTTTATTGAATAATGTGTATCTATATATAAAAAAAAAAAACAAAAAAAAAAACAGCGTATTGTATACTGTACAGTGTATGTTATTATTTGTATATTGTTGAGTGTAATTATGTGTATAACAGATGTTTAAATTGTGCTGTGTTAATTTGATGTTATTGTAAATTGGTATATGTCTCATCACTGTCACGACTGCTATGTTGATCGGAACTGCACCCAAGAATTTCACACACCATTGCACTTGTGTATATGGCTGTGTGACAATAAAGTGATTTGATTTGATTTGATACCAAGAAAGTTGTTTCTTGTGCTTAAACTGATCTTGCTTAACAATATGAGTCATATTTAGTCATGCAAGTTTGAGATGGCATGAGGGTGGGTAAATAATAAGATAATTATTATTTTTGGGTGAACTATTTTTTAGACTTTTTATGGCTTAAAATTTTGAAAACTGAATTTAAGACATTAAGGACCTGAGGGAACCCTGCAAACAGTTGTATTAACAATGATGCAGACTGTTTTCACTTTTTGGCTGCAAGCACTGAAAGGTTGTCTATAGTCAAAGTCTGTCAGTCAAACAGTTAACTGTCAGTTATTCAGGATGATGAATTACATACAATTTAAGGCATTAAAATATACATTGCAATTATAAAATTGTTAGTTAATTGCAGTCATGCAATTACGTTTTCTACGCAATTCTGTTTTAACAGCGGGGGACAAGATCACACACACACACACACACACACAAAATGGGTCCTAACTACGTGATAAATAATGTTTTTATTTTTGTAACATAGTTCACTTTTTTTTGTTTTTTTTTAATAAAATACAGTCTGTGAATGTCATTGTCATATAAACAGCAAGTCAGTGATTAAGATGTTAATTCAGTAACCGCTTGGATGGATTCAGTGTTAGATTGATTCAAACTGATAACTCATGAGTTTTTTTGAACAATTTTGGAATTGGACTACTCAGGTCGTGCTGTGTTTTTTTATGCAATAGAAAATGTTGTGGATTTATTCTCTTGGTATTATTTCACAGATCCCAGTCTTTTTATCATTCAATTCAGACTGCAAACTCCCAACTAAATAAAATAATTTGAATTATTTTACTGTTGCACTGTAGATTCAGTAGTGGCACAGGAAATACTGCAGTCATGAAGCATCTTTGCACATGTGGATTTAGAACATTTCTGAGCCAGGAAAAATCACTTACCCAGCTGTCTGAAGAGGGAGTTGCTGTCTGCTCTCCAGGTGTCTTTCTTGTCTGGACTTCTCTTCCTCCGCTCTTTCCCGCGCTCTCTGACCCAGTTACGATGACCTCTTTCACCTCTCAGAATTCTTTCTACAAAGCACAGATCACATAGCACTCATTACACTTTAAATGTTTAATAACATGTTGAGTAAGGAGACTATGAAATATTCCTCATTGTGAGGCTGGACTGATACTTGAACATTTTTATGGAGGTGTGTAGGTTCTACCAGCCTCATTTAAACTCATAACTGCAAACTAAGTATAGTTGATAAAGATGAATTTTTTCTTTGCCAAAATTCGTTCCATAATAATGGCATAGCCCCATCCATGGGTGTCTGCAGGATTTCAGCTCAGGGTACATACAGAAATAGGACAAGTAATGAAGTGCACCCTTATTGTAGAGACTTTTCTTTTTGGCAAAACAACACCAAAGCATTCAATTCTGGTGACTTTGAGAAAAGCATTTTTTATTATCATTATTTTCTTGAGTATGTATAGCATTTAAGTAACTAGTGTCAGAATTTAACTTCTCTATTAAGAGGCAACATTTACCCCTGGAGTTGATTTTAGGGGCATTTCTTTTACCATTATGAGGGCATTGTTAGGGCATATTTTATAACCATACAAAATATGACAATATGACGTCATTGTGTTATTTCAAATACTTCAAATTAATCAATTTCTTAAAATACATGTTCAACCTGAATAACCAGATAAGCGGTTACCTATAAATTGAAATGAACATCAAATAATTTAATGTAATATGTATATACTAGGTCTAGAATACACAAAGAAACATATCCGATGTTACAAATAAGAAACAGTAATCAAAAGTGAGAACAAATTTTTTTTTTTTAAATCTTTTTTATCACCTTCAGTGGCATTTTTGCCCTAAACCCTTATTAATTTCTGACCCTGGTTCAGACCAAACGCATTCTTGCGCTCAAAAAAGCAAGGTTTTTTTCTGTCCAAAATCACAGCAAAATGTGGCAAAAAGACATTAATCTAGCACGTTTATATGAAAAACTATTGAAATGATGACAGAGGAAGCTTAATGAGGAGGCATGAGCGAGGATGCACAGGTGGATTCGATGTGGAAATCTTTTGTGTCGAAGCACCTGACTCACCATAAATACTCCTCCCCATTCACATTTGACACAATAGTTCTAATTCATGTTTTACCTGTAATTGTCATATTCAAGAGTTCATCTTGAATTATTAGGATTTATTCTTAATATCAATAAATCAAATTTGAACAACATAACGGCAAGCACTCTGAGGGAATGCAGCTGCACAAAGGCGACGCTCTGAAATGACGCCTAAATAAGCATTTTATTTTACAAATACATTTCACTTGGATTCCTCCGTCCTCGTTTCCTTTCCTTGCATCTTTTCATTGTACCCTAACAGGCAGTTGACAGGATGCAAGTAAATGTGACAGTTTTAGATCTGAGAAGCCATAGACGAGAGTCGCTGAACCGTTTCTTTGCTGGTTCTGCACCATATGTGATTGATATTAATGTCTTTTTTTTATCAACAACTGACAGTAAAGAACATAAGAGATATTCAAACAGACATCATAAAGCAAGTTCATGTGTTACTAAAAGCCAAATATTGTGGCCATTTTACAACATGTTAAAGTCATGTTCTGTATTAACGAATTCTGTGGAGTATATAACGGGACAAATACAGTTAGTACAGTTAGTTTTGTACCATACACTGCAACAGCAAGGATACCTTACCCCTAGTTTGGAAGAGCTTGTTGCCTGTGTCGGCCTTCAGAGAAACGTGCCGCGTCTGTCAAACACTGAAGCCACACCATCCCATTCATTTTCAATGAGAGCACAGCGTCTTTCGGTGACACAAGCTGCCGCGGCAGTTGGCAACAGAGATTGCCGTGGAGAGCAACAAGACAAGTTGAGAAAATTTCAGCTTTATGCAAATGACGAGCGACTACCAATGAGAGTGGAGACAGTGGAGCTCACATCATCTGTCTCTTGGCAGGCTGGAGATGAGTGCAGGCAAGATGGAGACGTTTCAGCTTCATGGGGGATTTTTACTTGTCTGTAACCACATGCATGGATAATAAAATGATGCGTGGAAAAGCGTGTCAGAAACGGTCTGCATTCCGAGTGAATTTGATTCATTCATTCATGATAGACTGATCGCCTTGTTAATGATTTAATGCACTGAACACTGCTGCACATTTTATAAAACACTCTACACTGCAGAATGTACAATTTTAGAGACAAGAGAACTGATTCCTTGTCAAATTGTAATGATATCTTAATTTTACCAGTATTGCGTCTCATCTGTGATAAAATTTTCAAAAGCTATGGCTAGACGTGCAGTCTTCCAATAGCGTTACAGCGACAAACAGTAGGAATGGCCACTAGCTACACAGATCGCAGATTCTAGCGACACCAAGCCACAAAGTCGCTGGCGGTGTGAACGGTGCTTGAGGCGGTGATGTGCATGCGTCCACCCCTGCTTGTGCTGCACCTAATGCTTGTTTACCCCCCCCGGAAAAAAATAACTCATCGGATCTGCACAAATGACCTATTCTGGATTCAAAACAGCTAATTCTGCAGAAAGGTGACTAGTTTGCAGGTATGTAAACTGAAGCTGTCACTCATTTAAAAATGTAATCTAATAATTACATGATATTCTAATTAATTACAATTAATCAAATTAATCAGATATAATCAATATTCTCAGATAATTCAAAGAATCCATACATGGGCACCACTGTTTAAAGAGTGGTGGTGGGGTAGTTGTGATGTCACTAAATGGCAAAGCCATTAATTATATTAATTATATTATGCAAAAGTAATTTAAATTGATTTTTTAACATTTTCATAAATAGCTTTTGTGATGTATTGACCTGGATATCTGATCTATTTACATTATAGACGTTAAATAGTTATTACATTACTATTTAGAAAATGTAAAAATGTTTTTTCTTTTTTTTTTTTAATAGAATGTCATTCTTGCGGACCAATTTATGAGCTCAAATGAACTTATGACATAATGAACCTATTAGATAACATCATCCTTACATTTGCACCGGTCAGTCCTGGAATTTTATAAGTGGATAAATACATGGATAAGCAATATGGGTTTTTATTTCAAATGCTAAATGTTTTATGTTGTCTAGGTACACATGCAGACTGACAACATTTCAACATTAAAAACATACTGTCACACCCCTGTGTTCTGTTCAGGAATTCAGCTTTTCAACTTGACCTTTTATTTTAAATATGAATGACATGTGACTTCTACAACCTCAGAAGTCAGGTTGGTTCATTTAAAAGGGTCTATATAGCCTCACTGGTGTAATCTATTATGCTGTACAGTGAACACTTTGGTGCATTTTCACTTATTAACATGGAAATACAGTCAGATGTGTAGTGGGCTAAATCTGTGGAACCAGTCAAATCTGCCACTAAAGATAATGAACACATTTACATGCACTTAGGAAAATGGTTTATTCCAGGGTTTTTACAGTATACGGTGTTTTGAAACGTCACGTAAACAAGAACGGCGATTTCCTTTACGCCGTTTAAGGGATTAAGAGAAAGCGGTTTAACACATCCAGGTTTCTCCCGGAGAACATGGCTTAATGTGACCATGTAAACACATAAGCAGCATTCTAACAGGTTTTTTTTTTTTTTTTTTTCCAATTTGGAATGCCCAATTCCCAATGTGCTTTTAAGTCCTCGTGGTCGCATAGTGATTCGCCTCAGTCCGGGTGGCGAAGGACGAATCCCAGTTGCCTCCACGTCTAAGACAGTCAACCCACGCATCTTATCACGTGGCTTGTTGAGCGCGTTGCCATGGAGACTGTAAAGGGGTTTCGAGGAAAGGAGGAGGCGAGAACCGGCTTGACAACTTAAATAATAATTTATTAACCAAAAACACACACAACTAAAAACACAGCACAGCTGCCTGCAATTCTCTCTCTCTCGAACTGTCGTCCCCGGCCGCCTTTATCCCTCGCGCGCCCCATCAGGCTGATTGGGGATCGGGTGTGTCTCATTCCAGCCCGGCCCCGCCCTCCTCGGCTCTACACACCTCCCGGCGTTGCCTCAGGCCGGGGAGCCCCCGGCATGACGTACACCCCCCCCCCCCCCCCGGAGTGGAAGGGTGGGGGGGGCGTGCCTTATGCCCCGACTGCCGGCGGGTCCTCCCCGCCTTCCTTGACCTGGGAGGAGACAGGAGGGGAAAAAACAACAACACAAAATGGCGAGGGAAAGGCCAACACAGAGCGGCAGAGAGAGAGAGAGGAGAGAGAGAAAAAGAAACTCACCGGTTCTCTGATGCGCCGTCGCATGGTCCTCGATCACTACTCCACCCTCTCAGGCGGACTGCAGCCGCTCCTCCCAGGGCGGACCGGAGTCAGACCTCCGACCCCCAGCGGACAGAACGCCCCTCCGCGTTCCCGGCGTCCCGTGGGGACTCTCCTCCGCCCCTGGCAGCGGCCCTACCACTCCAGGCGGTCGGGGAGTCGCTTCCCTCCTCCCCCCGCGGACGGCGGTCTTCTCTCGACCCCTCCACGTTCCCGGGGGATGGCAGGGCACTCCTCCGCCCCCGGCAGCGGCTCCCTCGCTCCAGGCGGTCGGGGAGTCCCGTCCCCACTCGCCTCGCGGACGGCGGCCGCTCCCCGCGTCTGGGTGGTCGGGCTACTCCGTCCCCTGTCGGACGGCAGCGGTGCTCCCCTGGGTGGACGGGAGTGTCGAGGATCCTGCGACGGGAATCCCTCCTCCCTCCCGGGTTTCGGTACCAGTGTAAAGGGGTTTCGAGGAAAGGAGGAGGCGAGAACCGGCTTGACAACTTAAATAATAATTTATTAACCAAAAACACACACAACTAAAAACACAGCACAGCTGCCTGCAATTCTCTCTCTCTCGAACTGTCGTCCCCGGCCGCCTTTATCCCTCGCGCGCCCCATCAGGCTGATTGGGGACCGGGTGTGTCTCATTCCAGCCCGGCCCCGCCCTCCTCGGCTCTACAGAGACATAGCGCGTGTGGAGGCTTCACGCCATCCACTGCGGCAACCACGCTCAACTCACCACGCGCCCCACCAAGAGCGAACCACATTATAGTAATCACGAGGAGGTTACCCCATGTGACTCTACCCTCCCTAGCAACCGGGCCAATTTGGTTGCTTAGGAGACCTGGCTAGAGTCACTCAGCACGCCTTGGGATTCAAACTAGCGAACTCCAGGGGTGGTGGCCAGCGTCTTTTACCACTGAGCTACCCAGGCCTCTCTAACATTTTTTTGAAGAGTGCACATGTGGGTGAACAGACCAGATAACAAACGTCATAGGATGGAGCCCAACAAGTAGTTAACCAATCGGAAAGAATTCAACATTTATTTCTGGGGGTTCAGTGGGAAAAGCATACACACTATAAACTGTACCTATTTATACACACAAATGTAAAATATCGATGGTTCCTCACTGTGGGGATGGGGGCGTGGTCGTGTGTCTGTCTGCGGGAGAGGGAGAGCAGTAAGTCTCTTCAACTGGGCTGTCATTATCATTAACACCTGTCTCATGTTATAGTGATGGCGGAGGGAGACCTGAAAAGGCCGACAAAGAGTATGGACCAGAGAGAAACACTTCCTGTGTGTGCAACAAAACTGAATGGACTCAAGATGGCGTCGAGTATGGCTGCTGCGTTGCGAGCTCCGACACAACATTGTAGTTTTTTGTTTGTTTTGTTTACAATTCTTATGTTTTTGTCTTGGATGTTGTCTGCCTTATTGTCTATGACAGACAAACACTTTTGGACATTGGTTCTGCAATTACACACCGTAAACTGGACTTCAAATTCCTCAATGCTGACCCGCTGTTTACAAACAGGCCAGCGGAGCCCTTTGTCTGGGCAGCCCGGCCACAGAAACGCAAAAGAAAAAGGGGAAACAGAGCCGGCGTTCTCATCAGAGTAAGACGTCGCGCAAATCGACCCTCGCTACCCAGTATTCTACTGGCAAATTTTCAGTCTCTGGACAAAAAGCTCTGCGAGCTGAGAGCGTGGATCTCTTTCTAATGAGAGATGAGGGACTGCTGCATTATCTGCCTTACAGAAACTTGGATGACTGCGGAGATTCCAGACTCAGCCAGTGAACCCACGGGGTTCTCCGTGCACCGAGCGGACAGAGCGAAAGACCTCTCAGGTAAAAGCAGAGGTGGTGGTGTATGTTTTATGATCAACAAATCCTGGTGTGATCAGAAGAACGTACATTCTATCAAGTCTTTCTACTCTCCTGATCTGGAATTTCTCATGCTTCTGTGTCGGCCATTCTGGCTACCGAGGGAATTCTCAGCGGCCATTATCACTGCGGTGTACTGCCACAAGCTGACACAGACCGGGCACTCAAGGAACTGTATGGGATTATAAGCAAACAGGAAACCGCGCACCCTGAGGCCACGTTCATTGTGACCGGGGACTTTAACAAAGCCAATCTCAAATCAGTCGCACCAAAATACCACCAACACATCAGTTTTAACACACGAGGGGACCGGGTTTTGGACCATTACTACTCTCCCTTCTGGGATGGCTACAAATCCCTCCCCCGCCCACCATCTGGCAAATCGGACCACTCTTCCATTCTGCTTCAGCCCGCTTACAGGCAGAAACTGAAACAGGAAGCACCCACCCTCAGAACAATCCAGTGCTGGTCGGACCAATCAGACTCTACGCTACAAGACTGTTTTGATCACGCGGACTGAGAGATGTTCTGGTCCGCCTCTGATGACGACATCGAGCTTTATGCTGATAGCGTAATGTGTTTCATCAGAAAGTGCATAGAGGATGTTGTTCCGACCAAAAAAAATACGGATCTACCCGAACCAGAAACCTTGGATTAATAGCGATGTTTGCATGGCACTTGATGCGCGGACCTCCACTTTTAATTCCGGGAAGGCGGAGGAGCATAAACAAGCCAGTTATGCCCTCAGAACAGCAAAACATCAGTACAGGAACAAGACTGAAGGACAGTTCAACACCACCAACTCTAGAAGCATGTGGCAGGGAATTAACATCATCATGGACTTTAAAGGGAATAAAAACTCCACCGTGAACACCACTGCCTCTCTCCCGGATGAGATAAATAATTTTATGCTCGTTTCAAGGGAAATAACACTGCCCTCGCAGAGAGAGCTCTGGGCCGAAGCTACAGAGTTTAGTTCACTCTCCGTCTCTGTAGTGGATGTAACCCGATCCTTTCCGACGGGTGAATATCCGTAAAGCCGTGGGTCCATACGGCATTTCGGGCCGCGTCTTCAGAGCGTGTGCGAACCAACTGGCTGGTGTTTTTACAGACATTTTCAACCTTTCCTTCTCTTTGTCTGTAGTCCCCACATGCTTTAAAATGTCCACCATTGTGCCTGTTCCAAAGCAATCCAAAATCACTTGCTTAAATGTTGCTCTGACCCCCATCATCAGCAAATGCTTTGAGAGATGTAATCAGAGATTACATCTGCTCTGTGCTGCCTCCATCACTGGACCCATTGCAGTTTGCTTACCACAACAACCGCTCCACTGATCCCACCTGGAAAAAAGAACACTTATATGAGAATGCTGTTTGTAGACTACAGCTCAGCATTCAACACCATAGTGCCCTCCAAGCTTGATGTCAAACTCCGGGCTCTGGGCTTAAACAGCTCGCTGTGCAGCTGGATCCTAGACTTCCTGTCAAGCAGACGCCAGGTGGTTAGAATGGGCAGCAACATCTCATCACTGACACTCAACACTGGAGCCCCGCAGGGCTGTGTTCTCAGCCCACTCATGTATTCTCTGTACACACATGACTGTGGCATCACACAGCTCCAATGCCATCAAGTTTGCTGATGATACGACGGTGGTAGGTCTGATCACTGACAATGATGAAACAGCCTACAGAGGTGGTGCACACTCTGACACGCTGGTGTCAGGAGCACAACCTGTCCCTCAACATCAGTAAGACAAAGGAGCTTGTGGTGGACTTCAGGAGAAGAGAAAGAGAACACAGACCCATCACCTTTAATGGAGCACCAGTGGAGAGAGTCAGCAGCTTCAAGTTCCTGGGTGTCCACATCACTGAGGAACTCACATGGTCGGTCCACACTGAGGCCGTTGTGAAGAAGGCTCATCAGTGCCTCTTCATCCTGAGACAGCAGAAGAAATTTGGAATGAACTGTCACATCCTCACATGGTTCTACACCAGCACTGTAGAGCATCCTGACTGGCTGCATCTCCGCCTGGTACGGCAATAGCACCGCCCACAACCGCAAAGCCCTGCAAAGGGTGGTGCAAACTGCCAGACACATCATCGGAGGTGAGCTTCCCTCCCTCCAGGACATATATACCAGGCGGTGTGTGAAAAAAGCCTGGAGGATCATCAGAGACTCCAGCCACCCGAGCCATGGGCTGTTCTCACTGCTACCATCAGGCAGGTGGCATCGCAGCATCAGGACCTGTACCAGCCGACTACATGACAGCTTCTTCCCCCAAGCAATCAGACTTTTGAACTCTTGATCTCTCACGATCAAAATACATCAGCACTGCACTTTATTAATCTTATTATCTCACACCGGACTGTCATAAATTATATTCTCTCTTAACAACACATTGGCAATTTACTATCAACCGACAGCCTGAATGTCAATACAGTACAATACAACTTACTGTATATTTTATATATACTATATATATATATATATATATTTGTGTATTCTTTATTGTGTGTATTGTATACTGTACATTGTATGTTATTATTTTTATATTGTGTTGTGTGTAATTATGTGTATATTAAGATTATAAATTGTGTTGTGTAAATCTGATGTTTATTGTAAATTGGTATACGTCTCATCACTGTCACGACTACTATGTTGCTCAGAACTGCACCCAAGAATTTCTCACACTATTGCACTTGTGAATATGGTTGTGTGACAATAAAAGTGATTTGATTTGATTTGACTCGTTTGTGTGTGGTTATTTGGCCACTGAGTGCCCTTTTTGTGAACGAAGCTGAAGAGTAATAAAATACTCACGATGACTGTTTCCAATGCCTCCTGACTCCTCCATTTACCCTGAGAATACGATCTGTTTCACTGGTGCCGAAACCCGAAATTTGGAGGATAATGTGGTTATAGACCCTTCACCACTGGGTGAAGTAATCAAGTTCCTCGCCAGCATCCAGCAGAACCAACATCAGGTCCTCATGTATTTATGCCTGGAGCAGGAACAGCATTAACAACTCCTGCTCCAGGCCCAAGCGGAGGATCGGCGGGCGTTCCGGAGCCTGATAGCCAGAGAGGGGGCTGCAGATGTGACCCCGGAGCCCACAACCCCTGTTACCCTCATCAAGATGGGGCTGAGCGCCTACCTCGCCTTATTTGAAAAGACAGCCGAGGAGTGGAGATGGCCATCCGACCAATGGGCAGCCCGCCTGTTACCTTTGCTCTCCGGAGAAGCGCAGCTAGCGGCCCTGCAATTTCCTGCTGCCAGCCACCTCAATTATGGAGACTTGAACAAGGCGATCGTGCAATGGGTTGGCCAAAGTCCTGAGCAGAACCATCAGCACTTCTGTACCCATAAGTTTGTGAAGCATGGCTGCCCGTTTGCTTTTGTGCAACTGCTCCGGGATGCCTGTCGAAGATGGCTGCCGGCTGAGGATGTTGTTGACCTGGTGACACTAGAGCAGTTCATCTCTCAACTCCCTCGGGGGATGACCGAGTGGGTGCAGTGCCACTGCCCGGCATCGCTGGAAAAGGCTGTCCAGCTGGCAGAAGACTACATGGCAGCATTTCCAGGAGGCAGCAAACCAGAGGCTCTTTCTTCTCTCTCCTACCTCTCAAACCCCCCCTCCCATTTCCGTCCTGTTCCAGCTCCCAGGAAGTGGGGAGGAGCCCTGCCCAAATCCTTCCCCTTGTCTGTGCCTCACCCTTCCCCTGTCTCCCTCCGCTCCCCCCCAGGTTGTCGAGACCACCCCCATGGGCATGATAGGGAAGCCTGGGCCGGTCTGTGTGAGCTGTGAGGAAGCCGGGCACTGCCAGGATCGTGTACAGTTATGGAGGTTGGGACAATGATCTGGATCCCTGACGCTCCGCAGGCCACCCCCGATTGGGCAGGGACGTATCAGATACCGGTGAGTATAAAAGGGGGTGCATATCAAGTTTTGGTGGATTTGGGTTGTACCAAAACCTCTATACACCAATGCTTGGTGCATGCGGGGCATTGGGTACGAATAAACGGGTGAGCGTGCGGTGTGTGCATGGGGATATTCACAGGTATCCGGTGGTTACCATTGAGATACTATTTAGGGGGAAAAGCATAGAGTAGAGGCTGCGGTTAATTCCCACCTCACCAATCCACTGATTTTGGGAAGGAATTAGCCCGATTTTAGGAATTTATTAAAGGAAATATGTGTGGATGGGTCCTGTAAAATGTTGTCTCGGTGTGTGACATGCAATGCTATGACTGGGGAGACAGTGCCAGGGCCATCTACGTCTGCTCTGCGTCAAGATGACGCAAGAGGGGGAATACCTGTCCTCAGGAGGTTCCCTGAGGGGGATTTCCCTCTAGAGTAGTCACGTGATGAGTCCCTCAAACACGCGTTTGACCAAGTGAGAGTCATTGATGGTCAACAGCTCCAGCATGACGTCGCACTCACATACCCATATTTTTCAATTATTAAAGATTGGTTGTATTGAGTGACGCAGGATACTCAAACAAAAGAAAATACAACCCAATTATTAGTACCGAAGAACCATCGGGAAACCCTCTTACAGGTGGCCATCTAGGTCAGGAGAAAACGCTTAACCGAATAATGGCCCATTTTTTCTGGCCGGGCATTCACGGGGATGTTTGCAAGTGGTGTGCGGCGTGCCATGAATGTCAGCTGGTGAATCCACAGGCCACCACAAAAGCGTCATTGTGCCCTCTTCCGCTAATCGAGGTCCCCTTCAAAAGAATTGGCATGGACCTCGTTGGGCCATTAGAATGGTCCACACACGGGCATCACTTTGTTTTAGTTCTGGTGGACTATGCAACGTGATATCCGGAAGCAGTGCCCCTGCGCAACATCTAAGTACTTAGTGTTGCAGAGGCACTCTTCAGAATAATCTCCCGCGTGGGGATTTCAAAAGAAATCCTCACTGATCAAGGCACTACATTTGCCACAAACACTACGCAAACTGTAAGAATTTTAAAGTATTAAATTGATTCGCACCAGTGTTTACCACCCACAAACAGATGGGTTGGTGGAACGATTTAATAAAACCTTAAAAAATATGATTCGAAAGTTCATACATGAGGACGCTAGAAATTGGGATAAGTGGCTCGAACCCCTGTTATTTGCACTGCGAGAGGTCACACAAGCCTCCACAGGGTTTTCCTCATTCAAGCTGCTGTATGGGTGTCGACCGTGCAGTGTGGTCAACATGATGCGGGAAGCTTGGGAGGAGGGACCTTCAAACAGTAAAATGAAATTCAGTACGTTCTTGATCTTAGAGCAAAACTCCACACTTTGGGTCAATTAACACAGGAGAATTTGCTCCAAGCTCAGGAACGTCAAAGCCGACTGTATGACAGGGGCTCCTGACTACGGGAATTCACACCGGGAGATAAAGTGCTTGTATTACTGCCCACTTCAAGCTCTAAATTACTCGCCAAGTGGAAAGGGCCCTTTGAGGTCACACGGCGAGTCCGAGATCTTGATTATAAGGTTAGGGGAATGGACAGGGGTGGGGCACGTCAAATTTACCACCTCGACCTCCTAAAATCATGGAGGGAGGTTGTCCCTGTGGCCTTGGTGACAGCAGTTCCGGAGAGGGCGGCGCTCGGGCCGGAAGTGACTCTCAAACCAAATTCATTCACCCCGGTCCCGTGTGGAGACCACCTCTCACCGTCGCAGCTCACAGACGTGGCCAAGCTGCAAGTGGAATTTGCGGATGTGTTCTTGCCTCTCCCCGGTCTCACAAACCTCATAGAACACCATATCGAGACCACCCCTGGGATGGTGGTTCGTAGCCACCCCTATCCCCTTCCTGAACACAAGAAAACGGTTGTTCAGGAAGAATTAGAGGCAATGCTCAAGATGGCCGTAATAGAAGAGTCGCACAGTGACTGGGCCAGCTCGTCGCTAAGAGCGACGGGATGGTCCGGTTCTGTGTAGACTATCGCAAAGTGAACGAGGTGTCCAAATTTGACGCGTACCCAATGCCTTGGATTGACGAGTTGCTCGATCAGTTGGGCGCGGCTCAAATTTTATTCGACACTGGATTTAACAAAGGGTTACTTTCAGATCTCTATAACTCGAGAAAAAATAGTTTTTCCGTTCAGTTTACACCAATTCGTGACTCTTCCGTTCGGTTTGTTCGAGGCCATGGCCACGTTTCAGCATCTCATGGACAAAATTATCAGACCGCATACAGCATATGCTGCTGCGTATTTAAATGATTTTATTATTTATAGTAATGACTGGCGGTGGCACATGCAACATCTGAGAGTTGTCCTAAGGTCGCTGCGACGGGCGGGACTCACGGAAAACCCGAAGAAGTGCACAATTGGGCGGGTGGAAGTTCAGTATCTGGAGTTCCAATTGAGTCACGGGTAGGTGCAACCCCAGGTTAACAAACCCGCAGTGATCGCGGCCTGCCCGAGGCCCAAGACCAAAAGGGAGGTAAGACAGTTTCTGGGGCTGGCTGGCTACTACCGAAGGTTTGTGGCTGACATCACCAGCCCATTGACTGATCTTACTAGAAAGGGGTCCCCCGATCCGGTCCAGCGGACGAAGTCGTGCCAACAGGCTTTCCTAAAAGTAAAGTCAGTGCTTTGTGGGGGGCCGTTTTACATGCTCCTAACTTCTCTCTCCCCTTTATTTTGCAGATGGATGCATCTGACAAGGGGCTGAGGGTGGTGCTCTCACAGGAGGTGGGAAGGGAGGAACGGTCGGTACTGTTCATAAATCACAAGCTCTCCTTGAGGGAGACAGAGTACAGTACCACTGAGAAGGAGTGTCTTGCGATCAAGTGGGCTGTCCTCACCCTCCGCTATTATCTGCTGGGGTGGGCCTTCACCCTCTGCTCAGATCAAACCCCACACCAATGGCTCCACTGCATGAAAGATACCAACGCACGGATCACCCATTGGTACCTGGCAATTCAGCTGTTTAAATTCAAGGTGATCCACAGACCGGGTGCGCAGATGGCTGTGGCTGATTTTCTCTTCAGAAATTGGGGAGGGGAGGGGGGTGTTGGCAGGCTGGATGTTGCCCCGGCCTGAGTCGGGTGGTGGGGGTATGTGGGGATGGGGGCATGGTCTTGTGTCTGTCTGCGGGATAGGGAGAACGGAAAGGCTCATCACCTGGGCTGTTATTATCATTAACACCTGTCTCATGTTATAGTGAGGGCAGAGGGAGACCTGAAAAGGCAGACAAAGAGCATCAGTCGACAGAAAGAGAGGGACCAGAGAGAAACTCTTCCTGTGTGTGCAATAAGACTGATTGACTCGTTTGTGTGTGATTATTTGGCTACTGAGTGCCCTTTTTGTTTGAGTTTTGTGAACGAAGCTGAAGAGTAATAAAATACTCACGCTGACTGTGTCCGCTGCCTCCTGACTCCTCCATTTGCCCTGAAAATACGATCTCTGTTACACTCACGTTCGCAAATATGCGCTCATACATTTGAGTTTTATGTAAGAGTGAAACCCCACTATTGAAGTGCAATTCCGCTGCAGGCCATGATAGAAAGTAAACAAGCACAGCAACAACTCTGGAATATCTGGAAATAAAGCGAAACAATGGGAAATAAAAATAGTGAAGTCTTCCTTGGATACCATTGTGGCAGCAGGGGCGTGGTCGAGCATTCGTCTGGAGAGAGAGAAAGTGGTAAGTGTGCATACATCTGAGCCAGATAATGATTAATACCTGTTTCCAATTGCAGTAAGCTTGGGGAGAGAGTCTAGAGTCTACCTGGGTGCTTGATGCTGTGAAGCTGAGAAGCTGAAAAGCTGATGTGTTAATGTGAAGCTCTTGATCACTTCCGGGATCAATGCCCTGTGATGGAGCTGGGAACTGTGGTCCGGATCCCCGACACTCCTTGGGCTGCCCCTGATTGGGCCGGAGCATACAGGACACCGGTAAGTGTCAAGGGGAGTACTCATCAAGCCTTGGTGGATACGGGTTGCAACCAGACCACTTTCCACCAATGTTTGGTTCAACACGAGCCTTTGGGCACAAACAAAAGGGTGCAAGTGAAGTGTGTGTATGGGGATATTCACAACTACCTGTAATGGCAGTCGATAAGAAGGACACGGGAGGCAGGTTGCTCCACTCACAGGTAAGGATTTTAATGACCACACTTCACACACTATTCTCTTCATCCGGCCTGCCTACCACTCCCTCCCCGTTTCTGAAAAGGAAATCGGCGGCAGCCATCTGCGCTCCCGGTCTGTGGACCACCTTGAATTTAAATGGCTGAAGAGCCAGATACCAACGGGTGATCCGGAGCCATTGGAGTGGGGTGTGATCCAAACAGAGGGTGAAGGCCCGCCCCAACAGGTAGTATCGGAGGGTGAGGACCACCCACTTGATGGCAAGACATTCTTTTTCTACGGTGCTGTACTTAGTTTCCCTCAACGAGAGCTTGCAACTAATGTACTGCACCGGGCGCTCCTCCACCACCTGTGAGAGTACGGCCCCAGCCCTCTGTCTGAAGCGTCCGTCTGTAAAGCAAAAGGGAGAGAGAAATCGGTTGAATGTAAAAGCGGCCCCCCGCAAAGTGTAGCTTTAACTTGCGTGAACGCCTGCTGACACTGCTCCGTCCACTGGACCGGGTCTGGAGCTCCCTTTTTAGTGAGATCAGTCAGCGGGCTGGTGACGTCCAAATAGTTAGGCACGAATCTTCTATAATAGCCAGCCAACCCCAGGAACTGTCTCACCCCCTTTTTGGTCTTGGGCCTCGGGCAGGTCGCAATCGCCGCCGTCTGATCAATTTGGGAACGCCCCTGCCCGTGGCCCAAGTGGAACGCCAGATACCGTACCTCCACCCGCCCAATCGCACACTTCTTTGGGTTTGCTGTGAATCACGCTCGACGCAGTGATCTCAGAACCGCCCTCAGATGCTGCATGTGCCGCTGCCAATCATTGCTATAAATGATGATGTCATCTAAATAGGCAGCGGCGTAAGCTGAATGCGGTCTGAGGATTCGGTCCATGAGATGCGGAAACGTAGCCGGGGCCCCAAACAAACCAAACGGAAGTGTCACAAACTGGTGTAATCCAAACGGTGTGGAGAAGGTTGTTTTTTCACAGGAAATTGGTGTCAAGGGGATCTGCCAATAACCCTTCGTCAAATCCAATGTCGAATAAAATCGAGCAGTGTCCAACCGATCGAGCAACTCATCAACGCAAGGTATTGGGTACGCGTCAAATTTAGACACCGCGTTGACTTTTCTATAATCCACACAGAACCGTACAGACCCGTCACTCTTAGGCACTAGAACAACTGGGCTGGACCAGTCGCTGTGGGATTCTTCTATTACCCCTATATCGAGCATTGCATCCAATTCTTCCTGAACAATTTACATTTTGTGCTTGGATAATCGGTAGGGGCGGCTACGTACCACCACCCCCAGCTCGAATGAGGTTCGTACGATCCAGTAGAGGGGAGAACACATCCGCAAACTCCTGTTGCAACCTGGCAACCTCCGCAAGTGACTGGGGTGAACTGTTTATGTTTTGAATTCACCTCAGGCCCGCGCTCCGCCCTCTCCGGAACTACCATAGCCAACGTCACAGGGACCGCCTCCCTCCACAATTTCAGGAGGTTGAGGTGGTATATTTGACGTGCGCCCCCTCTATCAGTTAGTTTAACCTCATAATCGAGATCCCCCACTTGTCGGGTGACCTCAAAGGGTCCTTGCCACTTGTCGAGTAATTTAGAGCTCGATGTGGGAAGCAATACAAGCACTTTATCTCCTGGTGCAAATTCCCTTAGCTGAGTTCCCGTCATACAGTCGGCGCTGTCGTTCTTGAGCTTGGAGCAAATTCTCCTGTGTTAGCTGCCCCAAAGTGCGGAGTTTTGCTCTAAGATCAAGAACGCATTGAATTTCATTCTTATTATTTGAAGGTCCCTCCTCCCAGGCTTCTCACAAGACATCAAGCACACCGCGTGGGTGCCACCCATACAGCAGTTCAAATGGGGAGAAGCCAGTGGAGGCTTGCGGGACCTCTCGTACTGCGAATAACAGGGGGTCGAGCCATTTATCCCAATTTCTAGCATCGTCGTGCACGAACTTACGAATCATGTTTTTAAGGGTTTTATTAAATCGTTCCACCAGGCCATCTGTTTGTGGATGGTACACACTGGTGCGAATTGATATAATGCCCAATAATTTGTACAACTCGCGTAGTGTCTGTGACATAAACGTTGTGCCTTGATCGGTGAGGATTTCTTTCGGAATCCCCACCTGGGAGATTATTTTGAAAAGTGCCTCTGCAACACTGCGTGCCGAGATGTTGCGAAGAGGTACTGCTTCCGGATATCGTGTTGCATAGTCCACTAGGACCAATGCAAAGCAATGTCCACGTGCTGACCGCTCTAATGGCCCGACGAGGTCCATTTCAATTCTTTCAAAGGGGACCTCGACCAACGGAAGGGGGTGCAATGGCGCTTTTGGGGTGGCTGGTGGGTTAAGCAGCTGACATTCGCGGCATGCCACACACCACCTGCGGACATCGCCACCAATGTCCGGCCAATAAAAACGGGCTATTAGATGGTTCAGTGTTTTCCTTTCTCCTAAGTGACCCGCCATGGGATTATAATGAGCCGCCTGGAATACCACTTCCCGACGGCTCCATGGTATCAAAAGCTGGGTTGTATCTTATTTTGTCTGAGCATCCTGCGTCACTCTATACAACCGCTCATTTATAATTGCAAAATAGGGATATGAAAGGGCGATGAAAGGGCGATGTCCGGCTGGAGTTGTTGACCATCGATCACTCTCACTTGGTTGAAGGCGTGTTTGAGGGTTTCGTCTCGCGACTGCTCCAAAGGGAAATCCCCCTCAGGGAGTTCCCTGAGAAAGGGAGGGGCTACAGCCTCTCCCCCTCTCTTGTCATCATGACGTGGAGCTGTTGAGGACGGCCCCGGCTCCGCCTCCCCTGCCAGAGCATCGCATATTTCACATCTCCCTAATTTAGTGCAGGACCCATCCGCACAAATTCCCTTCAATAAATTTCTATAATCAGGCCAATCCGTCCCCAAAATCAGCGGATGGGCGAGGCAGGAACTAACCTCCTGAGGGAAGGGGAGGCTTCAACCCCTCCAGCCATTCGGGGGTTTCCTGAAAGGGATTTCCCTTGTAAAAAAGAAGATAATTTTCTATCCGTTCCGGAGTGGAACTTCAATAAATTGCCCATGAAGGTCTCTGCGTTGTTCTGTCTTTTCTGAGCGCTGAAGTAAAGCAATTATTGTTAATTCACACTTTTGATTCCGTTACTCACTTTATCTGACTCCAATTTTATATTAATCTGACTCCAATTTTAAGTTGACCTCTAATTTATATTTAAGCTCTAATTAATTACTGATCATTCTTTTAATTTAACATTTTTAGGTTACTGATTACTCTAAATCCTTTTCTATTCATTGTCCTTCTCGATCTTTGGAGACTTACGCCGGCCGTTATTAAATTACGTAAACCTCCCGAAAATGGATAGCCAGTTCTGTTCTTAGTCAGCGGTTGTAGGGTTAACTAATATCGTCTGGTTTGGCTTGTCTCATAACCAGACGATATTGCCGCTTAGTCACCTACATACAACTTGCTAAGACAGGCGGTGAGCAGTGACTGAGAGTCTTTAAATGGCTTTCTCCTACCCGGTTGTCCTGAGTGGTTTCTCCTATATTAAAGCTCCAGTATGGTCTACCCTGGTCTAATGAAATTCAAATCCTACCCAGCTGTCCTAGGTGGTTGTCCTACCTGGTTGTCCTGAATGGTTTAAATTCAAACTGAGAGTCTTTAAATGGCTTCCTCCTATATTAAAGCTCCAGTAATGATTTCAGAGGAATTCAGAATAAATCAAATAATAACAATTTATTTGTCAGGTAGGATATAAAACATTGTTGCAGAAATTCAAATCAAAGCCAATTTCACATGATCAGAATAAACAAGCATTACTAAAAATAAAAGACAAGTCAAAGAAACATAGCTGACAAAACTACATGCAGAGGTACAGCATGGGAGATCTGCTTACAGATCCCCAGAGCTTCATGCCAACTTTCCTTAAATATCCAGACAGAATAAACATTGTGTACCAAATGGTATTACCCTTTGAACAGTGAGAATTTGGGGATGAATGGGTTCTTGACTTCCTGGGGTTTAACCTTGTTAACATATAGGAGATAATTTCAATTGTAGGTCAAGGAGGGGGATAGACCTCCAGAATTATGCAGTATTTGGCAAAGACCTTATAACTTTGTTACCATTAGTTTTATCAACATGGGAAAGAGACCACTATACCAGTCGCACAGAGACCTCTTAAATGATATCAAACACACACAGTTGCATTCTTTGTTTTCATGGTATTTGTTATATTTTTACATATAAATCTTGTGTATTTTGTGTTGGTCCAGAGCTGATGAAGGGGAGAAGGGGGAGAGAGAAGTGGGGGCAGCAAGGTGATTTGCAATTTATCACACTGTGGTGATATTCAGGTGTAGATTTCAGCTTTTGTGAGAGAGTTCTATGACGTTGATTCTCGCAGAGTTCTTTGACTTTTACCGGAAATGGCACCTTTTGGTCAGCGTCTCCAGCCAAACGTCGCACTCTCATATCCTTATTTTGCCATAATAAAAGAACGGTTGAATGTCAGCTGGTGAATCCACCGGCCACCCCAAGAGTGCCCTCTTCCACTGATCGAGGTCCCTTTCAAAATTATTAGCATGGACCTCATCGGGCCATTAGAGCGTTCAGCATGCAGACATCGCTTTGTATTAGTCCTGGTGGACTATGCAATGCGACATCCGGAAGCAGTGCCTCTGCGCAACATCTCAGCATGCAGTGTTGCTGAGGCACTCTTCAAAATAATCTCCTGGGTGGAGATTCTGAAAGAAATCCTCACTGATCAATGCACTACATTTATGTCACGGACACTCCACAAGCTTTACGAATTAAGTCGATTCGCACCAGTGTTTACCATCCGCAAACAGATGGGTTGATGGAGCGATTTAATAAAACCCTAAAAAAATATAATTCGTAAGTTTGTGCATGAGGATGCTAGAAATTGGGATAAATGGCTCGATCCCCTGTTATTCGCAGTGCAAGAGGTCCTGCAAGCCTCCACAAGGTTTTCCTCATTCGAGCTGCTGTATGGGCAGCACCCGCACGGCGTGCTCGATGTCATATGGGAAGCTTGGGAGGAGGGGCCTTCAAACAGTAAGAATGAAATTCAATATGTTCTTGATCTTAGAGCAAAACTCCACACTTTGGGGCAACTAACAGGAGAATTTGCTCCAAGCTCAGGAACGTCAAAGCTGACTGTATAACAGGGGAACTCGGCAATGGGAATTTGCACCGGGAGACAAAGTGCTCGTATTCTCACATCGAGCTCCAAATTACTTGCCAAGTGGCAAGGACCATTTGAGGTCACACAACAAGTGGGAGATCTTGATTATGAGGTGAAACAAACCAATAGAGTTCAAATATACCACCTCAACCTCCTGAAATTATGGAGGGAGGCGGTCTCTGTGACATTGGCTACGGTAGTTCCGGAGAGGGTGGAGCTCGGGCCAGAGGTGATCACAAAACCAATCATATCGCCCCGGTGGGGTCAAACCTCTCATCGTATAAAGTCACAGAGGCGGCTAAGTTGCAGGAAGAATTTGCAGACGTGTTTTCTCCTCTGCCGGATCGTACAAACCTCATACACCACCATATCAAGACTGAGCCGGCGGTAGTACTACGTAGCCGTCCCTACCGACCACCCGAACACAAGAAAAAAGTAGTCCGGGAAGAATTAGACATAATGCTCGAGATGGGAGTAATAGAGGAATCCCACAGCGATTGGTCCAGCCCAGTTGTTCTGGTTCTTAAGAGCGACGGTTCAGTATGGTTCTGTGTGGATTCTAGAAAAGTAAACACAAATTCTAAATTTGACGTGTACCCAATGCCTCGTATTGATGAGTTGCTCGATCGGTTGGGCACTGCTCGATTTTATTTGACACTGGATTTGACAGATTCCCTTGACACCAATATCCCGTGAAAAAACGGCCTTCTCCACACCGTTTGGATTACACCAATTTGTGACGCTTCCGTTCGGTTTGTTTGGGTCCCCGGCTACGTTTCAGCGCCTCATGGACTGAATCCTCAGACCGTATTCGGCTTACACTGCTGCCTATCTAGATGACATCATCATTTACAGTAATGATTGGCAGTGGCACATGCAGCATCTGAAGGCGGTTCTGAGATCGCTGCAATGGGCGGGACTCACAGCAAACCCAAGAAATGTGCAATTGGATGGGTGGAGGTACGGTATCTGGGGTTCCACTTGGGCCACGGGCAAGTGTGTCCCTAAATTGACAAAACTGCGGCGATTGCGACCTGCCCAAGACCCAAGACGAAAAAGGGGGCGAGACAGTTCCTGGGGTTGGCTGGCTATTATAGAAGGTTTGTGCCTAATTATTTGGACATCACCAGCCCGCTGACTGATCTCACTAAAAAGGGAGCTCCAGACCAGGTTCAGTGGACAGAGCAGTGTCAACAGGCGTTTACGCAAGTTAAAGCCCCACTTTGTGGGGGGCCGCTTTTACACTCACCCAATTTCTCTCTCCCTTTTGTGTTACAGACGGACGCTTCAGACAGAGGGCTGGGGGCAGTGCTCTCGCAGGCGGTGAAGGGGGAGGAGCGCCCGGTGCTGTACATTAGTCGCAAGCTCTCACTGAGGGAGACTAAGTACAGCACTGTTGAAAAGGAGTGTCTTGCCATCAAGTGGGTGGTCCTCACTCTCCGATACTACCTGTTGGGGCGGGCCTTCACTCTCTGCTCAGATCACGCCCCACTCCAATGGTTCCACCGCATGAAAGATACCAACACGTGGATCACCCGTTGCTATCTGGCTCTTCATCCGTTTAAGTTGAAGGTGGTCCACAGACCGGGAGCACAGATGGCTGTCGCCGACTTCCTTTCCAGAAATGGGTGTGGGGAGTGGTAGACAGGCCGGATGCCTCCCTGGTCTGAGTCAGGCGGTGGGGATATGTGGCAGCGATAATGACTAACACCTGTTTTTAATTGCAGTAAGCTTGGGGAGAACGATATAAAAGGGACCACGCCAGCGGCAAGATGGGGAGAGAGTCTAGAGTTGCTACCTGGGTGCTTGATGTTGTGAAGCTGATGTGTTATTGTGAAGCCGAGAAGCTGAAAAGCTGATGTGTTAAAGTGAAGCTGAAAGCAGATATTTTGTTGAGAGCTGAAGACACTTACATTAAAGGTTGACTCACGTAGACTTTGAACCGCCTCCTGTGTCCTGCCTGCTTTAACCTCTTTACAACCATGTTGGTTATTTACTTAAGAGTCACGAGGAATTTACATTGCTGTGGAGAAAGCTGCTTACTGACTGAGCCGCATGCATACGGGAGTAAAGAGTACGCCGCTTAAACAGTGTGTGTAAACAGGAACGCTAATTTCTCGCAATAAGCCGCTTTCTGGTGTCCATGTAAATATAGTCAGTGTCCAAACAAATGTGTTTGTGTGTGTGTATGTGTGTGTGTGTGTGTGTGTGTGTGTGTGTGTGTGTGTGTGTGTGTGTACCTCCGTTCAGGTCTTCCTCTAACAGCTGGATCTGCAGGTTAAATATCTTCTCCTGCAGGTTGCATAGGGAGTGTTTGATCTTCTCTCGTCGTGTCACCATGTAGCACAAGTTCCTGACCTGAAAGAAAACAGCATTTTCAGAGAAAAGCTTTGACTTGAAACCGTGTCACTTGAAAGAAAGAAATTTACTGAAAGGAAAATAACAATTTGGCTCTGGTAATTGAACAGCAATTTCACTTTTTCAAGATTTAGAAATAGAAACAAAAAATTTGCTGGCTTTTGGGCCAAAGTGCAGCACACTGAAAGTAAGTGGAGTTTTTGACAGTGCGGTCATACAGTCAGACTTCACATGAAACAGGTCAAAAGCACAGACAACGCACCGACTAGTTGATTATGTAAACTGGAGGGTTTGCACATCCCTGCCTTTAACCGCCAAATTCTGTATTACAGAGTGAAACAAATGTCATGTCAGGCACAACTGTTCTTCAATAAACATTTCTTTCTGAGAAAAAGGGGTTAACACAGCTAAATATAACCAATCAAAACACAATACACACAGAATCGCAATACAAATCGAATTGGCAATTAAATATTGTTGTAAGGTCTAATCTGACAATTCCTAGCCCTAATATTTAATATTTTTTAATATCTTTCTTACAAGGTTTTAACTTAAATGTGTATGGGATACTGTATCATGCACCCGCAAAAGATGCAGTATGCTACCTGTAACTGGTGGAGTGGCTTGAGTAGGGTTGAATGATTAATCAAAATAAAATCTAAATCACGATTATGAAAATGCAAAGGCTGAGATTAAATTAATTAAATAATTAATAAATAGCCTGCACGTGCTGCACGCTGTATGTGCGCAGCTCTGTTCTCTGTAGTGTTACAAACTCAAAGCACATGTGAGGTTAATGAGCTGAGTGAGTTATATTTACAGTGCTCTAGATCCACTAACTGCACCTTTGTGTAATTCCAAATATGCTTGGAATAATGCTTCGATTGAACCAGATATTCCATCAAAACACAGTAGTAATGTAATGACTTTATAAATTTCTATACTGATAAAACTGAAATCATCAGAAACAAATTTGGAATTATGCAACCCTCTGCCACAGCAACTCGGAAGACAGTTGCAGCATCCAAAACCGTGTACTGTCACAGTATGTACTGTATTTGATGAAGGACACACTTATCTGCCGGCAAAACAGTACGTTCTTTTAGGTATGCATGGAGTAGTATGAATAAAATTTGGACATACTTCATCCAGGGATGTTGGTATCATCTCATAACCCAAATATATGACGTAATAACAACAACCGCAAAAACTATCTGCTTTGGTTTTGTTAAACGAGCCCCTTTCAAGCACAAGGAATAATTATCTTGGTGTATATATAACAGTTGAGAAGAGGCATCCGCCTCATGATTCACCGGCGTTCCTTTAAATCCAGTGTTTTGAACATGACGTCGCCTCAGCTCCTGAGGGATTATGGGATCATTAAGTGTCCAGTTTATCCACACTTCTAAATCTCGGAAATAGTAGGTCATCCAGGTATTTCTTGCTTACTGCTTCATGAATACTGTGGATTCGGACATATATAGTAGAGAAGTATGGATATTTGGATGCAGCGAGTGTCTCGTATTACTCCCTATGAGCAACTTCAGTCCTTTGCTGTCATAGGTCAGGAAGAGCTAACAAAACTCAAAGCAACAACATGTTAGATCCAATACCGACTAAGATCTTAAAAGAGGTGTTTCCTGTCATCTCAGAACCTCTTCTTAAAGGGAAATTCAGTAGTTCTCTAGCTAGCATTAGCATTGCTCTTCTTTGTGTACTTTAAATACCGATAATACAGTGGTGTTAGACGCTGAACTGCAATCGATCGCCGTGGATCAGAATGATAGTCTCTGCTGCCCCCGTCAGCTTTGGAATATCATTTGCATCTGGAAAATGTCGGAGTTTGAGGTCATTTCTAGTTATTTATTATTACTATAATATAATTGCTTTGCCTAAAAACAAATGTCAGAATTCAAGCAAACAAACTTATACAGTTATGGACAAATTATTATTGTCCCACATATCAATAATCTTTGGAGACTGTCTACCTTTCACGTTATTTCTAAAGACAGTTATTACATTTATTAGATTACTGCTTAGCGTAAAATAAACCACAATTATCTAACAATACAGAATGTCATGGTAAAGGAAAGATTAAAATTGTTTTTGATAGGGGGAGTCACGTGGCGCTATGCGGGGGTCGGACGTGTGAATGGCCAGCTCTGCACACTTTGCTAGTTTTTAATTATTTTTATGTTATAAACCAGTGAGATTCGATACACCCTGCTACATAAATATTCTAAGAAGTCAATATGTCAAAGAATTCAAAATCCTCGGGCTCTAGAGATATTAAAAGACACTTACGTGCTCAAGCAGGGCAGCAGACCAGGGACTCAGTTTGGATGGTGTGGCAGGAGAAATTCAACGTCAACTGTCCAGCATGTCTGTAATGCTGGCGAAGGTTGTAGCAGACTTGGAGGATCTTGCTGTAATACGTCAATCGATTACGGCGATGGAGGTGAAATTCTCTGAATTGGTTACAAGAAACAGGGACGTCGAGAACAATGTCCGAATTATTGGAATTCCTTAGAACGAGGAAGGCCGAGATATGGTGAAATTCCTAGATGAGCTCTTCCCGAGTCTGCTCGACATAACAGGCCATAAGCTGGCAAGCGAGCGAGCTCACAGAGTCCCGGCTCGCAGATCCGTTGAGGGAGAAAGGCCCCAATCAATTCTAGCCAAATTTCTGAGATCATCCGATAAATATCTCGTGTAACGTGAGGCAAGAAGTAAAGGAAGGCATTTTTGGAAAAACCACAGCATTTTCTTGTTCCGAAGACCTTGCGAATTTGACAAGAGAGAAACGTGATCGATTCAAGGAATGCAAGAAACTCTTACATCAGCGGAAGATCGCTTTTGCACTGATGTTTCCGGCCAAATTGAGAACAGATAATAAGGATGGCCGCAAAATATTTACATGCCCACAACAAGCGATGTCTTTCATAAAATCAATGGACTGAGGAAGTCATGATGTGTTTCTACCGTTGCTCCCAAGTGAGCTTGTCTCGCTGAACATACATTTGACCATCCGAGGAAGCTGGGCGCCTATCATGTTTCTTTTTGTGCTGGTTCCGCCTAACGGCTAGAGTTTGTTTTGTGTAGTAACACTCTTTCGGGACAGCTGTGGATGAACCTGCTCGTTCTTTGTGCTTATGCCTCCTATTGGTGGGAGTTTGTTTTGTGGGGTATTCTATGCAGGACATTGGAAGGATTAGGTAATCTGCTGCACTCATGAACAGCCGGCTCACTGAACATTCGTTTGACAGTCCAAGGAAACAAAGTATTTTTTTTTTTTTTTTTGTGCTGGTTCCGCTAGCGACAAGTTTGTTTTGTGGAGAAACACACCTTCGATACAGTTTTGTGAATGAATCTACATGTTCTTTGTGTTTATTCCACCTATTGGCTGGAGTTTGTTTTATAGATTATTTTTTGTTATGTAATTCTGTCTCACAAAATTTCTATAGAAGCACCGGACTTGAGCAATCCAAAGTTGTCACGGGGGCTCTCGTATGCATACATGGACTGTTTGAGTTTAGAGGAATGGACACCGGTTGGCGCTGTCATGCGCACCTTTTTCTTTTTTCTGTTTGTTTGGTTCAGGGGGAAGTTCGGGGTTTGATTGTTGCACTAATGGGGAATGTGGTCTTTATAAATTTTTTTTGACACACAATCTATTTTTTCTTACATGTCAAAATGTCAAATGTTAATATGAGTGGATTATCTCTCTCCACGTGGAATGTGAATGGGTTGGGGCACCCCATAAAAAGAAGGAAGGTTATTTCTTTTCTTAAACGTAAGAAATATGATACAGTGTTTCTTCAAGAAACACATTCTTTCGCCGCAGGAAGCTCCGGGGATTTGCCGCTGAATTATTTAGATCTTATGCTACAGAACTGGCTCCACTTTTCCTAGAAGTTTATACGGAATCATTAAAGAATGGAAAGCTTCCGCCAACCATGACACAAGCCCGGATCAGTTTGATTCTTAAAAAGGACAAAGATCCAAGCGAGTGTAAGAATTACTGTCCAATATCCCTGATCCAGCTAGACGTTAAAATATTGTCAAAATTTTTGGCTAACGGATTCAGTTATGACATCTCTTATACATACAGTATATGAGGTGGTGTGATCTATATCAGGTGGGGTTTATTCAGGGCCGTAGCTCTTCTGATAACATTAGGCGTTTCATCAATATCATGTGGTCAGTGGTGAATGATCAGACTCCAAACAGGGCATTAAGTATTTGGGTATTTTATTCCCAGCAAATTTGTGTGATTTAAAGTTCATTTTAACCCTTTAATAAAAAGGTTTTCAAGCAATGTGGGCAGGTGGGCTTCATTACATTTATCTATGATTGGGAAGGTTAATGTTATTAAAATTAATTGTATTCCAAAATTCAACTACCTGCTACAATCTCTCCCTATAGATATCCCCCCTCTCTTATTTCAAGCAATTTGATAGCATAGCGAAGTCCTTCATTTGGAATGGTAAACATCCCAGACTACATTTCAGAAAGTTGCATGGGCCGATTGACAAAGGTGGGCTAGGCCTACCCAAGATTTTGTTTTATTATTATGCATTAGGTCTCAGACAATTGGCTCATTGGTCGCTTCCACCTGAGAGAGCTCCTCCCTGTTTTTGTATTGAACAGGAAGTTCTTGTCCCTATTTCGCCATTGCAAAGCCTTTCTATCAAACTAACCGGAGAAGTTATCTCGCATTTGCACGTGGTATGGACAAAAGTGTCCAGAGTGTTTAATTCGGGCATTTATTTAAATGTTTCTTCGAGCATATGGCTGAACCCAAAGTTACGTATTAATAAATCCCCTTTCTGCTGGACAGAGTGGATTGTGATGGAGGTTAATAAGCTCTGTGACCTATATGAGAGTGGAGTGTTGAGATCCTTTGAAAATATGGTTCAACATTTTGGGATTCTCACGTCTGAATTCTTTAGGTATTTACAGCTGTGCCACCTGTTCTGTTTTTGGGAGTAGCATACACCCCCCTAAAGCGGCAGATACTCTGGGAGTGGTGATTACTGCTTTTGGAAAAGGTCATGATAATGCTAATTCAGAGTCTGGGGGACGGAGCTTCAACTTCTCTCAAGAGATTATGGGAGAAAGATTTAAACTTGGTATTAGAGGAGGGAGTGTGGGCTAGGATTCTAAAAAACAAGTCTACATCTAGAGATGCAAGGGTGCGCCTTATGCAATTTAAGATTTTACATTGATTTTATTGGACCCAGTCTAGATTATATAGGCTTGGTCTTAAAGACACACCCACCTGCTGGTGATGCCAATCAGAAGATGGGGACACAACCCATATTTTTTGGGGGTGTGTTAAGATCCAAGAATTTTGGTTGAGGGTTCAGAGTTTTATGTGTGACCTATTGGGCACTTAAATTTCATTTTGTCCCAGACTCTGTATTTTAGGCGATGGGGCGGTCAGTAATATAGGGGATAAGTACATAAAAAATTGGGTCCTAGCCAGTGTTATGATCGGCAGGCAGGTCATCCTTAGGGGATGGATGTCAGCTGGAGCGCCCTAATTTCAGGAGTGGTGCACAGAGATGGGCAGGGTGGCGGCATTTGAGGAGGTGTCATATAGAAGGCTAGGCAACCGGGAGATGTTTGATAAAAAGTGTGGCAGCTATTTGGCCTTTTTGGAGGGCTCTTGGGGAGGGGCAGTGGAGAGGGACTTATAGTTTTAAATGTGATTAAATATATGTAATGTATTGATTACCTTGATAAATGTTGATTCTGTGTTTTCATGTGCTGTTTGTGTTAATTTGAGTATGGAATCAATAAAAATTGTTAATGACAAAAAAAGTAAACATTGTAATATTTCATCAACAATCATCACCATCAACAGTTGATCTTTGGTGATAGCTTGTCATAAATTTCCAATATGGCTTAGTGATTGTGAACTGCTCTGCAACAGCTGAAAACATTCACAAGCCCCTACGTGCTTGGAGAAAGTGTTAGGAAACCGTGACCTAAAACCCTGTTACAAACCGAACCGTGGGAAATTTGAACTGTTACACCCCTAGTATATACTACCACTGTGTTTCTCAAAGAAACACGTTATTCATATCTTATGATAGATCTCCTCATTCTGAACAACTTTGCCTCAAGAACCAGTGGTGTGAATCAAATCGTTAATTAAATATTTGAGATTAATTTAAAAACATACTTTTACAAACTAGTCCTAGGCCGTTTCCCTGATCAGAACCAAACCAGTGCAGAGAAATTCTCTGGAGTCCCAGTATCAATAATTATCCAAAAAAAGTTGGAACTTTCCATGCACCATTGCAACAGTACATCAAAACGTACTAAGTGGGCGTGGCCAGTTTTTATTAAATGCTTAAATCTCTTGAATGGAATAAGACATTATCACTGTGATGAGGAGGAGGGCATGGCCGGGCTGTGATGGTGCACAGCCAGCGCTGAATCAGATGATCAGCAGGAGAGCGAGATAAAGAGGATCCCGAGGCACCAGTTCGAGAGAGAGAGAGAGACGCATGTGGCCGCACTGCATGTGTATCTGTGTTTGTCTTATGTTTTATGTTGTTTTAAGTTTGAGTTTTGACATTAAACTCATGTAAACCGGTTCCCGCCTCCTCCTTGCCCGCCCTTATACTGTTACAAAACCCAGGAGGGAGGAGGGATGCGCTATCGCGGAGTCCTGGGGAGCAGCCGTGGCCATCTGCCTGAGGACAAAGGGGTCGCTGCAGGCCGCTGAGAGCCGGAGGAACTGCTGCCGTCCACTGAAGAAGGGGAGGAGTGGTTCCGTCCTCCAGGGGCCGGAGGACTCTCTGCCATCTGCCGTGAAAGAAGCAAGCTGGCATCCGCCAGAGGGCAGAGGAGCGGTTGAGGACCGGGCGACAGCGCGTCCGGGAGCCAGACAGCAAGTTCTTCTCTCTCTCCCCGTGTCTCCCCTCGTCTCTCCCCCAGGTTCACAGGAGGCGGAGTGGACCACCGGGCTGACGGAACGGCCAGAAGGGCAGCGTCTCCATTCTCGAGGTGGGGGAAGTAAGTCAGTCCAGTGGCACCACAGCCTGAATCGGGCAGGGGAGGAGTGTGACAAGGAGGAGGGCGTGGCCGTGATGGTGCACGGCCGGCGCTGAATCAGCTGATCAGCGGGAAAGCGAGATAAAGGCGAGCCGGAGGCTCCAGTTCGAGAGAGAGAGACGCATGCGGCCGCTCTACATGTGTGTCTGTGTTCATCTTATGTTTTAAATTGTTTTAAGTTTGAGTTTTGACATTAAACTTACATTGACTGTTCAGCCGGTTCCCACCTCCTCCTTGCCCGTCCTTATACTGTTACAATCACCAAATTTAAAACACTTAGGTAGGAGGTCAATCTGAGGACATACTAAAAAAACTGTGCACCTCTGCCTCTTGGTGGCGCAGTAACGTAAAAAAATACCATATGTCTGTGCTACATAAAATTAAGGCACTTTAACATTGTTTTAGTTGCTAACAGACTGTCTAATTAATACTTATTATCTGTTACATATGTACTTAAAGGACTTTAAAGGCTTGAACCCTGTTAATTGTTGCTTGCAGCTATATATATATATATATATATATATAAAATTATTATTTATTTATTAATTATTATTTTATTTTACTTTTAATTGGTAATGTACCTGCGGTACTTTCCACCGACATTATAGTTTTTAATTTATATTTAGTTTTTATTTATTCATTTTTAAAATTTGACCTTTCAATTAGTTTTGACCATTGTTTTTTAGTTTCAATGTAGTTTTTCAGTATATTATTATAATTTTTTTGTATTTTAGGGCTGCCAAAGTCAATGTGATATGTCTTCTAAACATGTTTCACTTTCTCAGGGCTGTCTAGTGTTATTGCTGTCTATCAGAAATTTTTAAGTGAAAGGAGGGTTGTAAAGGTTTTAAATTTTATTATACACTGTGTAATAAAAACTAAAACTAAACTTCAATTTTGTTGTTTTATTTTAGTCAAAGTTTCTTTCAAGGCAATTCAGTACACTCAGCGGCCATCACTGGAATGCTCCCGGGCAGGCTGGGCAGCTATTTCTATGGATACCTGCTAATGCGCATGGACATTCTTGAGTTGATTGGCAGGAGATGTCTGTATCTTAAAGGTGATTGGCTCATTTAACTGTAAGATGGGACTTCTTTTTCCATATCCTTAAGCCATTCTAATTTCTCCCATTCATTTTAATAGAAGTGGTCCATCTAAATACTCTCTGGTTTAGTTCAATTTGGAGTCTTACAAATTTAATTTAATTTTAAACATCAAAATTATGTTAGCTTTATTTCAGTTTACACTTGTTTTCATTTGTTTTTGTTTAAGTTTTCGTTAATAATAATAACAACATTGTTTTATTGCTTTATTTGAATGAAGTAGAAAATACCCATACCCATAGGAAAGAAAAATCATAAATGAGACCTTTAATATCTCAACTGTTTCTCCTAGACCGCAATAAGATATAATAAAGATACATTTTTCCCAGGAGAAAGACTCCAGTAATCTATGTCCTCATTGTGAGATTTCAACAATGTCTCAAACTGTGCTCAGATTTGTCAAGAAGTCAAGAGATCCCAATATGAACTCAAAAATTTCTCATCAAATTCTTCCAAGACCAAATCATCTGAGCTATACTGTCCAGATTAATTTTGTAGCTCCAGTCTTACTCGGAAACTGTCTCATCTATTTGTCTTTATCTATTTTTATTTCTCCTAATGTATTTCAGGAGTAACATCTGAGACAAAGTTGATATTTCAGTGAAATACCTCCATTAAAAGGAATAGTTCACCCAAAAATCAACTATTCCTGAGTCTCCTGAGCAATGAAAGAGAAACCTATAAACAATACAATAATTACATTTTGGGTACTCACCCGCTCTAGATCCTGTCGTAAATGAGTGAAGAGCTTCAGTCGGCGATACAAGACATCCTGCTCCTGTTGGGCCAGATTGTCCACCTCATCTCTTTTCAGGGTCACCAGCGGCTGGTTGAAGTTGGCCTTCCGCCGCAGTTTCCAGTATTGATAGAGGAAGTCCAGGTGCACATCTGGAAGACAAAGACTCTCGGCCACATCCTTGGGGTCCACTAATCTGTAGAAGTCATCTTGAAGCTCCTGTAGCTTCTGCTTGCGCTCACTGCTCTTCTGCAGCTCTGTCTCAGACGGATTGGCCCCCGCGTGACGGGATTCGACTCTGTCTACAGCTCCGCCACAGCTGCTGGAGTGAGACACACTACTATGCTCCAAACAGTATGATTTGAAGCGCACTTCGTCGTTCTCTGCCAGAGTAGTGCGCATCTCTAGTCCACGCTCAAACGCACAGGTAACGTGGAAGGCGACGATGCAGGATGGCATGGAGCACTGTGCAATGAACAACAACATTTAGGACAGCACTTCCCTAAATGGATGGTTCACAGAAAAATTACCCTCATGTCATTCCAAAGAACGTTAATGCTGCTCTTTTCCTTGTATTGAAAGTAAATGAGGACTGGGACAAAAAAGTACCATAAAATTATCATTAACCTCTTCAGTTTTGCTTCGTATTTTGGCTCCACATAAAGTGGACTTATTGCAAAATATTTGTCTTATTTTACAGAAAAGTCCTAAAAATGTTAAATAATATTGTGTATGTTCCCAATCTTATGATGAACATACATTGTTTTGTTTTTTATCCTGTCTTTGAAAGCCTGTGATTCAGGCTGTTTGCTCTCTGTCCCTGCTAAAAGTGCACAATATATAGATAGATCTGAAATGCATGTGGTGCTCTAACGCAGCTGAACACTCGTCCATAGACCAGTGGTTCCCAAACTGGGTGCCTACGACTGGCCAGGGGTGCTGCAGAATCTCTGCTCAGCTCAATATTTTAATAGCCACCAATGATAAAAGTTTCACTGTTAATGCAGCTTCACGCATGAACAGTCAAAAGCGCTTCTTAGTCAAAACACCCCTCTTGACGTGATATTAACGTAAGCACAGCCATTAATATATTATGAGAGTGTAAACAGCTGGGACAAAATCTGCTATCGATGCAACATTATACATTGTGTAAGCAGACAGGACAAACATTTTTTATTTAAAAATATCCGATCTGTGAGATGTGTAAATGCAGCCTAATAGAATAATGTTATCATTATGTTATCATATCATTATTATTAAAATACAATCATTATAATAATGATTTATATTTTAGAGCTGTCGGGATGCTTTGGTGAGAAACTGCATACTTCCGTCATTCGTCTGTGCGTGTTTACGTCATGTCCGTAAAGAAAAGAAGGTCCATGCTACAACAGCGCATGTATATGTGCGGTGATAGGTGTGGTGGTAGTTTGAAGCTAAAAGCTTGTAGCCACAACAAATGAGCAACACTGACCATGGATCATTCAAAAAAGTAACCCTCTGGGGAATCACTCTTTTTAAAAAATAAAGAAACCTCAAATGGAGGAGAGTCTGCAAGCAAAAAGGGAAAGTGACAGAGCCCATAATAAAACATGAAACAGCATCGGATTGGCTTTTCAGAGGTGGCGACAACTCCGAAATCTTAAAAGGATTTAAAACCAACCCAGAGATGGAGTTTTTCTTGCTGGACAGGTAAGATATTTTATTGGACCGATAGTTAGCCATGTAGCTCTCTTAGCGTGGTAGTGTATTAGATAGCGTTAGCCACTCTAATGGGGCACTTTATTATGGATTGTGATACTGCAGTGCTTTCAATTTCATTTTCGAGGAAGAAAAAAATTTACTTTTATGCTGGTATCAAAGCCAATCTCTAAACCATTAACTACCTTGGTCTATTTGCCTGCTAGCTAACAGTTTCCAACATTTGATTTTATCTGATATGGCTAGCAATCGTTATGTCTAATGTCATCGTATGCTACTTACCTGCTCATTAGACGTATTTTCGGATATCCGTCTTTCTCTTCCTTTCGTTATTTTTTTTTTTTTTTGAGGGGAGAGGGCGAGTTTTGACATTGTTAGTGACATTCGCTCTAATAAGATGATCACCTGTAACCATGGTTACACCGGTACTCAAACCATCAGATTCTTCCGCGCAGAAGAGCAGAGTCGAAGCCCAACTCACGTGTTTACCTAAACAATGTTCCACCACAATTAACCTGCAGTTTTAATCTTCAACCACTAAAGGGCCAAAAGTTACATAGTGTAGCTTTAACTTGAACATACCTATCTTACCTATCTATTAGAATAACGATATCTAATAATCACAGGAAAGTTTGTCAACAATTTAAGTATTTTGCATTAGATTACTTTATAAATGTATTTATATTATGATTTTTTTAATGTTTAATTGCTGCCGTTACTGAAAAATTTAAAGCATTGTTTACTCTATTTTATAACTATTTTATTAATGGCTCTTGAATAGTTATTTTAAATGCTTGAAGCAATGTTTACTTTAGAAACACTTGAAGGCTACATTTAATTTGTTAATATTTACATTTAACTTTTTATATAATGCAGTTTTTAAAAAAAAAAAACATCTCAATTTATTTATTTTTCAGTGGTTGGGGTGCCATGGGGGGGAAAAAAAACAACATAAAGGGGTGCCGTAGTTTAAAAACGTTTGGGAACCACTGCCATAGACATTCTGTCTATTTTGTGATCACACGCACCTTCCCCATTGTTTCATCTAATATTTTGACCTTTGAGTGGACTACAAGCTTGATCTAGGTGCTGTTAGAAAGCTGACATTTATATATTCATATATATATATATGTGTGTGTGTGTGTGTGTGTGTGTGTGTGTGTGTGTGTATATATGAAGCACCCCCAGATCATCACCGATCTTCCACATGGTCATCTAATGGCTAGACGGAGACCTGGAGAGGCCTTCAAGCCACAGTGTCTCATACCCACTGTGAAATTTGGTGGAGGATCGGTGATGATCTGGGGGTGCTTAAGCAAGGCTGGAATCGGGCAGATTCGTCTTTGTGAAAGACACATGAATCAAGCCACATACAAAGTTATCCTGGAAGAAAACTTGCTTCCTTCTGCTCTGACAATGTTCCCCAACTCTGAGGATTGTTTTTTCCAGCAGGACAATGCTCCATGCCACACAGCCAGGTCAATCAAGTTGTGGATGGTGGACCACCTGATCAAGACCCTGTCATGGCCTGCCCAATTTCCAGACCTGAACCCCATTGAAAACCTCTGGAATGTGATCTAGAGGAAAATGGATGGCCACAAGCCATCAAACAAAGCCAAGCTGCTTGAATTTTTGTGCAAGGATGGGCATAAAGTCAACAAACAGCAATGTGAAAGACTGGTAGAGAGCATGAAAGCTGTGATTGAAAATCAGGGTTATTATACCAAATATTGAATTCTGAACTCTTCCCAAGTTAAAACATTAGTATTAGTAAAAATGAATATGAACTTGTTTTCTTTGCATTATTCGAGGTCTGAAAACACGGCATCTTTTTGTTATTTTGACCAGTTGTCATTTTCTGCAAATAAATGCTCTAAATGACAATATTTTTATTTGGAATTTGGGAGAAATGTTGTCAGTACTTTATAGAATAAAACAAAACAAAAATTCATTTTACTCAAACACATACCTATAAATAGTAAATCCATTAGAAACTGCAAATTTTGCAGTGATCTCTTAATTTTTTTCCAAAGCTGTATATATATATATATATATACACGATCAGCCACAACATTAAAACCACCTGCCTAATATTGTAGTGATCTCTTAATTTTTTCCAAAGCTGTATATATATATATATATATATATATATATATATATATATATATATATATATATATATATATATATATATATATATCACGATCAGCCACAACATTAAAACCACCTGCCTAATATTGTGTAGGTCCCCCTCGTGCCGCAAAAACAGCACCAACCCACATCTCAGAATAGCATTCTAAAATGATGTTCTTCTCACCACAATTGTACGGAGCGGTTATCTGAGTTACCGTAGTCTTTGTCAGTTTGAACCAGTCTGGCCATTCTCTGTTGACCTCTCTCATCAACAAGGCGTTTCCATCCGCAGAACTGCCTCTCACTGGATGTTTTTTTGTTTTTGGCACCATTCTGAGTAAATTCTAGAGACTGTTGTGCGTGAAAATCCCAGGAGATCAGTAGTTACAGAGATACTCAAACCAGCCCATCTGGCACAAATCATCATCTATGTGATTACCTAATCAGCCAATCGTGTGGCAGCAGTGCAGTGCATAAAATCATGCAGATATGGGTCAGGAGCTTCAGTTAATGTTCATATCAACCATCAGAATGGAGAAAAAAATGTTATCTCAATGATTTGGACTGTGGTATGATTGTTGGTGCCAGACAGGTTGGTTTGAGTATCAGTAGTAACTGATAATCTCCTGGGATTTTCACGCACAACAGTCTCTCGAATTTACTCAGAATGATGCCAAAAACAAAAAACATCCAGTGATGGACAGTTCTGTGGACAGAAATGCCTTATTGATGAGAGAGGTCAACATAGAATGGCCAGTCTGGTTTGAATTGACAAAGACTACGGTAACTCAGATAACCACTCTGTACAATTGTGGTGAGAAGAATAGCATCTCAGAATGCTATTCTGAGATGCAGGTTAGCGTTGTTTTGGCGGCATGAGGGGGACCTACACAATATTAGGCAGGTGGTTTTAATGTTGTGGCTGATCGGTGTATATATAACACATACATATAAACACTAGCAGCCAAAAGTTTGGAATAATGTACAGATTTTGCTCTTATGGAAAGAGTGGCGAATGTTTTTCTATTCCAAAAGTGGCTTTTTCTTTGCAATTCTTCCCATAAAGCCTGCACCCCTGAGTCTTCTCTTTACTGTTGTACATGAAACTGGTGTTGAGCGGGTAGAATTCAATGAAGCTGTCAGCTGATGACATGTGAGGCGTCTATTTCTCAAACTAGAGACTCTGATGTACTTGTCCTCTTGTATAGTTATACATCTGGCCTTCCACATCTCTTTCTGTCCTTGTTAGAGTCAGTTGTCCTTTGTCTTTGAAGACTGTAGTGTTCACCTTTGTATGAAATCTGCAGTTTTTTGGCAATTTCAAGCATTGTATAGCCTTCATTCCTCAAAACAATGACTGACTGACGAGTTTCGAGAGAAAGCCGTTTCTTTTTTTGCCATTTTTGACCTAATATTGACCTTAAGACATGCCAGTCTATTGCATACTGTGGCAACTCAAAAACAAACACAAAGACAATGTTAAGCTTCATTTAATGAACCAAATAGCTTTCAACTGTGTTTGATATAATGGCAAGTGATTTTCTAGTGCCAAATTAACAATTTAGCATGATTACTCAAGGATAAGGTGTTGGAGTGATTGGGGCCTGTCTAGATTTGATCCAAAATGGCTTTTTTCAAATAGTGATGATGCTGTTTTTTACATCAGTAATGTCCTGACTATACTTTGTGATCAGCTGAATGCCACTTTGGTGAATTAAAGTACCAATTTCCTTCCGAAAACAGCAAAATCTGTACATTATTCCGCCAGTGTATATCATCATAATCATCATAAATAGTCGAGAACAGATTTTGCAGATGATTTGTTTATCATGCTGTCTCTGCATATTTTGTTCTGGACATCTGAGACATAACATTGGATTATACACTCACCGGCCACACCGACACCTGTACATCTACTTATTTATGTGATTATCTAATCAGCCAATCATGTGGCAGCAGTGTAATATATAAAATCATGCAGATATGGGTCAGGAGCTTCAGTTAATGTTCACATAACCAACAAGGCGTTTTCGTCCACAGAACTGCTGCTCACTGGTTGTTTTTTGCACCATTCTCTATACACTCTAGAGACTGTTGTGCTTGAATGAGAGCTTATTTAAAGTCTTTTAGTGTCCCACGGTGGAAAGAAGTAAAAAAAGATGAGTAAATGGCATAATTTTTTATTTCTGTAATGTTTGTAAAAATTACATAACAGAATTTTTACTTCATTGTGGGACTGCAGAACAATAAGTTGCAAAAATGTTATTCTAATGTTTCTACTTCAACTGTGAAGTATGTATGCGTGCATGTCTCTCACCTGTATACATGTGCCGGTGTGTTCCCTGCACAGACTGCAGGACAGGGCCCATCGGCTAGCTGGGATGTGAGATACTTTTGTAATGGGCTCCATCTTCTCAGGGCAGCCGATACTCACCTTCAGCAATATATAAACACATCACAAATTACCAATCAAAGGCTTATCACACTGTTCACTGTTCAGAACATGATGCTTCTGTTCAATATAAGGATTTAACTCTAAAGCTGAGTAATGTGAGAGCTAAACTGGGAGGAAAATAAAGCCATAGAACTGACAAATAATTCTTCTGAAGACATAATTGTCATGAATATGTCTGGTTCATCTTTCACCACAAAAAAAAATAAAAAATTATAAAACCTATTTTAAAGATTTTTATTTATTAATTTTTTGCATTGTGTCACTATTTTCATGATCAATTCTTATTACTGTAATGTGAGGAAAAATCTCATTCTCATTACCGTAATGACATAAATACATTTTTATATCATGGTAGTTTTTGTTGTGCTGCTTGATTATGCTAATTTTGATAAAAAAAAATATATAATATACAAATAGCCTAATTACTGAGAATATCGAAAGAATTACAAAACACTTCAAAAGTCAAATGACCGAAGTAGGGCTAAATGGTTAATCAACTTTTACACAATTAAAACTGTAATCAGTTACGTCATATTTTAGATTACACTTTTAGGTAATCAATCAAATCTGACCCATTTTTGTCCCCATACTTTAAGTTGATGAACTCTTTTGCTAAATTGATGGCATAATGGCATATACAGTATACTATACATGTATACTGTATATTATATTTGACATGCTTTCTGTGTTTCACCTAAATACATTTGAATATATCAGATATGAGTTGCTAAATATTCTGTTATACAGCAGCAGCTTTGGTTTTAGTTTTAGTGCATTTGTCCTTTCTCTTTGAATTAAAGAACTGAATGAGATTGTCTTAATTGTTCAAAACACTCTGGATGACTGTTACAGATTAAATACATGAGGAACAGGTGCTGTAAAACCATGTGCCAGTTCAGCTGCAGCTGGTGTGCTGTTCAGTTCAACAGCGCTTTCACTCATTTCTGTGCTGTTGAGAATTCCTTCTCACTCTTCAGTGTCAAGATGTTATTGAGCAGCCTTTGCTCAATTTACTCATTCAATCGGTCTCTTCATGCCAATTCTCATATTGTCCTCTTTTCAATTAAATATTCTGCAGAATTATGGAGAGCTCAGTCTGTGTGTGTGTGTGTGTGTGTGTGTGTGTGTGTGTGTGTGTTGCCCTCCACCTGGCAGAACAAGTTTCACATTTCCAGTTGAAAAGCTGTCCTTGCAGAAACATGACAAGACAAAGAAAGCCCTGGAAATATTTCAATTACAATTCATTATTACATGCTGATTGCAAGTTTGCAGTAGGGCAGTGCGATATGGCTCATGAAATTATATCTCTATATTTTTCAGCAAATTGAAGATATTCTATATATATATATCAATAATTATGTGTTTGCTCTGAAATGGCATAATTTTTTTTTTTTTTTAAATCAGAGGAACATTCATTTCATCTAATCAGCCATGTAGAATTAATATTTCAAAGGCATTATATAAAAATCCATTTAAAAATGAAAAAGGCATGTTTTCCACAGTTTTTCACTAAATTAACACAAGGGAGAGTAAAATGTAATCATTTTTATTGATTTGCATATTTACGCTTATAACATACAATTATATATGGAAGCTTAATAAAAATCGAATTTACTCTAATATATTTTAACTAAAACATTTTTCTTTGTAGATGAACAAGGTGTGCAAAACTACTTCACTTATTTTTTGGAAACCAGCGCAGGGTTGCACCAGCTATGCGTAAGTTCTCACTTAAGTTAGGACATAAAGTTCACACTATGGGCTTAGTAACTACTAGTTAGTTTGTTAATAAGTCAGTGCTTAATTTAGTTGCACCACCTGTTCTTAAGGCAAGACTTAACTAGTAGGTCATAAGCTCTCCATAAAGTAATGCGTAGTTGCATAATATGACAGGTTTTTTTTAAATTTAATGAATTAATTATATTTATTTATCACACATTATACGTTTGCACATATACAGTGAAATTCTTTTTTTCACATATCCCAGCTAAGCTGGGGTCAGAGTGCAGAGTGCATGTTTACTTGTATTGATCTAATAAACAGCCTTCACATTTGTACACAGAAGTGTTAAACAGCCGTGAATCTCAGTTTGATCTTGTTACGGTTGATGCTCAAACCTTGTTTGCTCAAGTAAATGTCAGCTGTAATAAATTATATCCCCACTGAAATACGATACGTAATAAAACAAGATTTAATTAATGGTATATTTAGCCTATGTATATAACAATATTTAATAGCTGTATCTGAAACGTATAAGGGGCAATAAATATAGAATTACTTATACACCAGGCTGGAAAAATAGACGTTTATTCATTTTAATATTTTATATATTTTATATATGTTGAAACTTGACACCGGGTGGCGTACACAGGAAAGTGCACCGTTAGATTGGTTTCATGCTGAAGAAGTACGTTTTTTACATAATGTTTTCTCTCTTAAATGTAAATGAGTGTAAATGTCAACATCATAATTGTATGTTGAAAGTACTGAAACCTGTCAACTAAAACATGAGCTCATTGACATCATTAAATGAGTCTGCTTATTTATTCCATCCGTTACTCCTGGTGGGAGTCTTCCATAAATATTTAGTTTATACGTAGGGTTACGTCCTACCTGAGTTTAATGGTGCAACGCTCAAATATTTAGTAGTGCATAAATTGTGACTTAGAGCCCATTTACGCCACAACTAGGCTAAGTTGTAACTTACGTATACCTGGTGCAACCGGCCCCTGATGAATATTGCATCATATTAAATGATTATAATACTGAATTATTATTATTTTCAGGATAAAATTTGTTAAAGATAAATGTATATATTTCTGTCTTGTTTATTTCACCCTAAACTGGGGTTTTTATTTTGTCACTGAAGCGCAGTCATGTTTATTTCACCTTCACCAGGAGATTTTATTATGAAATGCAAAGTGCAGTGTTTGTTGGACAGTTATGAGTTTCGCATCTTGTGAACCGCTGTCAAGCTCTCCTTTACTGTTCCGCGTTTGTAGATTTGTATAATAACTTTATAGGGGTTACTAATGTTTGGAATTCCGTGAATGCTTAAACCTGCAGTACTTCACAATGCAGATGAACTGCGCTACAAACACAAGCCCCCGCCGCCCCCACGCATGCACACAGATCAGTGCGTCACCGGTTCATTCTGATGCACTCTGTGAAACCTAATGGCCAAATGAAAGGCTCATTAAATTCATCGCGATATTCATGATATTGTTGAATTTTATATCGTCAGCAGAAGTTTATTGATTATATCGTGGATATTCGATGTATCGCCCAACCCTAGTTTGCAGTGTCTTCCATGTGAATGTATTTTATAGCACTTTACAAAAGTGATCCACGATTGAACATGAAAAGACGATAAGTGATGTGTTTGGAGTCCTTATGACAGCTTCATGATTTCCATTTCACACTTTACACAGTAGTGCAATTGTGATTTCCACAACAACTTTTTATAACACCTTAATGCATCTTTTTCCAGGCCACCAAAAAATTGTCAAATGTGTAAAATAGAATGCAATAAACACAGCTACTTCCAATTTTAATAATCACACAAGGATACATCACAATTGTAATCTGATTATTTGTTCATTAAATCATTATTTTTCGTCCATAATGTGTCAAATTCTGAGACATTCCACATTTTATAGCTAATGCCATTTATAGGACTGGATTCAGCGATTCTGTACCTATTTCTTTTTTTTTTTTTCACATCGCAGAAATCAAAAGGCCCTACATGTAGTCACCATGGTATAAGCAGACTCAGATTGTTCATTTATTATTGAAAATTAATTCACATTCCGAGGTGTAAAGGCCGCATCACCACACTACCACATCGGGTTGTGAACTTATTATTTTAGTTTGACCATCAACTGTTGTCAAAGGTTTACAACTCAAGTGTTTTTGTAGTTAAAACAACAGCAATGTTAGAACGAAAAAATCATATTTTTCACTGTATAAATACACTACTTTGGAAATGGCAGCAGATGAGCAGAGAATGTACATGACAGGGCTTTGTTTATGACAGTCAACCATTCACGTTGTTTCAAAATGTGTTTTCATCAGCAGTGACAAATCAATCCAAATGTGTATTTGACACCTATCCCGAGTCTTGATCGTTACCATGTTTTTGTACATGTAACAAAACCCATGCTAGCCACACAGTCAAACAGTTTTATTATACTTAAATATTTTCCAGGACAAATAATAATTTTCCAAGACATTTAGGTATTTCTTCTAATTTTTCATGACTTTTCCATGACTGGAAAACTGCATTGCAAAATTCCAGGTTTTCCAGGATGCGTGAGAACCCTGAAATTATGTATCAATGGTGGTATTTACCATGTGTGTGAAAGGTTTGTTACATATCTACACTGGCAGCCAAAAGTTTGGAATAATGTATAGATTTTGCTGTTTCGGAAGGAAATTGGTACTTTAATTCACCAAAGTGGCATTCAGCTGATCACAAAGTATAGTCAGGACATTACTGATGTAAAAAACAGCATCATCACTATTTGAAAAAAGTCATTTTGGATCAAATCTAGACAGGCCCCAATCACTCCAACACCTTATCCTTGAGTAATCATGCTAAATTGTTAATTTGGCACTAGAAAATCACTTGCCATTATATCAAACACAGTTGAAAGCTATTTGGTTCATTAAATGAAGCTTAACATTGTCTTTGTGTTTGTTTTTGAGTTGCCACAGTATGCAATAGTCTGGCATGTCTTAAGGACAATATTAGGTCAAAAATGGCAAAAAAAGAAACGGCTTTCTCTCGAAACTCGTCAGTCAGTCATTGTTTTGAGAAATGAAGGCTATACAATGCTTGAAATTGCCAAAAAACTGAAGATTTCATACAAAGGTGAACACTACAGTCTTCAAAGACAAAGGACAACTGACTCTAACAAGGACAGAAAGAGATGTGGAAGGTCAGATGTACAACTTAACAAGAGGATAAGTGCATCAGAGTCTCTAGTTTGAGAAATAGACGCCTCACATGTCATCAGCTGACAGCTTCATTGAATTCTACCCGCTCAACACCAGTTTCATGTACAACAGTAAAGAGAAGACTCAGGGGTGCAGGCCTTATGGGAAGAATTGCAAAGAAAAAGCCACTTTTGAAACAGATAAACAAAAAGAAAATGTTAGAGTGGGCAAGGAAACACAGAAATTGAACAACAGATAATTGGAAAAGAGTGTTATGGATCTTCACCCTTATTGAGCTTTTGTGAGATCAGCTAGACTGTAAGGTGCGTGAGAAGTGCCCGACAAGACAGTCACATCTATGGCAAGTGCTACAGGAAGCGTGGGGTGAAATGTCACCTGAGTATCTGGACAAACTGACAGCTAGAATGCCAAGGATCTGCAAAGCTGTCATTGCTGCACATGGAGGATTTTTTGATGAGAATTCTTTGTAGTTGTTTAATATTTGTTTTCAAATTGTAATAGTAATTTTTCATGTTATTAATGTCCTGACTATACATTGTGATCAGTTGAATCTTTGGTGAATAAAAGTACCAATTTCTTTCCATAAGAGCAAAATCTGTACATTATTCCAAACTTATGCTTTGAAAACATATCTGTTTAAAAATTATAATTTGCAAAAAGAAAATAAAGCCCATGTTTAGGGCCTTTTAGATTATTATAATTATTATTTATTTTTTTGTCTGAGCACTTTAATAAAGAGTCTGGACATTACGCTTTTGAATTTGTTTATAAAATAACATTATTTTCAATAGTGCTTCTCATTAGATTTTCATTATGGTTATACAAAAATTGAAAAGAATCCTGTAATACAATGATTTTTATTTAAATCAGCAAAATAAAGTATAACAAGTATTGCCATGATGTATGAATAGTTTATCATTTAAAGTATTTTCACATACTTATTACTTTCAAATTATATATATATATATATATATATATATATATATATATATATATATATATATATATATATATTTAGTTTATTTTGTTTGCATAACAGTTATGGTAATGAGATTTTTTAACATTTGGGTAGAGAAAAGTCATGAAAATAATGTTACCGTGCAAAATATCTAAAGGTTCTAAAAATGTGCTTCATTTTCTTCATGCAAAATATCATTTTGTATTTCTTTTGATTGTGGGGTGAAATATAACCGTAACATCATGAGATTCAATTGGTAATGTTTATTCATGGCTGCAAATTCGAGAAGGGTGAAAAAGGTGAGAAAGTCATAGCAGGTGTCCCATTTTCAGTTGATTCGTTTGTTGTATTAATATGCATTTTTATTGTATTTAAAGCTTTTTTAAGTTTCTAAGCTTACAGGAACCCTTTCAAGTGATTTTAATAAGGAAAATGTGGAAAATTTTACGAAACAATTTGGGCAAATTCGCTTCAGAAAAGGTGACTAGCTGAAAAGTGAGGAGTTTGCATACCTTTTTATTGTTCATTTATATGAAACACTATTTTCAATCTTCACTGAGGTTGAAATGAGTCATCAGTTTGTACCTCTGGAATCCATAAGGCACAGCTGACGTGGACCCACTTTGTTCCACTGCGAGTGGACTTCAGAGCTCCTCCTCTCTTGGGACACAGCAAACATTTAGGCTGCACTCCGAGGGCACACGTGCGGCACAGCCAGTTACCCAGCGGCACCTTCAAGATGCCATAGCACGCCTTCAAGATGCAAAAACAATACCCGTGTCAACACAAAAGCCAATCGTTTCAGACTATGTGTACTAGCAAAGGTTTGCTCATAATTTCATGGTTCACACACCTGGTGCACACATATGTTACACTTGTCACAGAACACCATCTCATTGCCATCCTCGCCGTCGGGTGAGCGGCACACGTCACACACCACATCCTCGTCGTACTCTATGCCGAGCCCCTTTTCCGTCTCAATGGCTTGCTGCATGTTCTGCTCACACCTGCTTTCCAGCTCCAGCAGCGCCTGCTCCATACTCAACTCATCCAGCTCCGGCAGTGCTGACAACACACAAAGGTACACGTTCTCATCCAATCAAAAGGCACCGTCCGCTTTATACTTTTCGTACAGCTGTCTTGCATTGCGTCGTTGTGCCACATTTGTTTTCACCTATTTCATTTGTCCCATGTTCTGTTCCACTCCTCAGCGCAGCAAAACAAGCTCAGTTCTGGGGGAATTTTGTCAGTGGCATCTCATGGCGGTTTAGGGTATTTAGGCTTTTCTTCTATTACTGTTTATAATGTAACTGTCTGTTATACTCGCTATACTGCATCCTGTAAACGTTTATTCTTTCTTTGCAAGCAGCAATTCTTTCTCATTTGCAGGAGTAGTCCACTCATACCAATTCATCATACGAGATGTGAGAAAAGGTTGCATGTTCCGCCAGACTCACAAAAGTGCTGTAACAGCAGAGCATGTTAGCATGGGCTAGCCAAATAAAAGTTATAGTTCCATCTGTAACTGTTCTTTCATGCTAAAATATATTCATACTTTTAAATTCTCGAAAGTTATTCATCATGCCCATTGATTATTATGCAAAATAATTATTACAGGGCATGTGGTTCTGATAGTCATTTCTCCAATAAGTTCATTTAGAATTAGAATCATAAAGCTTACATTCATCTGCTTTGTTTGGGTAAAAATCACATTTCTCCGTTTCTTAAAGGGGAAGTATCACATTTTAAGCTGTTTTCCTAAAGACACCTAGAGGTAGATAACAGATGGCGATTTTTAGTTTTGTATACCAAAACTAATGAATTACAAATGTCTCAGAAATGCTGCACAAATATATATATATATATATATAAAAATGAATACGGGTGTCTTATTTCTATACATTCCCCACACTTATATGTTAATTAGTTTCAGTTTTTAGAAGTCAATCTTGCAAAATTCTCTGAATGGTAATCTACTAATATAGATAGGTATGGAATTTTATTTTCTTTATCTGTATATTTGTGTATTTATAATATTTCCAGACCATGCACACTTTGCCCTTTGCAAGCGTACAAACAATGCTCACCCTTTTGAAAGAGCTAATATGCATTGCAAAAGGATTGTTAATCATTCTGCAAGGATATTGCACTTACAATGCTCACTCTTCTGCAAGTACTCAAATGCATAAATAATTTTTTCATGGTAATCAACTTTATGCCACATATGCTGTCGATTGAGCTTAACTTGTATTGAACCTGGAATATTCCTTTAATGCTGCCTAAAGATAATAAAATAGAACACAATTTTCCATTCAAGGTGAACTTGGTCTAACCCTTATTTTATGATTCAATCACTTTCATCTCTGTTTCTTTAATACAAAGATATATATTTGTGAACCTGCAGAGTTGCATTCACAATGCGTAAGCACATACTGCTTCATGGAAATAAAGCAAACTAAACTCACCGCACCTCCTGAGATGGTCGGAGATCATTTGCAGCATTCTCATAGATGACATTATTCTCGCAAACAATTTTCAGACGAGTTAAACAGAGAAAAAGAACTCTTTACATGCGTGTGTTCCATGAGAAAGGCTCGCGCTGCAAGCCTTTGAACAAACAGCGGCTTTTTTTTGGTCTTTTCTTAAAAATATAATAAAGTATAATAAAGTGTGTTTCTTCAAGCACTTCAAGCATTTCTTGTCATGTGTTACTCAGAGACGTCTTACAGGTCACCCACCATTGTTGTGGGTAGATTACCCGTGCATGAAATACCCATATTTGGACAAGGATTTTGCAAATAAGGAGCTGGATTCAGCCTCGTCGCATTTGGCGGGTGGCAGGTGCTAATTTCACACACCTGGTGACTTCCCAGATCCATGGTTTTGCCATTTTGTCGATCATTATCTGTCAATGAGTGACGCAATCACCATTTGTGTATTTGTAAGACATAGTCGATATATGATTACATCGTCCAGTCGCCCAGCCCTATTAATCATATCACAGGATTCAATTTATATTTCTTTTTCGCCTTCTGAAGACCTGGTCATTATTCTTCAGAGTTATTGTATTGTTCTTAGTTAACTCAATTAGATTCTAATTTCCTTTTGAGGTCATTTTCTTCCGGCAGGCTCTGACAGATCAAGGGAGGGTCTTACACCAAAGGAAAATATCCTATCACTAAATTCATGTCAATACAAAACAACTTCCTTACATTATGAAAGAAACATTACCTCATAAGTCAATCTTACCTAGTTGTCTGAATTCAGCATTAACCAGTTCAAGCCAGGACACGTCCAAATCATCCAGATCATATCGACTAATTTGTTCAGTGAGCCCACGTGACTCTCCAAACCCAAATACTGCCTGTCCTCTGTTATAAGTGGGTGAGAAGAATGGGATCCCACTTGCCTCTGGAAGCATTCTGAAAAACAATCCCATATTTATCCTCAAATGACTACCACACTCAATACTGGCTGTTTCTTCAAATACAAGCCACTTTTATTTTGCCAACTATTATGCCAGGGCCTCGTTTTCCAATAACAACTGATCTTAGTTGTTATCTACCTTATTTTTTAGCAAAACTAGGGCACCGCCAACATCAGCCTTGAATGTGGATCACTTCCGGTATAAGCCACTTCCAGCTATTTTAGCTATACAAAAATACTACATTATGCTGCTTTATATTACAGGCTGGCAATACAGTACAGTGCAAAAGTCTTAGGCACATAAGATGCTTCACAAAAACATTTGTCTTAATATGGATATTTATATTTTCAGCTTTAGTGTGTCAATAGGATATATACATTTTAGACTCACAAACATTACTTTTGCAAATAGAAAAGAATAGAAGAACAGGGAGCCCTGCAACAGATGGTATGTTCCCCACAGATTCCCCTGCTGAATATGGAGTCAGTCTGGGATTACAAAAAGAGACGGAAGCAATTGAGACAACTGAAATAGATAGAAGAACTGTGGCAAATTCTCCAAGAAGCTTGGAACATCCAATCTGCCAACAACCAAGAAAACTGTATCCAGGTGTACCTAGGAAAATTGGGGCTGTTTTGAAGGTAAAGGTGGTCACACCAAATATTGATTTAGCTTTTTTTATGTTTTACTGGACTTTGTATGACATTAACTGATAAATGAAAACTATTTTTGGCATTATTTTTGAAGACATCCTCACTATGCAACATTTTTCCCAAGTGCCTAAAACGTCTGCACAGTACTGTATATGTGGACATATTATTATAATTCATTACGATTTTCATAAACTCATTGGTTTTTCAGTGCATATAATTTTACCATTTATCACATATTGCCATCATTTTATCAAACACTGTTGCACAGGCAGAATGAATGAAAACAGGCGCTGACACGGACAGTCCACCTGACATGCCTCCACAAACTTTACACAACTAGCAGAGAGAAGAATGCTGCCAGGAAAATGCAGCTTCAACTTTCTTTGCACCAAAACTGCATCTTGTTTCATCTTGACAAAATAATAAAAGCATTTTACTCTCTGTTCTTGTCAGAGAGCATTCTCTCTTTCTTAGCGGTGTATAGTAAACAGACAAACAGATCGCGCATTCAGCATGGCTTATGAAACATCGCCTTTGGAAATAAATAAATAAATAAATAAATAAATAAATAAAGGCATCATCAGAGGTTATGCAGGTACATATGAACGGAAGTTTACATGGAGGCAAGAAAGACTGCATCGTCACGATCTCGGTGAAGAAAGGTTTTATTACTATCTCTTCAATACAAGAACACACAGCAACAAGAATCATTTACTTACTCTTTTACTATAAATCCTGAAATGGGAAGGGGGGCTTGTTCAGAGAGGATGCATTAAATTGATTGAAATTAATTGAAAAATTACAGTAAAGGCATTTATAATGTTACAATTGAATATTTCTTTTGAAATAAATGTGTTCTTCAAACTTTGTTCATCCAAGAATGCAAGTATTCGGCATATACTGTTAAAGCTGCTAGTTTAGTACCTGTGAGGGGTCTTTTTGTCAAATTAGAGACTCTGATGTACTTGTATTCCTGTTGTTGTGCATCTGGGTTGTCCACTTCTCTCTCTGTCCCGGTTAGATCAAGTTTGTTTTATTCTTTCAAAACAGAAGGGCATGGAATAGCCTTCATCTCTCAAATGAACAATAGATTGATGAATTGGAGGAGAAATGTGTCTCTTTTTGGTTATTTTTAAAACTAAAATTTGACTTGCAAGTGTAAAGTAAATTTACTGTAAAGTAACTAAAAAAGCAATACCTCAGCTGGAAAAAGACACTATATTGCGATTTCCACACTTCATTAAGTATCACAACAATTTGGAGTCAAGTGACACCATGCGAGGATCGGACGTGTGAACGGCGAGCTCTGCGCACTTTGCTAGTTTTAACACTTTTCGATTCGATACACCCTGTTCCATAATTGTTCTAGGAGGACAATATCCAATAGTCGCCTTCGGCTTGCTCACTGGGGTTATAAATACAATTATTATTGAATTACTTATTTTTAAACACAATTCACAATCATATTTTATCAAACTACACAATGATGACTCTAAAGCATTATTGATATTACAGTTTTATCTTCTGTTAATGCATGATCTTCTGTAAAGCTGCTTTGAAACGATGTGTGTTGTGAAAGGCGCTATACAAATAAAAATTACTTGACTTGACAATGTCAAAAAATTCAAAATCCTCTGGCTCTGGAGACATTAAAAGTCAACTTACATGCTCAAGCTGATGCCCCTGAGCAGACCGCGAGCCTGGGAGTCGATTTAGTCGGAGAAGTGCGGGAAATGCAGCAAGAGATGCTGAACATGTCGGCAACACATTCGCTTGACTGTTCGAAGAATCTGCGCGTTCTTTTTGTGATGGTTCCACCTAGCTGCTGGAGTTTATTTTGTAGAATGTCACAACTTCAGAACAGTTTTATGGATGATGCTACATGCTCTTTGTGTTTATTCCACCTACTTTCTGGAGTTTGTTTTGTTTTATAGATTGTCTTTTCCTGTGTAATTCTGTCTCTCAAAATTTGTATAGAAACACCGGATTTGAGTAATCCGACATTAAGGTTGTCGCGGGGGCTCTCGTAGGTGTATATGGACTGTTTGAGTTTGGAGGGATGGACGCCAGTTGGCGCTTTCGTGCATGGGGTTAAATGCGCACGTTTTTCTTTTTTCTGTTTGTTTTGTTCTGGGGGAAGTTCGGGTTTTGATTGTGGCATTCATGTTGGAATGTAGTCTTTATAATCTTGTTTTTGACACAATCTATTTTTTGTTTTATGTCAAAATGTCAAATATTAATATGAGTGGATTGTCTCTCTCCACGTGGAATGTGAATGGGTTGGGGCACCCCGTAAAAAGAAGGAAGGTTATTTATTTTCTTAAACGTAAGAAACATGATAGTGTTTCTTCAAGAAACGCATCTTTCACCACAGGAAGCTGAAAAATTTGGAAAGATATGGGGTGGGCATTTTTTTTTATAGTGCTGGCTCGATTAAGAGCAGGGGAGTCATTACGCTGATAAGTAAACATCTACAATTCAAATGTCTCAAACAGATTAATGATAAATTAAGAAGAGTCATTACTGTTTTAGCATACGCTTTTGCTTTAGGCAGATGATATTTTATTATTCGTCTCCGGCCCCACTTGATCTATGCCTTGCCTCCACAGAATTATTCATTCCTTTTCTAATTTCTCAGGAAACAGAGTTAATTGGTCTAAATACGAAGTTTTGGCTCTGACAGCATACTGTCCAGTAATGGCTTTTCAGCCGGGCGCCTTCCAATGGCCCAAACAGGGTATTAAGTATTTGAGTATTTTATTCCCAGCAAATTTGTGTGATTTAGTTAGAGTTCATTTTGACCCTTTAATAAAAAAGGTTTTCGAGCGATGTGGACAGGTGGGCTTCATTACATTTATCTATGAGTGGGAAGGTTAATGTTATTAAAATGAATTGTATTCCAAAATTCAACTACCTGCTACAATCTCTCCCTATAGATGTCCCCTTCTCTTATTTCAAGCAATTTGTAGCATAGCGAAGTCCTTCATTTGGAATGGTAAACGTCCCAAATTACATTTCAGTAAGTTGCATAGGCCAATTGACAAAGGTGGGCCAGGCCTACCCAAGATTTTGTTTTATTATTATGCATTCGGTCTCAGACATTTGGCTCATTAGTCGCTTCCACCTGAGAGAGCCCCTCCCTGGTTTTGTATTGAACAGGAAGTTCTTGCCCCTATTTCGCCATTGCAAAGCCTTTCTATCAAACTAACCGGAGAAGTTAAGTCACACCCTGTTATCTCGTATTAATACGCTTGGTGACCTATATGAGAGTGGAGTGTTGAGATCCTTTGAAAATATGGTTCAACATTTTGGGATTCCCAGATCGCAGTTCTTTAGGTATTTATAGCTGCGCCACCTGCTCTGTACTATTTTTTGGAGTAGCATACATCCCCCTAAAGCGGCAGATACCATGGGAGTGGTGATTACTGCTTTTGGAAAAGGTCATGAGGCATCAGTGTATTACTCCCTGCTAATTCAGAGTCTGGGGGACGGAGCTTCGGCTTCTCTCAAGAGATTATGGGAGAAAGATCTAAACTTGGTATTGGAGGAGGGAGTGTGGGCTAGGATTCTAAAAAACATCAAGTCTTCATCTAGAGATGCAAGGGTGCGACTTATGCAATTTAAGATTTTAAATCGATTTTATTGGACCCCCTCTAGATTGTATAAGCTTGGTCTTAAAGACACACCCACCTGCTGGCGATGCCAATCAGAAGATGGGGACACAACCCATGTTTTTTGGTGGTGTGTTAAGATCCAAGAATTTTGATTGAGGGTTCAGAGTTTTATGTGTGACATATTGGGCACTCAAATTTCATTTTGCCCCAGACTCTGTATTTTAGGCGATGGGGCGGTCATTAATAAAGGGGATAAATACATAAAAAATTGGGTCCTAGGCAGTGTTATGATCGGCAGACAGATTGTTCTTAGGGGATGGAAGTCGGTTGGAGTGCCCTCATTTCAAGAGTGGTGCACAGAGATGGGGAGGGTGGCGGCATTCGAGGAAATGTCATGTAGAAGGCAAGGCAACTTAGATTCATTTAATAAAAAATGGGGCAGTTATTTGGCCTTCTTGGAGGGCTCTCGGGGAGGAGCACTGGAGAGAGGTGTAGTTTTAAATGTGTGTGATATATATATATATATATACACGCACACACACATATACACACACACACACACACACACACACACACACACACACACACAGTTGTGCTCAAAAGTTTGCATACCCTTGCAGAAATTCAGAAATTTTGGCATTGATTTTGATAATATCATAGTAATCATAGTAATCATATGAAGCCATTTATCATCACCTAATTGTTTGGCTCCTTTTTAAATCTTAATGATAACAGAAATCACCCAAATGGCCCTGATCAAAAGTTTACATACCCTTAAATGTTTGGCCTTGTTACAGACACACATGGTGACGCACACAGGTTTAAATGACAATTAAAGGATAATTTCCCACACCTGTGGCTTTTTAAATTGCAATTAGTGCCTGTGTATAAATAGGCAATGAGTTTGTTAGCTCTCACGTGGATGCACTGAGCAGGCTAGATACTGAGCTATGGGGAGCAGAAAAGAACTGTCAAAAGATCTGCGTAACAAGGTAACGGAACTTTATAAAGATGGAAAAGGATATAAAAAGATATCCAAAGCCTTGAAAATGCCAGTCAGTACTGTTCAATCACTTATTAAGAAGTGGAAAATTTGGGGATCTCTTGATACCATGCCAAGGTCAGGTAGACCAAGAAAGTTTTCAGCCACAACCGCCAGAAGAATTGTTCGGGATACAAATAAAAACCCACAAGTAACCTCAGGAGAAATACAGGCTGCTCTGGAAAAAGATGGTGTGGTTGTTTCAAGGAGCACAATACTATAATACTTAAACAAAAATGAGCTGCATGGTCGAATTGCCAGAAAGAAGCCATTACTGCACCAATGCCACAAAAAAGCCCGGTTACAATATGCCCGACAACACCTTGACACGCCTCACAGCTTCTGGCACACTGTAATTTGGAGTGACGAGAGCAAAATAGAGCTTTATGGTCACAACCATAAGCGCTATGTTTGGAGAGGGGTCAACAAGGCCTATAGTGAAAAGAATACCATCCCCACTGTGACGCATGGTGGTGGCTCATTGATGTTTTGGGGGGGTGTGAGCTCTAAAGGCATGGAGAATCTTGTGAAAATTGATGGCAAGATGAATGCAGCATGTTATCAGAAAATACTGGCAGACAATTTGCATTCTTCTGCACGAAAGCTGCGCATGGGACGCTCTTGGACTTTCCAGCACGACAATGACCCCAAGCACAAGGCCAAGTTGACCCTCCAGTGGTTACAGCAGAAAAAGGTGAAGGTTCTGGAGTGGCCATCACAGTCTCCTGACCTTAATATCACCGAGCCACTCTGGGGAGATCTCAAATGTGCGGTTTATGCAAGACAACCAAAAACTCTGCATGACCTGGAGGCATTTTGCCAAGACGAATGGGCAGCTATACCACCTGCAAGAATTTGGGGCCTCATAGACAACTATTACAAAAGACTGCACACTGTCATTGATGCTAAAGGGGACAATACACAGTATTAAGAACTAAGGGTATGCAGACTTTTGAACAGGGGTCATTTCAATTTTTTCATTGTTGCCATTTTTTGTTTTATGATTGTGCCATTCTGTTATAACCTACAGTTGAATATGAATCCCATAAGAAATAAATGTGTTTTGCCTGCTCACTCATGTTTTCTTTAAAAATGGTACATATATTACCAATTCTCCAAGGGTATGCATTTGCATACCCTGGCAGAAATTGTGAAATTTTGGCATTGATTTTGAAAATAGGACTGATCATGCAAAAAAACTGTCTTTTATTTAAGGATAGTGATCATATGAAGCCATTTATTATCACAAAGTTGTTTGGCTCCTTATTAAATCATAATGGTAACAGAAATCACCCAAATGGCCCTGATCAAAAGTTTACATACCCTTGAATGTTTGGCCTTGTTACAGACACACAAGGTGACACACACAGGTTTAAATGGCAATTAAAGGTTAATTTCCCACACCTTTGGCTTTCTAAATTGCAATTAGTGTCTGTGTACAAATAGGCAATGAGTTTGTTAGCTCTCACGTGGATGCACTGAGCAGGCTAGATACTGAGCCATGGGGAGTGGAAAACAACTGTCAAAAGACCTGTGAAACAAGGTAATGGAACTTTATAAAGATGGAAAAGGATATAAAAATATATCCAAAGCCTTGAAAATGCCAGTCAGTACTGTTCAATCACTTATTAAGAAGTGGAAAATTCAGGGATCTCTTGATACCAAGCCAAAGTCTTTCAGCCACAACTGCCAGAAGAATTGTTCAGGATACAAAGAAAAACCCACAGTTAACCTCAGTAGAAATACAGGCTGCTCTGGAAAAAGACGGTGTGGTTGTTTGAAGGAGCACAATACGATGATACTTGAACAAAATGAGCTGCATGGTCGAGTTGCCAGAAACAAGCCAATGCCACAAAAAAGCCTGGTTACAAAATGCCCGACAACACCTTGACACGACTCACTGTAATTTGGAGTGACGAGACCAAAATAGAGCTTTATGGTCACAACCATAAGCGCTATGTTTGGAGAGGGGTCAACAAGAATTGTGCTCCTTGAAACAACCACATATTTTCAAAATCAATGCCAAAATTTCACAATTTCTGCCAGGGTATGCAAACTTTTGAGCACAACTGTACATATATATCTTTTTTGTTTTCTTTTTTTCTTTTGTGTGTATACTCAAGAGTGACCACAGGGATATTTGTTGAGGGTCTGGGTGGGGTTGGGGATTGGGAGGGGGAAAGGGAATAATTGGGGTTAAATGTTGATTCTGTGAATATGTTTTGCTTTTCTTTGTCAATTGTTGAATCAATAAAAAGTGTTAATCAGAAAATAATTAAATGAAGAGCACTGTAGGGGACCTTGGTAGCTCAGTGGTAAAGACGCTGGCTACCACCCCTGGAGTTCGCTAGTTCGAATCCCAGGGCATGCTGAGTGACTCCAGCCAGGTCTCCTAATCAAATCACATTTATTGTCACACAGACATATACACAAGTGCAATGGTGTGTGAAATTCTTGGGTGCAGTTCCGATCAACATAGCAGTCGTGACAGTGATGAGACATATACCAATTTACAATAACATCAAATTAACACAACGCAATTTAAAGTCTAATATACACATAATTACACACAACACAATATACAAATAATAACATACACTGTACAGTATACAATACACACAATATAGATACACATTATTCAATAAAGATAAAAAATAAAAAAGTATATATAGTATGTACAGTAGGTTGTATTGTACTGTATTGACATTCAGGCTGTCGGTTGAGAGTAAGTTGTTAAGAGAGAATATATATAATAATAATATAATTTATGACAGTCCGGTGTGAGATATAAGAGTAGGAGTAATAAAGTGCAGTGCTGATGTATTTTGATCGTGGGAGATCAAGAGTCTGATTGCTTGGGAAGAAGCTATCATGGAGTCGGCTGGTGCGGGTCCTGATGCTGCGATACCGCCTACCTGATGGTAGCAGTGAGAACAGCCCATGACTCAGGTGGCTGGAGTCTCTGATGATCCTCCGAGCTTTTTTCACACACCGCCTTGTATATATTTACTGGAGGGAGGGAAGCTCACCTCCGATGATGTGTCTGGAAGTTCGCACCACCCTTTGCAGTGCTTTGCGGTTGTGGGCTGTGCTATTGCCGTACCAGGCGGAGATGCAGCCAGTCAGGATCCTCTCTACAGGATGGACCATGTGAGTTCCTCAGTGATGTGGACACCCAGAAGCTGCTGACTCTCTCCACTGGTGCTCCATTGATGGTGATGGGACTGTGTTCTCTGTCTTTTCTTCTGAAGTCCATCACAAGCTCCTTTGTCTTACTGACGTTAAGGGAGAGGTTGTGCTCCTGACACCAGTGTGTCAGAGTGTGCAACTCCTCTCTGTAGGCTGTTTCATCATTGTCAGTGATCAGACTTACCACCGTCGTGTCATCAGCAAACTTAATGATGGCATTGGAGCTATGTGTTGCCACACAGTCATATGTGTACAAGGAATACAAGAGTGGGCTGAGAACACAACCCTGTGGGGCTCCAGTGTTGAGGGTCAGTGATGAGATGTTACTGCCCATTCTAACCACCTGGCGTCTGCTTGACAGGAAGACCAGGATCCAGCTGCACAGCGAGCTGTTTAAGCCCAGAGCCTGGAGTTTCTCATCAAGCTTGGAGGGCACTATGGTGTTGAATGCTGAGCTGTAGTCTACAAACAGCATTCTCACATAAGTGTTCTTTTTTTCCAGGTGGGAGAGAGCAGTGTGTAGTGTAGATGCAATGGCATCATCAGTGGAGCAGTTGTTGCGGTAAGCAAACTGCAATGGGTCTAGAGAGAGAGGCAGCACAGAGCAGATGTAATCTCTGATTAGTCTCTCAAAACATTTGCTGATGATGGAGGTCAGAGCAACAGGACGCCAGTCATTTAAGCAAGTTATTTTTGATTGCTTTGGAACAGGCACAATGGTGGACGTTTTAAAGCATGTGGGGACCACAGACAAAGGGAGGGAAAGGTTGAAAATGTCTGTAAAAACACCAGCCAGCTGGTTTGTGCACGCTCTGATGACGCGGCCCGGAATGCCGTCTGGGCCCGCGGCTTTGCGGATATTCACCCGTCAGAAGGATCGGGTTACAACCGCTACAGAGACGGAGAGTGAACTAACCTCTGTAGCTTCGGCTGCGAGAGCTCTTTCCGCGAGGGCGGTGTTATTTCCCTCAAAACGAGCATAAAAAGTATTTAGCTCATCCGGGAGAGAGGCAGTGGTGTTCATGGCGGAGTTTTTATTCCCTTTAAAGTCCGTGATGATGTTAATTCCCTGCCACATGCTTCTAGAGTTGGTGGTGTTAAACTGTCCTTCAATCTTGTTCCTGTACTGGCGTTTTGCTGTTCTTGTTTATGCTCCTCCGCATTCCCGGAATTGAAAGCGGAGGTCCGCACATTAAGTGCAGCGCGAACATCGCTATTTATCCATGGCTTCTGGTTCGGATAGATCTGTGTTGTTCTGGTCGGAACAACGTCCTCCACGCACTTTTTGATGAAACACATTATGCTATCAGCGTAAAGCTCGATGTCGTCATCAGAGGCGGACCGGAACATCTCCCAGTTCGTGTGATCAAAACAGTCCTGTAGCGTAGAATCTGACTGGTTCGACCAGCACTGGATCGTTCTGAGGGTGGGTGCTTCCTGTTTCAGTTTCTGCCTGTAAGAGGGCAGAAGCAGAATGTAAGAGTGGTCCGATTTGCCAAATGGTGGGCAGGGGAGGGATTTGTAGCCATCCCAGAAGGGAGAGAAGCAATGGTCCAAAACCCGGTCCCCTCGTGTGTTGAAACTAATGTGCTGGTGGTATTTTGGTGCGACTGATTTTAAACTGGCTTTATTAAAGTCCCCGGTCACAATGAACGTGGCCTCAGGGTGCATGGTTTCCTGCTCACTTATACTCCCATACAGTTCCTTGATTGCCCGGTCTGTGTCGGCTTGTGGCGGGATGTACACAGCAGTGATAATGACCGCTGTGAATTCCCTTGGTAGCCAGGATGGTCGACACAGAAGCATGAGAAATTCCAGATCAGGAGAGCAGAAAGACTTGATAGAATGTACGTTCCTCTGATCACACCAGGATTTGTTGATCATAAAACATACACCACCACTTCTGCTTTTACCTGAGAGGTCTTTTGCTCTGTCCACTCGGTGCACGGAGAACCCCGCGGGTTCAATGGCTGAGTCTGGAATCTCCGCAGACATCCAAGTTTCCGTAAGGCAGATAATGCAGCAGTCCCTCGTCTCTCGTTGGAAAGAGATCCACGCTTTCAGCTCGCAGAGCTTGTTATCCAGAGACTGAACATTTGCCAGTAGAATAGTGGGTAGCGGGGGTCGATTTGCGCGGCGTCTTACTCTGATGAGAACGCCGGCTCTGTTTCCCCTTTTCCTCCTGCGTTTCCGCGTCCGGACTGCCCAGACAAAGGGCTCCGTTTGCGTGTTTGTAAACAGCGGGTCGGCATTGAGGAATTTGAAGTCCGGTTTACGGTGTGAAATTGCTGAACCAATGCCCAAAAGCGTTTGAAAAAAAAAGCAACCAAATTTACCCGGTTGCTAGGGAGGGTAGAGTCACATGGGGGTAAACTCTATAATGTGGTTCGTTCTCGGTGGGGCGCGTGGTGAGTTGAGCGTGGTTGCCGCGGTGGATGGCGCGAAGCCTCCACGCACGCTATGTCTCCGTGGCAATGCGCTCAACAAGCCACGTGATAAGATGCGCGGGCTGACGATCTCAGACGCTGAAGCAACTGGAATTCGTCCTCCGCCACCCGGACTGAGGCGAATCACTACGCGACCACGAGGACTTGAAAGCACATTGGGAATTGGGCATTCCAAATAAAAAAAAAATAAAAAAAAAAAAAGAGCACTGTAAAGCCAAGTCTACGTCATTTCAAAACAAGAGTCTGTGGTATGTTTCAGGCTTGTTTCAAGTTAAAAGTCCCACGTTTTGCACCAAATCTTCATTTTTTCTGATTATTATTAGGATTTTGGTAGAACAATAAATGACATCTGGGATTTAAAAAAAAAAAAAAAAGAAAAAAAAAAGCACAACCATTTTAACCGTTCTAACAAAAAGAAATGTACATTTAGTACCAAGTTAAAATATTAAATGATTTCTTAAGGATTGTGTGACATTATTTTCTTAGTAGACTGGAGTAATGGCAGCTCAAAATTGTGCTTTGCCATCATAGATTAAAAATGGAATTTTATTATAAATAAAAACATAAAACTTATTTCAGATTATAGAGATTATATCTCTGTAATCTATAACCACATTACACTTAAAATTAAAATTCTTGGTCGAAACTGAACATTCTGAACATCTTTTTTTTTTCTTAAAAAAAATAAAAGCCAAATCTACTGGATATTTCCCTTCATTTTAATGAATGGGCATTTGCTGTCAGCCATGCTTAACCACGCCCCCAGCATTGTTTGTGTGTGTGTGTGTGTGTGTGTGTCAAGACTGCAGAACAGTCATTCTCGAAGAAGAATACCAATACATATGGCTCAGCATTTATTTGTGAATTAAATTACACACACATTTATGTAAGGGTGGATGGTATTCTAAGCAAAGAAAACCATATATTTGTACATTTTTCTGGTGCGTGGATTTGTAAATTGAGCATGTGTGGAACTGTCGCGTGCAAGTGTGGATCTGCTGCCCATAGATTACCATGTGCATCTGTCGATCTGTTGCATGAAAGTGTTCTGGCCACTCACGATAGTCAACATTGCGCAACCACAGACACAGAAGATGTGCGGAACTCACAAAGCTTTCGTAGGCTATTTAGTGGAGAAAAGATAGAAATTCTCTTATTCCCCTATCAAATGTAGCCAATTTGAACGGGAACACCGTTCCCCCAAGAAATTCACTCCGGGAACTCCGTTCCCCCACGTTCCCACCCATTTCCAGCCCTGGCTGTACATCCTGCGGTTGTGTGATAGTTTAAAAGCCCATATCACTAAATTCAGCTATTATAACCTTCTAGTTATTTACACTGTGGTAAATAACAGCGGAACTTTGTCACATTCACTGGAAATGCAGCTGCTGCTTACTTCCGCATTGCAAACTAAGGTGGATACAACTGACCTAAAACACTGATGAACAGCAACATGTAGCTTAATATTATATTCTTTTGTAACATTACTGTGCATTTTTTTTTTTTATATTATGTATTGCTAAAACAAATGCAGGGACTAATATGAATCAGCATATTGTTGAGCTATCAATAGTTTATTTATATAAACTGTCCAAAAACATTCAAATGAATCAGAATTCACAATGCTTCATATAAGAACGAGAGTAGACATTATTACAAGAATGTTTAATCGTCGCCATTTTATAAAAAACAGCAATGTTATATTTTGTCGGAATGTTATATTATGGTACAAGCTACACTGTTGTGAAAACAGCTAAACTACTGTGACACTACTGAACACTGCAGTGGAGTAAGCAGAACTACTGTGATGTTGTTCGTTTGGTAGAGCTGAATCTCACCTGACCACAGGCTCAGGAATGGCTTCCACATTGGCTGGGACTTGAACACCCTTCTCCCACTCCTGCCTCCACGGGTCTGACAGGAAATAAAACTCTTCTGGACTCAACTGTGCTGAATCAGGCAACTTCATGGCTGTTATAAAGTCCGTCCGAAACACCTGAAAGAACATAAGACATATTTATTTGTACACCAGTGGGCCTGTAACTTAAGATGTTCAACATAATGCATTTAAATTGCTTAAATTGAATAGTAAGAATGATCGTCTGGCCCTCGCTGACGTAAGTGTACAAAAAGAATACAAACATAGTGCTAAAGAGAACTGACAAGACTCATGCGTCATCTAATGACTTTTACTTTTTTCTCCAGGACTCCATGTGGCAACACATGTGGAATAATCCTCACATTAATCCAGCAAAACAAAATTATTGGTAGCAAAATCCCAATGTGTCACAGAGACGGAGACTGACTTATCTAATATACGTATGATTTTGCAAGTGACACAATCGCATTGTTTGACACTCATATTCAAGGAAAAAAATAGCTAAATAATACCATTATCATTGGGACAAAATAATGCAAAATACAGTTTCATGACCAGTAAGAAATATTTATTTTGAGATTCAAGTTCATATTGTAAGTTCATTTCAGACATTGTATGGACAACTTTTATGTCACTTACTATGTTTACATGGACATCAGAAAGAGTTATTGTGAGAAAGTAGTGTTCTGGTTTACATGCACTGTATAAGTGGTGTGCTCTTTACTCCCATATACATGCGGCTTGGTCAGTAAGCAGCTTTCTCCACAGCAACGTCATTTTCCTGCGATGCTCGTGTAAATAATAAACATTGTATATGAGGAAGACTTGACTATTTTATTCTGTTGCTCTGCTTTATTTCCAGATATTCCAGAGTTGTTGCTGTGTTTGTTTCCTTACCTTTCTATCGCGACCTGCAGCAGAATTGTGCTTCAATAGTGGGGTTTCCCTTTATGTAAAACTCTGGGATTCCCTCAATGTACAAGCGCATATAAGTGAACGTAAGGGACTGTCGATATTTTACAGTGGTGTTTATTAATGGGTATAGTTTATAGTGTATATGTGCTTTTCCCACTGTACTCCCAGAAATATTTTGTTGACTTGTTGGGCTCCATCAAATGATGTTTGTTACTTGGTCTGTTCCACGCATATGCGCACTCTTCAAAAACCCGTTAGAACGCCACTTGTGTGTTTACATGGCTACATAAGCAGCTTTCTCCGGGAGAAACCTGAATGTATTAAACCGCTTTCTCTTAATCCCTTAAACGGCATAAGGAAAATCGCCAAAACCCTGGAATAACCCGCTTTAAGTGCATGTAAACGGCGTCACTGTCTACCATACTTGCTTGGAAAAACTGCTAAACATCCCTTTGTGTTCCACGGAAGAAAGAGTAAATGATGACAGAGTCTTCATTTACGGGTAAGTAGTTTCACTCAAGGCTTCAGTATAACCTCCTAAGACCCGAGTGTGACAGCTGTGTGCATTTTCCATTTCCCTTTTTGATTTGTAACAAGTAGCACCTAATAAACAAGCAAAAAAATATATATATAATAATATATATATATTATTTTTTTTTTTTCTAGAGCAAATAGTTTTCCTAAAAATTCATGTCCATCTTCATTTGTGTTCCGTGGAAGAAAGAAAGTCACAACATAAGGGTTAGTAAGTGATGAGAGAATTATAGTTTTTGGGTGAACTATTCCTTTAAATGTCTAAAAGCCCAAAGTGAACAGTTTTATAGAAAATCATGCCTTAATGTCTTTACACCCCCAGTTAGCATGCTAAAGGTGAATGTGAAGGAAAAAACTACATAAGATGTTAGTGGAGAGGACAAGACTCTGGTGGTGGAGCCATTAAAATCCTCTTGTAAAGCTTGTGTTTTGCCTAGTTAATCATTAAAAAAAGTGATGCTGTTTCTTTTTGTCTGAGTGAACTTTATGAATGAAACAGTATTTCTCACCTCTGACGGTTTATTCTGCTCATTGCGAATCCATGTGCTGTTGGTCCCCATGTTCTTTGATGACCGTGACCAGGTTGTCACATGACCTGCAAGAAACTGAAGTGTCATATCTGAAATTCCATCCTGTTAAACACAATACAATTTAGGTTTTATTTTATGGCACTAGTTCCTAAAAAATGAAATTTTAATAATTTAATATAACTGCACTGCATAACTGTGATGGGCAACATTTCATTTGATATATTGCTATATTGGCTTTAAATTAGAATCATGCATTACATCAGAGGAGGATTCACATGATTTGACCCAATCCTGGATTGTTATAGCGCTTCTCGGATTTGTTGCACTTCTCATAGCAACAGGTGAAGAATTAGGAGTAAATATAATTGTAACAAATAAGATGGTTTTACATTGTAACTGTTCCTCAGATGCAAACCTATCTACTGTTTTTAATTATAATGGAACTTATTCACATCAGCGCCATCTTTAATTTTTGGAATGACAATAAGGCTGAGAGGGATAGACTTCCAGTCTCTACTATGTGTTGTACTGTTGTTTAAAGTTGGGATGTGGCAATTATATGGTTTAACTATTAACAGCAATTAAAATTGGCATAGTTAATTTAACCGCAAGAATTTCTAATCCGTGTTTTTTTATATATCTACCGTAGACCATAGAATTTGTCATTTTGAACCAGTCTGGCCATTCTCTGTTGACCTCCCTCATCAACAAGGCGTTTCCATCCGCAGAACTGCTGCTCACTGGAAGTTTTTTTGTTTTTGGCACCATTCTGAGTAAATTCTAGAGACAGTTGTACATGAAAATCCCAGGATATCAGTAGTTACAGAAATACTCAAACCAGCCAGTCTGGCACCAACAATCATGCCATGGTCAAAATTACTGAGATCAAATTTTTTTTCCATTCTGATGGTTGATGTGAACAATAACTGAAGCTCCTGACCCATATCTGCATGATTTTATACACTGCACTGCTGCCACACGATTGGCTAATTAGATAATTGCATAAATAAGTAGATGTACAGGTGTACCAAATATAGTGGCCAGTGAGTGTATAATCCAAAGTCAATCGATAGCTATGTGTGCGGAAGCGACTAAAATTTAAGTTGCGACCAGATCATTGATTTAGTGAGTTGGATCACTCAGAAGCTTGAATGAATCATTGATAACCCAGATCAACCAATCCACTGAAAAGATGCAACTCAAAAGAATGATTTTGAGAACAGAAGAGAGAAAGTCACATGGGTTTGGAACAACATGAGGGTGAGTAAATGATGACAGAATTGTAATTTTTGAAGAGCTTCTCCTTTAAGTGTGTGTGTGTGTGCATTACTCACCATCAGTGGTGTCAGAGTCATTGCTGCTGGTGGAGTATTTTCTCCTCTTCAGCTCAGTCTCCATCTGTCAGAACAGAAGACATGAAGCGTATCACACACTGAACAACTCGTGTGAAAATGCAGCTTAAGTTAAAGAAAAAAAATGTAGAACCAACTCAAACCACACATGCACAAAAATCTCAAACTCCCTGTGGCCATTAAACATGCAATATGTTAAGCCAAGATGTTTATATATATATATATATATATATATATATATATATATATATATATATATATATATATATATATATATATATATTATTCAGGGCTCGACATTAACGTGTGTCTGCTTGTCCAAGACAAGTGGATATTTGAAGGGGCAATTGAAGGAGAATTTTACTTACCCGAGCAGACAAGTAGCCTGATTAAAATGTTAATAACGAAAAAATAACTCAAATAACATCTGTGAAATAACCTAGGCCTGTGTCACTTATTACAAAGTTAATATTCTTATACTGCTGTTGAAAATAAGCAAGAGCATGTAGGCTGCAGCATAGAGCAGAAGCCAGAGGTGTCTTTTGAACATGCAGGTTAGAACTAGCAGTCGCTTAGAAACAACAATGCCTTGCTTGACCAATCAGAATTCAATTCGACATTACCTCAGGCAGCGGCAGTGAGCCACATATTTAACATTTTCGAATTAGCTAGCGATCTAGTAATAGGCAGCAATGTTTCTTAAGCCTCCGCAGCCAGGCCAAGCGCTTGGTAAAACGGCAAAATCATGAAAGAGAACCACTGAATTGAACTGTGCAGGTTACGAATCTAAAAGGGAGAGGAAATTCATACCCACCGGTAGGGGTGGGCGATATACCTGTAGACATGATAAACCGGTATACATTTGGATTATCGTCTCTATCGCGGTAACGCAAAATTGCAAAACAAGAAATGTGTACAGCACATAACACGCACGCAGTACACACACTGTCGTATAAATGGAGGAAGGCGGAGGGACTGCTCGTTCCTCAAACTCATTTGAATGAGAAGATGAGAGGAGATTATGAAGGAAAAAGTGTCATCGTGGTGTGGAATTGGTTTGGCTTTAGAAACGCGATACATAGAAGAAAACGGTCATTAGCAAGGTTTGTACATTGTGTATGTCGATATATCCATGTGCGCGAATATATCAGTGGTCAGGGCTTCACGTGAGACTGATACAATTATTGAAATGCAGTTTTTCACTGACAGCTGCACGTGTCTTTAGATGAAAAGCTTGTCTAGAACGCGAGAAAAAAAAATTACACAATCCGCTTTTGTGGCATGAAATTGTTAGCAACTGAATAACTAAGTGGCCCTAAAATAGCCTATGTCTTATTTCAGAGGATGAAAAATAATGCGTGTATAAGTCAGTCTGAGACAGGTCGCATAAAACAGTTCAGAGATCATTGTGTAGTCTAGGCCTGTAGGGCTGCCCCCTAATAGTAGGGATGCACCGATAGCGCTTTTTCTCTTCTGATCTGATTCCGATATCAGAAATCTCAGTATCGGCCGATACTGATCCCAATCCGATACCAGTGTTGTTTTTTTGCATAATCAGTTTAGAATATCTTTACATTATTGTGTGGAACTAATTGGTTGTGCTCTTTAATATGTAAAGAAACACAAACCTCTAACTACACATTATTTCAATATAAATGTATAGCTTATTAAGAAACACTTTATTATTAACAAGTACACTGGATAATGTAGCAGCAAAATTAACAGTAATTCCAGTCTTCAAGTCATCAGTAGAAAAGAAACCAGTGTTTTATTATTTTTATTTTTTTTTCTCAAAAATGTTTCAACTTGTATCTGGACTTTAAAGGATTCAGATCTCTTTTTTGTTCAATTTAGTTGTAAGACAACAGTCCACTTTTCATTCACACAGTTATTTTTTGGAACCCATTCAACTTAAATATTGTTATAAATTGTAAACAAATACTAATGATGACAATAATAATAATAATAATAATAAATTGTTATCGATATTATTATTGACTTTTAATTTGAAATACAACAGTAATATATTTAAATCGTGCACTTTTTAAACCCTCACGCTTTTATTTTGACATTCTAAACTCTCCAGGAAGTCCTGCGTGTGTCTGTTTGCAGGCAAGTTCACAGTAGTTTAATTCACTTATTCAAATTCTGGTAAAAAAGCACCTCCAGTGCTGTTCTAAATGCATATTATAAGTGAACCGAACTATTGAGCATCTACATCTGAGATGCTGTTCTTGAGTAGTGCTCAAATATTGCGCACTGCGTGAAGGCTAAAAATAGCTGCGAGTGCATCACCAGCCCATGTGTGAGTTTGTGTCAACAGAGCAGCAGCATTCACTACCGCGCTGGCACTGCACATACTGTATATTTACTTATTAAACACAGCCTTTTGTGATTCACAAAGCTATTGCACGTCTTCAAGTGGCTTTGAATAAAATGTACGAGTCTTGAACTGCTTTAATGGTGTTTTATGGTTCTTTTATGTCATTTTTGGAGCTTGACAGTACCGAACATGACTAACACACAGTATCGGATTTGGATCGGGCTTGTTGGACCGATACCCGATCTGTTTAAAAATGTCAGTATTGGAGCCAATAACGATCCAGGTATCGGATCGGTGGATCCCTACCTAATAGTCGACCAAAAGTTAGTTGATGAGAAGAGTCTTGGTCGACCAAGTTTTGATTGGTTGGTTGGTCACAGAAAAAAAAAAAAAAAAAAAAAAAAAAACTCCATAGGAAACCGACGAACACAAGTATTACTTCTGGTTGGATGCTAGGTGGTACTCTGGGGTAATTTTCATTAAGCAGGGTTAGGGTTAAGCAAGACACCCTGATTTCAAACTTTGAACTTTATTTTTAATTTATTTTAACAAAAAATTCAAATGAAACTGGAAAAAAAATGTGTGTTGTTCAACTTTTTGAAAGATGGCTTTACAACAGTTCTGTTGTAACATCTCTCTGGCAAAGAACCTACTTCATCTGTGCATTCTCTACTGGTCAAAACTAAATTTGTTTCATTCCCTCCTTCATGATATATATATATATTATTATTACACACACACACACACACACACACACACACACACCGCAATATCCAATTACATCAGCAATCCCCCACATTCTGAGGGATCAGTGAATATTATTGCTTTAGTGATTTTGCTTTGAAAATTAAATTAATTTATTTTAAAAACGAAAAACTTAAATCAAATACATTTCTAAATTCAAATTGCACTCCAAATGAAATGAAAAAAGCAATTAAAATTACGAAGTGATCATAAAAATAATATATAAGTACCCACCTTTCCATTTACCGTCAGGCAAGTATCCATTTAAACATGCAGGCGGAAAATTACTTACATAAATGAAGACAAAAACAATTATAAATGTAAAAATAATAATTATAATGATAATAATCACTGAAATATAAATCATGGTTCGAGGTGAACGTGTTTTTGTATTATTTTATTTTTTAATCACAGATGTATAGGCTGGAGAGTTGCGTTCACAATGAAATGATCTGTGGAAATAAAGTGAGCTGAACTCAAAGCACCTCCTGAGCTGAGATGTCTGAGGTTATTTGCAGCACTCATAGACGATACTGTTCTTGCAAAAAAAAAAAAAAACCCTTCAAAAGACAGAAACAAAGAAAGAGAACCCTTTACATGCGCATGTTCCACAAGACTGCACGCCTCCGTACAAACAGCGTGTCATACATGATTTAGACGGCTTTTCTGTCATCTGTTCTTATAAATATAATAGAGTGTGTTTCTTCAAGCGTGTGTCTGTCTCTCTACAGGCAAATTATTTGTAATATTAATTTGATAATAATAATAATAATAATAATAATAATATCGAGCCAAATATCATCTTGACATTGTCAAAGGCATCAGCTATTGATCACTCTGACCATCATCGATCCCCGATCATCGTCTGTCAGCACAACCCCAATGTGCATTTCTCTCTAAAAATTAACAAAATGTTCAGACAGTCTCCTTGCTGGATTTTCCAACACATTCAGAATCATTACCGCTTTTGCCGGTGTCGCTGCGGCTCGCTTCATGTGTGCGCTTGTAATAATGAGCCTTTAAAATATACAGGTGCATCTCAATAAATTAGAATGTCGTGGAAAAGTTCATTTATTTCAGTAATTCAACTCAAATTGTGAAACTCGTGTATTAAATAAATTCAGTGCACACAGACTGAAGTAGTTTAAGTCTTTGGTTCTTTTAATTGTGATGATTTTGGCTCACATTTAACAAAAACCCACCAATTCACTATCTCAAAAAATTAGAATATGGTGACATGCCAATCAGCTAATCAACTCAAAACACCTGCAAAGGTTTCCTGAGCCTTCAAAATGGTCTCTCAGTTTGGTTCACTAGGCTACACAATCATGGGGAAGACTGCTGATCTGACAGTTGTCCAGAAGACAATCATTGACACCCTTCACAAGGAGGGTAAGCCACAAACATTCATTGCCAAAGAAGCTGGCTGTTCACAGAGTGCTGTATCCAAGCATGTTAACAGAAAGTTGAGTGGAAGGAAAAAGTGTTGAAGAAAAAGATGCACAACCAACCGAGAGAACCGCAGCCTTATGAGGATTGTCAAGCAAAATCGATTCAAGAATTTGGGTGAACTTCACAAGGAATGGACTGAGGCTGGGGTCAAGGCATCAAGAGCCACCACACACAGACATGTCAAGGAATTTGGCTACAGTTGTTGTATTCCTCTTGTTAAGCCACTCCTGAACCACAGACAACGTCAGAGGCGTCTTACCTGGGCTAAGGAGAAGAAGAACTGGACTGTTTGTCCAAAGTCCTCTTTTCAGATGAGAGCAAATTTTGTATTTCATTTGGAAACCAAGGTCCTAGAGTCTGGAGGAAGGGTGGAGAAGCTCATAGCCCAAGTTGCTTGAAGTCCAGTGTTAAGTTTCCACAGTCTGTGATGATTTGGGGTGCAATGTCATCTGCTAGTGTTGGTCCATTGTGTTTTTTGAAAACCAAAGTCACTGCACCCGTTTACCAAGAAATTTTGGAGCACTTCATGCTTCCTTCTGCTGACCAGCTTTTTAAAGATGCTGATTTCATTTTCCAGCAGGATTTGGCACCTGCCCACACTGCCAAAAGCACCAAAAGTTGGTTAAATGACCATGGTGTTGGTGTGCTTGACTGGCCAGCAAACTCACCAGACCTGAACCCCATAGAGAATCTATGGGGTATTGTCAAGAGGAAAATGAGAAACAAGAGAGCAAAAAATGCAGATGAGCTGAAGGCCACTGTCAAAGAAACCTGGGCTTCCATACCACCTCAGCAGTGCCACAAACTGATCACCTCCATGCCACGCCGAATTGAGGCAGTAATTAAAGCAAAAGGAGCCCCTACCAAGTATTGAGTACATATACAGTAAATGAACATACTTTCCAGAAGGACAACAATTCACTAAAAATGTTTTTTTTTTATTGGTCTTATGATGTATTCTAATTTTTTGAGATAGTGAATTGGTGGGTTTTTGTTAAATGTGAGCCAAAATCATCACAATTAAAAGAACCAAAGACTTAAACTACTTCAGTCTGTGTTCATTGAATTTATTTAATACAAGAGTTTCACAATTTGAGTTGAATTACTGAAATAAATGAACTTTTCCACGACATTCTAATTTATTGAGATGCACCTGTACATTTTACGGTTTAGTATTTCTCTGTAATGTAGAACAGTGTTAGCAACGTTACTTATAACATTCTTTCTCAGCCCTGGAACTCAAACCATTTTCTGATGCCCCCCAAAATATATATATTTAAGTAATTGAATTAATATCATAAACGTGCAACTAGTCGACTAATGGCTTAAACTAATGACTATTAGTCAACTAGGAAAATCTTTGGTCGGGGACAACCCTACAAAAAAGTCACACCCACAAAGCATGGTAAACGAGATGGAGTTTAACAGTTCACAAATGGTCAAAACACAAAATCGACTAGAGCATGCATTTGAGCCAGGGCTCGACATATAGCATTGTCATGTACTTGTCCTCCAGACAAGTAAATTGGTTATTCACATGTCAAAGTTTACGTTGTTTATTTTTCTAAAATTACGACCGATGGCCAACCTAATAGTGTACCTATGCAATTAACTCAATTCTCTGCAACAGAAATGTAAACTGCACTGGGTAGGGTAGGGGGCTATTGTCATATGGTAATTATTTTATGTCACGTATGGTAGTCAAATAAAGGAAAGCCTCTATCGCCATAATTTACAGCAGGGATACTCATAGTTCTACGGAATGAGCTCTACTTTTTCATCATGTTATTGAACTGAAACTTGCTGTTGAGTTGTTTTAATTACGTGAAAGATTCTAAAGTAACTGAATCAACTCAACGTAGTGTGGCAGTGTTATATTTTAAACCATGTTTGACCATAAAGAGTGAGTGTTAGTGAAGTTGAATTTAGAGGCCCGATGGAGTGTGACTATGTTAGAAGCAGTGAGACATTTATATGTTCAATATCCTGACATACTGTGCAGTGGCGTCTCGGGGTCCTTATTTAGTGTGGGACACAAACAATCTCTTAACAATCAATTATTTGACCAATCTTTGAAACATTGACAGATAATTCCAAATTCTGTCCATCATTTGACAGATAAAAAAATCAACAAGAAAAACATTTTAACCTAGTGCATCAGTTTTTACTTCACTCTCTGTCTCTCACATTCCCGCTGTGCATGTGCCGTTTATTCCCTGGTATTAATATGCGTTAAGAAGCGTATTAACAGGCAACACAATTTACACCTGGTAATACATCTCTTTTGTGTTTGGATTTTGATTTCATGACTGCATACATCAATCATTACTTCAGTGTGTTAATGCATGATAATTATGTGCAAACTGCATAATAAATAGAAAACACAATAAAGCAGTGCATCATTTCAGCCAATTATGCATACACTTATTATAAGCACAAAGATCACATTTAGAGCAGAATTGCCTGTTATTTTAGTGGAGTGCCTGTGTTAACTGAGCTTCACTAATGTCCTTCCCATGTTACACATTATGTCCACGTCAGGGACTTTAAAGTAGGGCTGCAACTAACGATTATTAGAATGATTAATCGACTATTTGGTCGATTATTGCAACGATTCATCATTAGCTCTTAGCCGACTATTCAGCTTGTGCCTTGACACAAAAGGTAGTATTAAACATGCTTACTACCAATAAAGAGGACAAAAACATATTTTAGAAATACCTCAAAATGACATTCACTGAAATACAAGGAAAAAAACTTGATACTTATCAAAATATAATCATTTTTATGATGCATCGTGATGCTGACGTGAACGATTCTGCATCGATGCATAAAAACAAAAGAATCGATTTTTTAAAAATGTAATTAAATATCATATACAGTATATGTTGTACTGTTTTTAAATAAAGTAAGCAGTCTTATTAAATATTAATAAAAAAAGTTGAATATGTCCTCCGGAAGCAAAGCACTTGCGTCTTATGTTCGTAGATAGGAGACATGGTGGAGGGAGAGCAGCAGCCGGTGCTTAAAAATGCATCTAACTTCTTGAAAGCAAATATTTGGGCACATTTCGGTTTTTACTAGGATAAGTAGAAAAATGAGCTTGATAAAAATATGCTGTGTGCAAGACATGTCAAGCCAAGATTAAATACTTCAGCAACACAACAAATATGAGGAATCACATCTCCCTTTTTCACCCAGAGCTAAAGTTAGCAGCAACCCACGAGGCGAGTGGGGACGGGACTCCCCGACCACCTGGAGCGAGGGAGCCGCTGCCGGGGGCGGAGGAGTGCCCTGCCTTCCCCCGGGAACGCGGAGGGGTCGAGAGAAGACCGCCGTTCGTGGGGGGGGGGGGGGAGGAGGAGGGAAGCAACTCCCCAACCGCCTGGAGTGGTAGGGCCGCTGCCAGGGGCGGAGGAGTGTCTCCACGGGACGCCAGGAACGCGGAGGGGCGTTCTGGCTGCTGGGGGTCAGAGGTCTGACTCCGGTCCGCCCAGGGAGGAGAGGCTGCCGTCCGCCTGAGAAGGTGGAGGAGTGATCGAGGACCACGTGACGGCGCATCAGAGAACCGGTGAGTTTCTTTTTCTCTCTCTCCTCTCTCTCTCGCTCCACGTTGGCTATTCCCTCGCCTATTTTGTTTTGTTGTTTTTCCCCTCCTGTCTCCTCCCAGGTCGAGGAAGGCGGGGATGACCCACCGGCAGTCGGGGTGCAAGGCACGCCTCCCGGAGGGGGGGGGGGGGGATGTACGTCATGCCAGGGGCTTCCCGGCCTGAGGCAACGCCGGGAGGAGTGTAGAGCCGAGGAGGGTGGGGCCGGGCTGGAATGACGCACGCCCGGACCCCAATCAGCCTGATGGGGTGCGCGAGGGATAAAGGTGGACGGGGACGACAGTTTGAGAGAGAGAATTACAGGCAGCTGTAATGTGTGGTTTTTGGTTGTGTGTTTTTGGTTAAGTTTATTATTAAACTATTATTTAAGTTGTCAAGCCGGTTCTTGCCTCCTCCTTTCCACTGAACCCCCTTACACGCAGCTAATCAGCCAACAATACAACAAGCGATGGTATCAAATTTACATCAGAACTCTGAAAGGGCACAGAAGATCACACAGTCCACTGCCACATTTATTGCAAAGGATCTCCGCCCTTACTCGGTCGTGGAAAACACCGGCTTTCGCATCCTCCTCCATACCCTGGAGCCAAGATACAGAATCCCTTCCCTAAGTTTTTTCACAGACACTGCTATACCTATTCTGTACAGTGACACAAAATCCAGAGTGATGGAGTCAGCAGTGAGAACAGCCCATGGCTCGGGTGGCTGGAGTCTCCGATGATCCTCCGAGCTTTTTTCACACACCGCCTGGTATATATGTCCTGGAGGGAGGGAAGCTCACCTCCGATGATGTGTCTGGCAGTTCGCACCACCCTTTGCTGTGCTTTGCGGTTGTGGGCTGTGCTATTGCCGTACCAGGCGGAGATGCAGCCAGTCAGGATGCTCTCTACAGTGCAGGTGTAGAACCATGTGAGGATGTGGCGGTTCATTCCAAACTTCTTCAGCCGCCTCAGGAAGAAGAGGTACTGATGAGCCTTCTTCACAATGACTTGGACCATGCGAGTCCTTCAGTGATGTGGACACCCAGGAACTTGAAGCTGCTGACTCTCTCCACTGGTGCTCCATTGATGGTGATGGGACTGTGTTCTCTGTCTTTTCTTCTGAAGTCCACCACAAGCTCCTTTGTCTTATTGACGTTGAGGGAGAGGCTGTGCTCCTGACACCAGTGTGTCAGAGTGTGTACCTCCTCTCTGTAGGCTGTTTCATCATTGTCAGTGATCAGACCTACCACCGTCATGTCATCAGCAAACTTAATGATGGCATTGGAGCTATGTGTTGCCACACAGTCATGTGTGTACAGAGAATACAAGAGTGGGCTGAGAACACAGTCCTGTGGGGCTCCAGTGTTGAGGGTCAGTGATGAGGAGATGTTACTGCCCATTCTAACCACCTGGCGTCTGCTTGACAGGAAGTCCAGGATCCAGCTGCACAGTGAGCTGTTTAAGCCCAGAGCCCAGAGTTTCTCATCAAGCTTGGAGGGCACTATGGTGTTGAATGCTAAGCTGTAGTCTACAAACAACATTCTCAAATAAGTGTTCTTTTTTTCCAGGTGGGAGAGAGCAGTGTGTATTTTAGATGCAATGGCATCATCAGTGGAGCGGTTGTTGCGGTGAGCAAACTGCAATGGGTCTAGAGAGAGAGGCAGCACAGAGCAGATGTAATCTCTGATTAGTCTCTCAAAGCATTTGCTGATGATGGGGGTCAGAGCAACAGGACGCCAGTCATTTAAGCAGGTGATTTTGGATTGCTTTGGAACAGGCACAATGGTGGACTACAGACAAGGAAAGGGAAAGGTTGAAAATGTCCATAAAAACACCAGCCAGTTGGTTCGCGCACGCTCCGATGACACGGCCCGGAATGTCGTCTGGACCTGCGGCTTTGCAGATATTCACCCATCAGAAGGATCGGGTTACATCCGCTACAGAGACGGAGAGCGAACTAACCTCTGTAGCTTCGGCCGCTAGAGCTCTCTCCGCGAGGGCGGTGTTATTTCCCTCAAAACGAGAATAACAATTATTTAGCTCATCCGGGAGAGATGCAGCGGTGTTCACGGCAGAGTTTTTATTCCCTTTAAAGTCCGTGATGATGTTAATTCCCTGCCACATGCTTCTAGAATTGGTGGTGTTAAACTGTCCTTCAATCTTGTCCCTGTACTGGCGTTTTGCTGTTCTGAATTTCCTCCGCGTTCCCGGAATTAAAAGCGGTGGTCCGCACATTAAGTGCCGCGCAAACATCGCTATTAATCCATGGCTTCTGGTTCGGATAGATCCATTTTGGTCGGAACGACGTCCTCTACGCACTTTCTGATGAAACACATTATGCTATCAGTGTAAAGCTCGATGTCGTCATCAGAGGCGGATCGGAACATCTCCCAGTCCGTGTGATCAAAACAGTCCTGTAGCGTAGAGTCTGATTGGTCCGACCAGCACTGGATCGTTCTGAGGGTGGGTGCTTACTGTTTCAGTTTCTGCCTATAAGAGGGCAGAAGCAGAATGTAAGAGTGGTCCGATTTGCCAAATGGTGGGTGGGGGAGGGATTTGTAGCCATCCCAGAAGGGAGAGTAGCAATGGTCCAAAACCTGGTCCCCTCGTGTGTTGAAACTGATGTGTTGGAAGTATTTCGGTGCGACTGACTTGAAGTTGGCTTTGTCAAAGTCCCCGGTCACAATGAACATGGCCTCAGGGTGCGCGGTTTCCTGCTTGCTTATAATCCCGTACAGTTACTAACATGCAGAACTTTTTGATTTCTTAATTTCTTAGCATTTAATTAACTATTATTTTCATGTAAAATAAATAAAATGATTGGTAAAAGAAATCATTTATGTTATGAATTATTATGCAACAATTTTTCAACTTTTTTCACTAAGGAGCCAATTTTTTAATTTTTGGTTGATGCATTTTTTCGAAAGAGCCATAGCACAAATGAATAATTTACTATTTTCAAAAAAGTTTTTCAATAAAATAAAATGTTTATATTGCACATAGACTACACAAAAACAAACAAATATGCAAAAATTAATAGGTAACGTTGCAATATGGAATTGAGTACATGCGTTTGAGAGGGTCTCCATAAAATTACTTCATTTTACAATTGTTAATGAAAAATGTAACTTCGCTTTTGGGCTGAGTGATATGTAAAAAATATTTTAATAATAATCGCATTTAAAATATCGCGATATCCGATTATATGGTCAACCCCCAAGGTCGGAGAATATTTTTGCTTTAAAAATTACATTAATTTATTGAAACACGAAAAATTTCTTAAAAGTGATTAAAAAATCTTATACATAACCACCTCCCCAAATCCAAACATTTACCGTCTCCAACGGCTCCATTTGCCATCAAGCAATTATCAGTATGCAGCAACAGGTGCAAATTAAGGATTAAGACAATTATAAATGTAAAGATAATTATAATAATCATCATAATAAATAAGCCTAAAAAATTCCCTTGTGTTCCCAAAAAATGCTGCCAAATGTGTGTTCTTATCGAATGTGTTTGTATTGCGTTTTGGTAATACAGTTAATGCTGCCTAAAGAAAATAATATTTTAGGTTCAAAGTGAACGTGTCTTGTATTTCTTTATGATTTTATCTCTTTCGTCTTTGTTTCTTTGATACAAAGATACCTGTATATATTACTGAACCTGCATAGTTGCATTCACAATGTGTAAGAGCGAACTGCTCCGTGGAAATAAAGCAAAACTAACGAGATGATCGGAGATCATTTGCAGCATTCTCATGGATTACATTATTCTTCCAAACAGTTTTCAGTCAAATGAAACAGAGAAAAAGGAGTGATAACTCTTTACATGCGCTTGTTCCATGAGACAGGGTCCCGTTGCATGCCACTGAACAAACAGCGAATCAGACAGGAGCATTGACTGCTTTTCTCTTGTCTGTTCTTAAAAATATAGTGCGTTTCTTCAAGCGCGTCTTTTTGACTAACAGCATTTCTTGTCATGTGTCACTCTGAGATGTCTTACAGGTCACCCACCTGTTGCGGGTAGATGAGCAAAATTACTCGCGCATGAAATACATTTGGACAAGGAGTTCGCGAACTGGATTGAGTCTTATCGCATTTTGCGGGTGCTATATCACACCCCGGGTGCACATAAAAATAACAAACGTTCATAAAATCGCTTGTAGAAAATGCTCAACAACTAAGATCAACAGTTATCGGGAAACGAGGCCCAGAACTCTATGCATGTGCGTGTTTTGGAGAAGCGCTTTCATTGCACTCATGAACAGAGGAGCTCACTGCTCACATATCAAATCAGACGCACATCGGCGGCTTTTCTTTCGTCTGTTGCACGTCTTTGTGTCTAATTTCTTGTAATATATTAGTCCGAGAATTCTTACAGGTTGCCACAGTGCCTGGTACATCAGCAAGATACTCCATGAAAAATCCACATTTGGCGGGTGTTCATTTCAAAACTTGTTCACCACCAGCAGTAGGCTTTACGACAAATTCGGGAGAAAGGAAATCAGAACAGTGTCACTGAGCTTTGCAATCGCACCCACACTTTCTGCTGGAAAGTTTAAATGATCATGTGTTGGTGAATGGTGAGACACCCGGCGAGCCACTTGATTTTTAACAAAGAGCCACTTGTGGCTCGCGACCCATAGGTTCCCGACCCCTGATGACCATCCGTCCACTTTTTTTGGACCTGAACAAAGCGAAAAAATATTTGTAGAGCAACCTCTGTATGTGACCTGTAAAGCTGGCACTTGCATGTTAATGGCAAAAAAAAGTCAGAAAATACAATGAGCATGAACCCAGGTGAGGGGAGAAACAAGCCCCGAGTCCTTATTCACATATTATCCACACTAAATATTATGTGACAAGAACAAAAAAATGCCAGCACAAGGAGAGTTTGTCATAAAAATGTGATCTTTAGGGAAGTAGGCTACACCTGGCCATAGCAGGACTGAAAAGTGTGAAGTATAGTATAAAAATGATTTTTTAAATGGCGTCTGAACTTTTTTGTTTTTATTTTATACTGTTGTATTTTATTTTGTGGCCATTATTAACTGTATTAATGTTACTATTCATTAAATGTATTAAATACATTTAATATATTTAAACACATTAAATGTATTTAATTGATACATTAATAAATGTCATTAGTGTAAATTTTGTTATTAATATTATTGGTTTGATAACATAAAAAAAATATTGCCTCATTAAGTAGCTTCAATGTTGCTAGCTACTTTTTGATAGTAACTTGTAGCGTAGCTAACTACTTTTTCAAAAGAGTAGCTTGACTGTAGCTTAACTACTTAAAATTGAGTAGCTTGTAGCTTGTCAAACTACAGTTTCAAAGTAGCTTCCCCAACACTGACAGTATATATAAACAACAAAAAAAACAAACGTCCTCTCACTTTCAACTGCTTTTATTTTCAGCAAACTTAACGTGTAAATATTTGTATGAACATAAAAAGATTCAACAACTAAGACATAAACTGAACATGTTTCACAGACATGTGACTAACAGAAATGGAATAACGTGTCCCTGAACAAAGGGGGGGTCAAAATCAAAAGTAACAGTCAGTATCTGGTGTGGCCACCAGCTGCATTAAGTACTGCAGTGCATCTCCTCCTCATGGACTGCACCAGATTTGCCAGTTCTTGCTGTGAGATGTTACCCCACTCTTCCACCAAGGCACTTACAAGTTCCTAGGACATTTCTGGGAGGAATGGCCCTAGCCCTCACCCTCCGATCCAACAGGTCCCAGACGTGCTCAATGGGATTGAGATCCGGGCTCTTCGCTGGCCATGGCAGAACACTGACATTCCTGTCTTGCAGGAAATCATGCACAGAACGAGCAGTATGGCTGGTGGCATTGTCATGCTGGAGGGTCATGTCAGGATGAGCCTGCAGGAAGGGTACCACATGAGGGAGGAGGATGTCTTCCCTGTAACGCACAGCGTTGAGATTGCCTGCAATGACGACGACAAGCTCAGTCCGATGATGCTGTGACACACCACCCCAGATCATGACGGACCCTCCACCTCCAAATCGATCCCGCTCCAGAGCACAGGTCTCGGTGTGACACTCATTCCTTCGACGATAAACGGAAGTCTGACCATCACCCCTGGTGAGACAAAACCATGACTCATCAGTGAAGAGCACTTTTTGTCAGTCGTGTCTGGTCTAGCGAAGGTGGGTTTGTGCCCATAGGCGACGTTGTTGCCAGTGATGTCTAGTAAGGACCTGCCTTACAACAGGCCTACAAGCCCTCAGTCCAGCCTCTCTCAGCCTACTGCGGACAGTCTGAGCACTGATGGAGGGATTGAGCATTCCTGGTGTAACTCATGCAGTTGTTACTGCCATCCTGTACCTGTCCCGCAGGTGTGATATTCGGATGTACCGATCCTGTGCAGGTGTTGTTACACATGGTCTGCCACTGCGAGGATGATCAGCTGCCCTTCCTTTCTCCCTGTAGCCTCTCTTAGGCGTCTCACAGTACGGACATTGCAATTTATTGCCCTGGCCACATCTGCAGTCCTCATGCCTCCATGCAGCATGCTTAAGGCACGTTCATGCAGATGAGCAGGGACCCTGGGCATCTTTCTTTTGGTGTTTTTCAGAGTCAGTAGAAAGGTCTCTTTAGTGTCCTAAGTTTTTATAACTGTGACCCTAATTGCCTACCGTCTGTAAGCTGTTAGTGTCTTAATGACCGTTCCACAGGTGCATGTTCATTAATTGTTTATGGTTCATTGAACAAGCATGGAAAACATTGTTTAAACCCTTTACAATAAAGATCTTTAAAATACAGTGTCCTGAAAAAGGGACATTTCTTTTTTTGCAGAGTTTAGTTGAGAAAATACGTAAGTTTGCATTCCCCATTTATCTCATTAATGTTCACACCCCTTAAGTACTTTTTTAGCACTGCTCTTCAGAATCTACATTACAGATATTTACATAAAGCACAGTATGCGTGTAGTTGTGTGTTGTTTTCTTGAGCATCAATGAATGTTTGCACCTTGTGTAATAGTTGTGTGCAAGTCCCTGAATAGACCGTTTTCACACATGGTTTTTGAACGCAGAAGAAACATTTGCAGAGTAAACTTCGACAGTGGTGAATGGGAGACCACAGCAAATATTATTTTCACAAAAACTATCATATAAAAAAGTTTGCTAGATTCTAGTCTGTTGTGTGTGAAAATCCCAGGAGATCAGCAGTTACAGAAATACTCAAACCAGCCCATCTGGCACCAACAATCATCCATGCAATTATCTAATCAGCCAATCATGTGACAGCAGTGCAGTGCATAATCATGCAGGTACGGGTCAGGAGCTTCAGTTAATGTTCATATCAACCATCAGATTGGGGGGAAAATGTGATCTCAATGATTTGGACCGTGGCATGATCAGTCTCTAGAATTTACTCCGAATGGTGCCAAAAACAAAAAACATCCAGTGAGGGACAGTTCTGCAGATGGAAATTCCTTGTTGATGAGAGAGGTCAACAGAGAATGGCCAGCCTGGTTCGAACTTACAAAGTCTACGGTAACTCAGATAACCGCTCTGTACAATTGTGGTGAGAAGAACATCATTTTAGAATGCTATTCTGAGATGTGGGTTGCCGCTGTTTTGCCGGCACGATGGGGACCTACACAATATTAGGCAGGTGCTTTTAATGTTGTTGCTGATCAGTGTGTAATATATATATATATATATATATGTGTGTGTGTGTGTGTATTTAAATTGTTTTAAACTTTGCCTTAGTCTTACCGGATGGCTCCAGACACAGAGACAACAAGAGTGCAAACTGAATGAAATCCCAGATGCAGTTTATTGTGCTACTCCAATCCCAATCAATAATTTCCAGAATGAAAAAAAGTGGTACACAATACGGGACTTTTAATTATAAAGAAGCCCGAAATACACATGGGACTCTTATTTTGAAATGTCTCCGCTCCCAGTTGTGAGCTCACTAACGGCTGATTCGCTGAGAAAGTGAATCTGATTCAAACTGCTGACCTGAGCTCCTCAGTTCAAACCCTCAGTTCTTTTTGGGTGAATCATGAAAAAGACCCGGTTCAAAAAGAGTCAATTGTCAGGAAAGATGTTCAACTTGGAAATGTGTGTCTCGAGATCCTCGCGTTCGGTTCCAGTCTGTTGTGTTCCAACAGTGCTCATAATCTGAGCCGCTTCACCACCGAGTTCAGCCGAATACCACTGCTATCTGTGAATATTGCACATCTATTATTGATTATTGAATATCTGCATACAACTGTACTGCATAAAAAACAATGTGGTATTTCACTGTTATTATAAAGCTCGAGTCTGGAGTAGTAGGAATCAGTGCAAGTGTAACACCATGTGAACTGTCTATTGAAGCGTTTTCCCCCCTCATTTTACTTTTGACTTAACATTTGAGAATATTTTAAAAATGTATTTATTTTATGCACATTAGTTGAAAATGAAATGCTCTTTTTTTAACAGCCAGGATAGGAATGTTTTATGCAATAATATAATGGTGCTGAATGGTTTATGTATTTATTGCGCCCTCTTGTGGACTAACGAAACATCAATTTAAAAATCAGCTGACTTTAAAATTCGAATATTAGTTCATATTATATATATATATATATATATATATATATATATATATATATATATATATGTATATATCAATATTTACACATTTGTTTCATTTTAAAAAGTTCAATACATGAACTTTATTAGTGTTATTTTTTCATTCAGTATCAATTTTAAAAACTAATGGTTGATTAATCGGTTATCAGCAGGTACTGCCCAACTTAGTTATCGGTACTGGTAAAATCCACTATCGGACGACCTCTAGTGTTTAACGTAATTGCGTATGCTAATGTAGCCTATGACCAACTGAATTCTATAAATTATTATGAAGGAATTTAAAAAGTCCCATATTTGATCTTTTTCTCTCCCTTACTGTTTATGTTGTTTGCAAACTCTTTACTTTGGAAGATAACGTGGTAAAATAAACATGTTTGACAACAACAGCACGTGAAGTACCAGGTTGAACGTAGTAAGAAGATTCCTTAAACGTCACAAGGAGATGTACGGACGTAACTACGTTTCTGCAAAATTGTAAAATACCCATAACGTGAAAAAAAAAAAAAAAAACTGACATCTGTTACATTAAGTACGTCGGATACGACCTTTTAACAACGTGAAAAGCATTAAGGTAATTGTGTTTGCAGGGTAGTTTCCATGTAGAAAGTTACAACTTCTCTAGAATCTGAAATATTTCCCATGTTTTTGATCACGACGACTGAGCATGGGAAGCTGACAAATTGTATGAACATTTTTTTCCCAACAACAGATACATACAGTATGTTTAACAATGTGATTAACATATATATACATATGTATAAAGTGAAGTGTAACTGAATGACGTTTATTTAGTGAATGTACATGATGCTCCTCTGCTCTGTCACAGGCAGTATATGAAAGTAAACAACAGCCACGCCCCCTCCTGTGTAACGTCACGCCGCTGTGTGCAGTGGCTGTAGGAGGCGTGGCTGACGAGTGACGACCCGCAGGGCTCGTGCTGGTTTATAAATCCGTCCAGTGATGCACGCTAAACCAATGATTCAATGTTCATAACTTCACACGTCACTAAAATGCACTTCGAAAATCCACATCGACTTAAACCTAAACAAATCATGTGAATTAAAGTTGCGAAATGCACTGAATGTAGTGGACTTCAATCCATTACACTTTCATGCAACTTTATCATGACCAGTTTTATGTATAGTTTGAGCAAAGAGCTGTAGCCACGACGGAAACCACAGTTGCACACAAGAGTTTAACAATAATAACATGACGGATGCATCTAGATCAGACTGTGAAATATACAAATGTAAAATTAATTGCTAAAATGAATATACGAGTTACTAGCATATTTTGTGAAGATGTAATCCCGCTGAATCGTCGAAATGAATCTGCACTTGACAACATGCACACCACACGCTCCATGAGTGTAAAACACGCATCTGACCTACATGAAACGCAAGCAGCCAATCTCAAACAGTGTGCAAGAAAGATGGCACATTTTCGCTTTACCTTGTTTGCGGTTTGCTCAAGAGGGCGTGATGTCCTCGGTGCACACAGATGGACCGAAATCAGGAGATCATTTGAGGCCAAGCACATGTACCTCACTTCAGCTCACTGGATGCATGTGACAGCAGCACGGCACGGTGGATGATTTCCCCTCCGCAGCCCGAATAAAACTTCCTGACGGCCGATGGCCTCCTACGCAGTCTTCCTTAAATTGTTGTTTCCACACTTGTGACAACGGTTATCGGTTCGTCATCCGAAAAATTGTTGAGTATTTTCCTCACGATCTTGCAAAGTGAAGCGCTCTAAATGATCGACTGTCGTGACGACACAACGGTTTGAATTTCCAAAACCATTCTGAAATGTGACGAGCGTCTAAATCCAGTTGAATATCCGTCAAGTGAGGCGTTTTACATGTTGTGTTTGTCCAAAGGTGATTTTTCCCCCTGCGTACACCGGACAGGGAGAGGTGAAGGAGATCTCGATCTAACTGGCTAGATTGTCTCTACATAAGCAACACTTATAACTCTTTTGGCGCCATATTAATGACGTACCAAAAATTTTCCGTTCCCAGCGAAGGGTGAAAAGCTTATTTCTGCTCTCGAGCATCACACACGGCGGAAAAAACAAGCAGCAAATCCTTTCACAATACCTGTCAAGTTTTCAAATGTCCATCAAGAAGCGAGCGAGGAGCAAAATGTGAGCGGCTTCTTTCCTCAAATGAGGGAACGGGGCGGTTCACAAAAATAATCGACCGTTTTACAGTGAGTCCGATGGGGGGAGCCAAGAACAAACACGAAAGAGGAAATACTGTTTGAAATTGATACAGCAAATATATGGCAACTTCACTTTCACAGTGAATGATTCCTAATACAAACACACTCTGTTCGGGAATACTGCACATCAACTCTTTGACCAGATAATCACAATACTGAAGCCTACATCACTGTCTGAAGTGTCCTCCTGTATTTCACAGTCAAAGGTATAGGAATATGAGTTGTTATAACTAATATAAATGGGGAGTTGACAAATAACATGTCCATTAACTTTCTGCAACATCAAGATTTTTAGTGGTGTAACCATTTTTTCCTACAGTTTTTCAACCAATATTTTCAATTTTTTATTGAGTTAATTCACCTAAATGGCGAATTACAATAAAAAGGCCACAATGGTGTGACAGATAGATCAATGAAAAGAAATGGGCTAGTTAACAGACAGTTTTCTAGGTTTACAAAAGATTACTTAATAACCAGTTAACTCACTGGACGCTTATGCTTGCTAGAATTATCATCTGAAGAGGCATTTCCCCTGTTTCATTCCCATTCATTCCCACCTCTGTTGGCACAAAAATGATAACATATACAGTATATTATTGTTATGTGCAGACTTTTGTGATAATTGAATATGAATCTAAATTAATAGTGATAACTAATAATAGCAGTATAAAATTTCACAGTAAATACCTTTAAAAAATTTAACGTAACAGTCAATTGATCAATCATTTAAACAGCACAGGTTAGGACAGCTTCCTCATCTTATATAAAATATCATGATTCATATTAAACTTTGCTATTTTTGTAAACTCTATCAGTGTTTATAAGATCCAGGAAGTCTTTAGAGACTGTAGCCAAAGTCTTGATATCTTCAAGTCAATAAGACTGATGACTGATGCTGAAATGTCTATAGTCTCTATTCAGTACATATCAGCATGAACTACATTTCACTGCTTGTTATGGAATTAATATATATATATATATATACTGTATATACTGTATATACAGGGTTACTTTTAAGATGTATTCCACTACAGATTACAGAATACATGCTGTAAAATGTCATTTGTAACATATTCCTTTAGATTACTCAAAGTCAATAATGCAATCGAAATACTTTGGATTACTTCTTCAGCACTTTGGCAGATTTTTTCACGTGTTTTGACTATAAAAGAAGCATTTTAGCTTAGCATAAAGCTGTGTTCAAATATAAATTTATCCAAGGTTAACAATTTCTGCATTAACTTTCTTCAAAACCCCACAGAGTAAACACAATGACATCATCTTCTGATTGTATAACATCATATCCACCTTTTCACTCATAACAGTGTGAAAGCGCCCTTTTTCTCCTCATTTCAATGTAACGCATCACAAAGTGTTTCATGGCTGTTCAAACACTCCTCGGATCGCATAATTTATATTCCAAAAAAGCAGACAAAACATTTAATGAAACAAATGAGAATAAAATGCAAAGTAATCTCTTCAGTAATCAAAATTCTTTTTGAATGGAACTGTATTCTGATTACCAATGATTTAAATTGTAGTAATGGAATACACTTACGAATATTTTGTATTTTAAATACGTATTCCCGTTACATGTATTCCGTTACTCCCCAAACCTGTGTGTATATGTATATAGTTGCTGAAATGCTTCGTTTTTACCAATAATTGGACAGTTTGAAAGTCTGAAAGTTCTTTGAGAGCTGAAGAAAGGGAGCACTCCATTCTGACCATAACGTTTAATTGAATATAGTATGATGTTCATTTATGAGGCATATTGTAAATAAACGTTTTCTTTTGACCCAGGACCACAATAAATTTAGCAACAGAAGCACATTTACTTCCCGAATTATAGTGTTCTTCTCACTAAGCAGACGACTCATCAGATGTTTTCCCCTGTAAACCACATAAAACCTGCAATTATTTCACCACAGTCATCAGTTTCAATGTCTCAAAGGGATTAAGAGAAAGAAGCAGGGTGCTTATAAACCTCAGGAATTTTATCTTGATGAGCAATGTGTTAGATTATTGAAAGTGTTTTCTTCACATTCAGTGTTTTGTGTGTGTGTGTGTTAAAAACCACTTCATATTAGCTGCACATTTATCAACATTCACCTCAAGAGACAGTGAGTACAGATATCTGGCCACAGGTCACTACAGTGTGTTTTTGTTATCACTTTCGGTGGCATTTTTGCCAGGAGTCCTGGTTCAATTCTGAACATGATAAATAGACAGGCGGTGAATTTACCCCAGTAAATTCACCCCAGATTAATTTACAGATTAACCATAATAACAATACAATAACAGGCAATGGTAGCATCTCCAAAGATATAAGAGAACAATCATTAGAAAAAGAAAAAAGAAATATTTTAATTAGACATACTTTTCCCATTCTTCATTCATTTGAAGTTAAGTTCATTATAAAAAGCCTTTAAAATGGAACAGATTAAAATATTCTACCTTTGCGAATATAGAATTTGTCAAATTATGAAGTTTAATGTGTTAACAAATCTTATACACATTATAATGTCTTTAACAGTTAACTTTATACTTAAATTATTTTTATCAGACCAAAAAGATGCATTCTTTTAAAAAAATGTGACAATTGACAATTTATAAAACAAATGACACGATAATATATATATATATATATATATATATTATTTATTTATTTATTTATTTTTTACAAAAATAACCTTCTTTTCCAGCATCTGTAAACTAAGAAGGCAAAATATGTGTGGGGTAGATGTTGTATAAAATCTATAAATGCAAAAATTTGTAGGGCAGCATCCAGGACGAATAAGAATGGAATTCCAATCAGATTTCCCTTTTAGGGGGGTTATTTACTTTCTGTCATAAACACTTGTCTGATGTCAAATATATTCTTATCCATAACAAGGACATCACTGTCTTTTCTCTGCCGCATTATAGGCCATTATACTCATTAAATAAACAAGCCCAGAAGAAATATCTTTGATCACAGTTATTGTTTTATAGCAAGGGTCTTCAACAGTGGGTCTGCCATTTATTGTTTGAGCTCAAACTATTTTTGTAAAAATATGACAATACGCAAATTGCAGTTCATTTATGACCTTACATGTTTTCAGTGCTTTTCCCCCCCTAAAAGGTCTACATGATTCGATGTCATTTAAAAAACAGTTGTAAACAAAGAGCCCTTTTTTTTCTTGTGTAGCTGTACAATAAATACTTCTTTACGTTTCTAAATATTATCTTTAAAATAAAATATTACATCAAATACACCAAATCATATCATACATCCCAATTTTCTCTCAATATAAGTTTCCAAATCTTTCCAAAACAATCTTGCAATAATTCTAGAAATTAAGAATTGTTTCTTTCTTCAATCCACAGAATCCACAAGCATATGAAATGCTCAGTTTAAATCTTTCCAAGACACGTTTGGGTGGATAAATCCTATGCGATATTTTGTGTTACTTTTTAACTTTGTTAATGATACAAAATTTTTTCTGTATTTTCCATGCGCTGTAACAAGATATACTTCCAAATAAAGAAGAGCAATACAAGCTTGCTGTTTATATATATATATATATATATATATATATATATATATATATATATATATATATATATATATATATATATATATATATATAAACATCAACATATCCACGATAAATGTGTTCACAAATCTCCTGACGATAGGTGGCAGTGTGTCGCGTGTCTGTAAATGCGTCATTAGCGGAAGCTAGCGGGTGACGTCATATGTCGCGTCCAGTGCACACATGGCGAGTGCAGACGTTGAAGACTTCATTGGGCAGAACCGGCAGCTGTCGGACCTCGTCGAGACGTTTCGCAGCATCTCTGAGAGCCACAAACACTGGAAGAGCAGGAGAGAGTTTATCTTCAGAAACTTCAATGACTATGAAGGTTCTCATCTAGATCATCTGCTCGCGCTCTCCATGGTGTGGGCGAATCACGTGTTCCTGGGCTGCAGGTCAATAACAACACACCTCTGGTTATCTCATTTCGATAAGTACAACGTTTTACTGCCGTTACTCTTGAAACATTTACTTGTGTGTACGATATCATATTAATATCTAGCGGTAGATCTATACAGTTTGTTTTTAGACATGGGGCTCTTTAAGCCTCATTAGAGTCCACAATTCATTTTTTTCCATCTGTGGCGTAAATGTTTTGTGTGTGTTAATGCCTTATAATTAGGGTGACCAGATTTCTGCTTGTGGAAAATGGGACAGCCCCCTCCCAGCAAAAATGAAATTGACTATCCTTACCTAGGTGCAGATCAATGCGAAGTAGAGGGTGCATCTGCATCTGGAACTGTTGTCACCTGGTACTTTTCGCTGACAGCAGTTTTTCTCAGTGTACGCTTAAGAGTTTATCATAAAATGCAGAGCAGTCCAGTCCAAAATGTGAAAAACATTGTCTTAATGACTGTTAAACTGAGTCAAGATTTATCCGGTGTCCATGCTGCGTTCATTAATGAAAACACACGCTCCACAGATGCAGATGTCCCAGGCAGGCATAAAACAAACTCCAAGACCTTGGCTAAGACTCCAAAATTGATGGTCTTGCTCTCCAGCTCACGAAAAACGTCTGTCCATCTCTCAGACACAGCCATCTTGTTCATGTTCCACTCAGTGATGCGACCAGTGACAGTGTTTTTCACGCAAGACCACTCATCAAAGAGCATGGTTTCATCAATCAAACTGAAAAAGTCTGCACGCAGATCTTTGAAAATGTGTAGTATTCTTTCAAGAGCTGGACCAAGAGAGAGGAAATGTGTGTTGCCATGCTGCAGTAATTTCTGATAGTCCAGCTGCACAAAAGCGAGTTCGTTGCATATGACAGCTTCATATTTGGTGCAGGCAGAAGAAAATTTCGGATCATACAATTTCTTGATCAATTTCGCAGTGCAGTCAGCCGACCGAAAACAGAATAATAAGCAAAAAGTCCTTCACTTACATGCACATTGTCAGATTCGGAACTTTGCTTCACAATAAAATTGCTAACACTTGGTGTGGCACACTTTTAACAGCATCTGCATGCTTTTTTTGTATGAACATGCTTCGCGATGTCGGTGTGGCCTCCATGGGCGATGGAAAAGTGAGCTCCACAAATCTCACACCTCACTTTACAAGGCTCTGACTGTGACTCCTTTTTTTAGAAATGTAAACTCTTTTTGAAGATCCTCATTAAATGTGCATGCATGCTTCCTTGACATTTTCCAGCCGCAATTTCATCTGTGTGCTCTTTCAAACTGACTCTTCAATCAGTTCACTAACAGGACGTCTACTGATGGGGGATTGTGATTGGATAGTTTAATCCAATCATGTACTTTAAATAACACGGTGTGATTTTATTGGTTTTACAAGCTGTATCCTTGGCTACCTTTGATTAGAATACTCATGTGACTGAGAAAGCCGCATAGGCGATAGGGAAATACAGAACAAAACAAGATTTTTTCAGAATAAGTCGGGACATGGGAAAAACGGGACTTCTGGTCACCCTACTTATAATACATGTCACACTTTCATGTCCTGATGTATCTTAAAGACACCCTGGGCTGTTATGACATAACAAATGTCATATGATGATACACTTATTTTATAGTATTAAATAAGCATGATTAATGAATAAAAATGACTGTCACAATGCAAATTGCAAAAATATTTTAATGGTCCTCAAAAAAGCCTGATTTGCTTGAAATTGAATTTACTTTTGAATTTGGGGTGAAATATGACTCTTCATGAGATTCATCCTGTTAATTGAAAATGGCAACCCTGTTTACCTTGTTTGAGGTCTCAGGAGGAGGTTCTTGTTCAGGTACAAAATTATATGGTAAAATGGCTATAGAGTTACAGGGACTGTTAAAATATTAAAGGCACACAATCGCATTCTGAGATATGTTTCAACATGTTTGGTAAACATAAAATTGCAAGTTACTAGCAGAGGAATTTTTTTTTCGGCACTGCTCTTTAGCACAGATGTATCTGATGGTATAGGTGGTTGATCACCATATCAGTGTGGATCTGACTAGCTACACTTGTAGTGACTCAGGGGAAAGCAGGAACATGGTTTTGAACAAATAACATTTTTTATTTACTGGTTCATTTTCAACGAGGACACCCCCATAGTGTACTTTTAAAAAGACTTTGGTCCTCAAACTGTTGATTTGTGAATGTGCAGGTATAATCCAGTGCTGCTGGAGAAAGTGAAGGAGATGGCCGGGGGGATTATTGTTGAAGATGCTCCTGTTTTTAAAACCAGAGATGAAATCATTAAACAGCAGCAGAAGGTAAACTTGGTTAGCGTGTGTAATGAGTGGCAAGTTTGCTTTTAATGTTTGGCTGTGGTTGTAATCAGTGGTAGTGGTAATGTTCTTGCAAACAGCTCTCAGCTTAAAGGGGTCATGACATGAGGAATAAAATGTTCCTTGATCTTTTAACATATAAGAGGTCATTGTACTATTAAAAACAGACTGTAAGTTTCAGAACTGAAAACTTCCTCCTTAATAGAAAAAGAGCATTTATTTAAACCAAGCTGCAAAAACAACTTGTTTGGAATTTGTGGAACTTGTGACGTCACAAGGACGAAATACATCTGCATATGGCAAGCCTTTTTTCCGTCATTGCACCCATGGCCATGGGTGCTCAGTCAGTCACACAGGTGAAGAGGAGAGAGATGGGCCTGTCATAGGAAATTCATCCTAAATGGACTTACACAGGACACCTTTATGTGCCTGTCTGGATTTAAATGTTTTTCTACATAAACATGCACAGACATCTTTGACCACTTGATACATATCTCGGGCCCCTTTTAAAAGATGCAGTGTCAAGTTACAACTCTGAAGAGAAGCTCTCTGTTATTCAGCTGCTGCCTCACATTCTTTCGCCCATCTGCGTTATTTTTAGTTGTTGGTGTATGATAAAATGATACTGGAAACTGGATGTGTCTTAAGCATATTTTAGAGTGGATTTTTGTATGTTCAGCTCATATCATACCAGTCATAATATGATTCAGGCTTTGAAAAGGAACTGTTAGTGAAGGATGGGGCAGTTAGAACACTTGGACGCGATCACAAAAACCGTGAGTAAACAATTTAATTCACAGAATTAAAACACATCTCTTTTTTTCTTTTTTTTTTCTCTCTCCTCTCTCCCCAATTTGGAATGCCCAATTCCCAATGCGCTCTAAGTCCTCGTGGTGGCGTAGTGACTCGCCTCAATCCGGGTGGTGGAGGACGAATCTCAGTTGCCTCCGCGTCTGAGACCATCAATCCGCGCATCTTATCACGTGGCTTGTTGAGCGTGTTACTGCGGAGACATAGCACGTGTGGAGGCTTCACGCTATTCTCCGCGGCATCCACGCACAGCTCGCCACGTGCCCCACCGAGAGCAAGAATCACATTATAGTGACCACGAGGAGGTTACCCCATGTGACTCTACCCTCCCTAGCAAACGGGCCAATTCGGTTGCTTAGGAGACCTGGCTGGAGTCACTCAGCACGCCCTGGATTCAAACTCGTGACTCCAGCGTCTTTACTCGCTGAGCTACCCAGGCCCCCATTAGACATCATCGATTATAATGGGTTCTATTGCTTTTCTCTCGCATCCGGTGTAGACGGGGTGTGAGTGTTAAAGAGTGCCTATTATGCTATATAGGGATTTTACCTCTCCTTTAGTGTGTAATATAGCTATTTGTGCATGTAAAAGGTGTGCAAAGTTACAAAGCCCATGCCAAAGGGAGTTACTCTCTCCCACAGAAAACACTGCTCCTGAACTGCCTGAAATGCCTGGCTTGCAGTCTAGCCATTACTTCCGTGACATAGCTAGGTCATTATGTAACACATTTGCATAATGCCCGCCTCAGGAATGCGCTGCTCAGGAAGCTTCGGGAGCTGAAACTTGGTTATGGTAAGGGGCGTTACATTTCCGACACATGCTCTTAAGCGGTTGACCAATCACAACAGACTGGGCCAGCTGACCAATCAGAGCAGACTGGGCTTTTCGGAAAGGGGGGCTTTAAAGAGACAGGAGCTACAACAGAGCGTTTCAGACAGAGGGTGAAAAGAGGTGCTGCCGCAATGTACAGTATGAGAAAAATAATGTGTTTTTTGCACATTAAATTATGTAAACCTATTCTAGTAGACCCACAAAATACAATTATGAACCTGTTAATGAGCATAATATGGGCTCTTTATCAGTTGTGCTTGAGATGAACAGTTTAATATATTTGGATGCAATGTGTTGGATGTGCGTTGTGTAAACCCTGAAATGTTGTTTTATAATGTTGAGGGGCTTGTTCATTCTCTTCCAATAGAGTTTCAAAAATGGCTCTATTCGAGGGGCTGCACTGTGTTAGCCAATCATAACACTGTACGTTTATGTTGAAGTTTTAAGGAGGCGCTTAGGCCAAAACAAGCGTTTTCAGACAGAAGGCCAGAGACGGTGCAAAATTATAATATATTACTAAATTTACTTTTAATGCAAAAAACTTTAACATTATTAGTGGACCTAAAGGGAAAAAAATAAAACTATAAAAATAAGACCATTTCATGACCCCTTTAACACAGAGTGTTTGAAAGCATTAATTTATGTCTTTTCGTTACTAAGGAAAAAGCATTGTAGTTCCTAAATATTTGCTTTTTCTAAAGTTAACTTGAATTCGTTTTAGATCATTAGACATTAAATGACAGTTGCATTAGGTATTGTATTAGTGCTGTGTTAAAGTCTTTGCCTCTTGTGTGAATTGTGATTTTGTGAACATTGTATATGGTCAGATTCTGGTGGTAAAGTTTGGTGCATCTTTCATTTCATTGGTGTTGGATTATGCAATCATCAGGTGTGGGAAAAAGTATTTGCCCTGATTTATTTAAAGTAGACACTGTGTTCTAACATTAGAACTATAAATGAAACGGAGCATAACAAAAAAGTATGATTGCAATGGAGATATATATAATATATATACATTTCTATGTATTTATTTTCCTGCAGAGGTGATGCCTGGAGGTCTCGACATTTTTAGGCAGCATCATTAAACCACATGAATGAGGAACATGGGAAGAAAATTAGAGAACTGCTGCACATCACAATTTCCATGCACACACTTTTAATCGACAACCTTGGAATGGCAAGCCTCGACTTGTGCCGTTTTTTTTCCTTGGTGTATGCAAGATTACCCATTTTTTAAATACTTTTCAAATGTTTCTATTTTTGTAGCCTTTTAGCATAATTGTTTTTAGTCTGGTTTATCAGTTGTAGTGGCCAGGCTGTGCATGTACTTTTCTATATTAAAATGATATCATTCTTTAATGAAAAATGTTTTATTTTTTCTATACAGCATATTAGAAGTATAAATGTTCTTATAAGACAAATTCACAAAAACTAACTTTCAAAACACTAACTTTGCAATCCTTAACATTGTCATCCAGATATCCACACATTCTTTGAAAAATTACCGTAACTACTTTGTGTCCAACTTCAGTGTTAAATGTACATGCCCTCTTATTATATCTGAAGCACAAACACATGTAAAGAGCCAAACGGGTGTATAATCTTTCAGTGTCAACCCTTGATAAGTTGAAGCATCTTCAGGTGGTTTATAGAAGAACATGAAACTGGAAATATTCAGAGGATGCTTATTGACAACATTTTTGCCAACATTCAGCATTCCTTTAAAACATCAACTGCATCAATCCAACTATAGTACATCAACTATAGTCAAATTCTGTTAGCAATAACTTATCATGCAGTTAAAAACAATAAATAAGCACACAAATATTGTTGGTTTTATTCATATGAATTGAGTGTTGTCTTAACGGGTGGCACTTAGATATGTTTGCTGATGTGACATTACGAGTCGACCCAGCTCTGCTCTACGATAGCAGACACTCTCTTCTCGTACTCGCGTTTGTTCTCCTGATAGAGCTGTGCGGCCTGACTGTTTGCTGGGCTGTTCGGGTTTGGCTCGTCCAAAAGAGACTAAAAATAATCACAACAATTACTGATTAATGGAACAGTTCACCCCAAAATTATACATATCATTTATTCACCCTTATGCCATTTCAAACTTTCTTTAAATTAAAGATATTTTGAATAATATCTCAGCTGTTTTTTTTTTTTTTTCATTCAATGCAACTTTAAAGCTAATAGATATGGACTAAAAGCAGCAAACCTTTTGATTTCACAGGGTCTTTCAATTGTAAAATATTTATACATTATGGTAGTATTGTATGCTGAACGCTTAATTTATTCTGATATAAATTTAAAAAATCATTGTATTACGGTATTGCGAATCATTATTGAGAATAATGGAAATCACAAACCTCAAAAGTGAAAATTTCTAGACATTACAGTAATGTGAATTTGGGGGGAACTGAATTTACAGTAATGTGTAGAGCCCGACCGATACAGGATTTGAGACTGATACAGATTTTAGAGAGGGAAAATTCACTGATGAATGGAATGAAAACAGACCTTTTTCTATGTGGATTTTTCACAGATTTTGCACTGATATAACTATGCAAAGGTACTCAGAAAGCTGCTTTCTTAAATATTTTTATCAAAGAATATTTGACATTATTATTATTCATTGTCAACCAATTCTAGAAATGGACACTGAGAAAATAAATACAAATACAATAAATAGCTAAATAAACATCAGTACTGTATGTTTAGTATCAGTCAAATGCTGACCATTTTAATAAATAATAAATTAAAATAAAATAAATAGCTAAATAAACATCAGGGGCCGGCTGCATCAGCTATATGTAAGTTACAACTTAGCCTAGTTGTGGCTTAAATGGGCACTAAGTCACAATTTACGCTTTACTAAATATTTGAGCGTTGCACCATTAAATTTATGTAGGACGTAACCTTACATATAAACTTAATATATACGGCAGCCTCCGACCAGGAGTAACTGATGGAATAAAAAAATCAGACTGATATTTAATGACATCAATGAGCTCATGTTTTGGTTGACAGGCATCAGTCCTTTCGACATATGATGGCGTTGACATTTACACTCATTTACATTTACGAGAGAGAGAGAAAAAAAAACTTAAGCAGCTCTTCAGCATGAAACCGTTCTAACGGTGCCATTTTTAGGGTGCGTCGCCCAGTGTCAAGTTTCAACACATACAAAATATATAAATATAAGATATTAAAATGAATGTCTATTTTTCCAGCCTGTTCTATTAGTATGTATCACCCCTCATTTATTTTAGATACAGAAATAATATATTATTATTTACACAGGGCAAATATACTATTTATTAAATCTACTTTTATTACATATCCTATTTTAATGTCTGGAAAACCAGACTTTTAAATATTACATTTTATAAATGCAATGACTGGAATTGTTCGATTGAAGGGGGTACCAAACTGTGAATCCTGAACAAAACAGTTACATGTTTACACATTAGCTTCCATTCAGCAGACAAGCAATGAAAGTAGCTGCGTGGTTAGCTATAAGCTCATTGTCACGGAAAGTAAAAGATGGATGTTGTTTATTACCTTTCTAGCATTGCGTCTCACCAAATAGGTAACAATGTAGCGTGAAATCAACACTCAACAGACACAATCCACCACCGCACCGTTGTCTACTGAGCTGCAAAAAGATGCTCTGATGTTTACCTTTCAATCTGCTACATTACTGACTGCACTGACAAACTATAGCTGGCTAACAGCAAACAGACATGAGTGACATGGTTGTCAGGGACAAGGTTAACATTATATTAGTTATATTGAAAAGGGAAAATGATGGGGTCATTGTTTATTAACTTTCCAGTATGTATTTCACAAACTAGTTAGCAATTTAATGAGAAGAGATCGCTCAAATCCACACCGTTGAACTCCGCCCTGTCTGCAGAGCCACCGTCGGCTCAGAGTCAGCTCTGTAAACAATGTCAGAGCACCCTCTGCTGGACAAACTATGCTATGACACCAATTCTAAAGTATTGTTTTCTGCATTATATGTTCTGAAAAAAAAGTTTTCATATCTGCGCATATCGGTAAAATATATGCCGATGCTAATATATCGGTGAAAGGCTAATATCAGCTGACCGATTATATCGGTCGGGCACTAGTAATGTGAATTTATGCTGCTTTTTTTCTTTAATCAGTCAATTTTCCTGAATCACACACTTTCCAATGAACATGATTTGTGCACTTAATTCTAAATTATGGCAAGAACGTATCAGAAATATATTGGACAAATAATATATTAAAAATAGATTAAATATGTAAACCAAACAACCCATCCCAGAAAACAAAGTGACATTTTAACCTGTAGTTAATACAATGAACTAAATGAATAATAAGAGGTGAATGCGGTAACTGCAAATGCAGGTGTAAACAGAAGCATATGAATCCGTTACAGACCTGTATGGACGTCAGTATGGAGGAAACGTCATATGTGGGACTCCAGCGATTCTGCAGAATGTCTAAACAAATACTGCCATCTGCATACACTAATATATGACACAAAATCATTAATATTCAATGTGATCAAGGAACACTGCAAAATTCATGATCATTTAATATTGAACTGTTAGCAGCCCACCGTTTGGGTGAAACATTTTGGAGATGAAGCGAACTGTAGGAGGTTTGTTGGGATATTCTTCTGAAAATTCAATAACTAGCTTAAAAGTTCCTGCAGGAAGAGACACAATTGACATAAAAATAACATCTTCAGACAAAACTGAACATGAAGCAACCAACAGCACATTGTTAACAGACTGATGAGTCAACATCACTGATGCTGCTGCTGCAGTCAAAATTGCTTTTAACAAACTGAAATGAAGAGAAATTAGGTGCGTTATCATCAGTGTTATATCTGAGCCACACTAAAGGATATACATAGCTTGAATTAACGTCTTTCTGGTTATTTATATATGAAATGAAAGAATGGCTGACTCACCATCTTCAAATGGAGTTCCTACAGGCCTGTAATGTAACACACAGGATCGGTCATGAGAAAAACTACTGACTCAATATGGAAGTGATGCATGATACACGGCTCATGATATGTACAGCAAAGACTGCAACACTCACATCTTTAAGAGTTTTATTATATTGCAGTTTAATTATTTTCAATTCCTGTCATTTTGGCAACTGTATTATCATGCAAACAGCCATAATGGTATAAAAATATATAACATGCAAATATAGATGTAATATCAATTGTAGGGTCGGGGGGACTACTCATTACAATTATTTCATTTCCATATACAGCTAGCTAAAGCAGACATGAGTGCAGACCCCAGTAATGAAATTTGCCACCTTATATACTGCTAGCCTATTGTCAGTATAAAAAGTAATAAATTAACTCACTGTATGTTGTTTGTTTACAGCAAAACTGCTCTGTGAGAAAGGCATAAGATGTGGGGGGACCATTTTGGGGATTACGAACACACTGATGGGGGGGTCCCCACATAAAGTTCTGCTTAAGGCCCCCCAAAAAAGCTAGGACCGGCACTGCTTCTAGCACATGTTTACAATGAAAATCAGTTGATAAACAGTGTGGATGGATGGAAAAATGCATTCTATGTGAACAGCCCCTTAACAGTGGCATAGCCACGGGTGTGCCAGGGTGTCCTTTTTTTAAGCTTAATAATTACGCTTTTTTTCCACTTAATAAGAGGTCTGTAAAAATGCATTATGAGGTCAAATAATGCGGTTATGGAAATTCAATACATCTGTAACAAAATGTAGTCGATTATAAAGACTATAATATACTTACATTTTACAGAGGTCGTCTCAGATTACATGTGCAGTCTTGCAACAGATTCTAAGGACACAAGCGCGCACTTTAAGAAAGTTCATACTACCGAGTTCGGCTTTTCTGCATCATTATTCATAAATATGTTTGTTGTTTTCTTTTCCTCCCCCGTTATATAGGCCTATTAGCCTATGCATATTATGGAATATTTGGACTTGGAAAGGTACTGTACCACATTGTTAATTCCGTGACCCTGCTTGGTTTTAAGATGAGACGTATCTGCCTGTATACATGACAGATTTCATTTCAAATATTGGTTGAGTATATGTTCCCATTAGATGATATGAAAATATAACAACTGTCTTACCATCTGTTTGTGTTAGTTTGCATGAAGCCAGACACGATGTTATCCTTCATTAGGCAAATATTGGCTCAATAATTTAACATTAGTATTCATTTTGTTTACATTTATTGTCACATTACAACCTCCCTGTACTTCCTAAATGCAAAAGATTTTTCTGTTACACGATTCATCACATATTTATTTCTTATCCAAAATTACGTTTTTGAGCCAGAGAATGTAAAACCTGGTATGCTGTTTGTGTCAATATTCCTTTATAGTGTAAACTGTCCCTCCATTTACATTTGTCTTTCACATATTTTGGAAAATAATTATAAATTGTTCTAAAATAATCAAATCCTAATAACATTTCTGATATAATTTAAGTCTAATATTTGGATAAATTAACAGTCCCACCTACTCCACTGATAAATGTGTCATTCATTTGTTTAGTGAAGTCATTATAAGGTAACACAGAGCTAACAACAAATTAATGCAATGGTCGTAACGGCAGGCTACATGTCAGTTATTGTGGAACAGTTCTCGCACACCCTGTTTTCCCTTGGCACACCCAGAGCCTTGTTTCTAGCTACACCACTGCCCCTTAGGTGGCGGTCTTTGGTCATGGTGTCTTGCTCTCTTATCAGCGTCTCGCAGCATAAACAATGCCTTTTAAAACACTGTCAAGTTGAAAGGAGTTTAATTTTTAAAAAGCGCATCTCGATCCTGGCATTCTGTTGCACTCCGTCTAGCATCCTGTTTGAACAGCTCCTGTTGCAGCACTGGGCTCAGATACACGTGTTACCACGATGAGGTACAGCCGCAAATGCAGCTTCAAAACAGAGTTCAACGGAATACCATTACTATCTGGGAATATTACTACCGTACATACAGCTTGAGTCTGGGGTGGCACCATGGAACCAGCATACTATGCAACACTAACATAGAACATTTTTTCTTTTTTTTCCCCTTAAGGCTTGAGAAAATGAACAGGCAAAATCTTTTGATTTCTTTTTTTATTGTATCCACTTTTGTTAACAGCCAGGTGTGTTTTTTGTAATTACAAGCAATATAACACGTGCTGTTTGGTTGTAAATGTATTCGCTGCGCCCTCTAGTGCACTTAGAAGACAACATCAACTTATAAGTCTGGTGATCACTGATGTATTGTAGCGATCTTCCCCTAACTGAAATAATGTATTTAAAATTCAAATATAATTCGATTTTTGTAATATTTAAGTGAAAAATTCAAATTTAGTTTCTCTGCCCTGTTGACAGCCCTACTGGTGGCCGGTGCTTTTCAAAATTGGGGAAACACTGATAATCATTTTTGTTATTTGCAATGTTGCTCCCAAAAGCTGCTCAAACAGTCAAATTTCTTTATGAAAATAATGAACTAAGCACAAAACTTACAATTAAAAGTGGCTATAGTCAAAATATCTAATTATGAAAGCTGAAATAAATGTTACATCAGATTGCAAATAACTGTGCATGTATCTCTGAGCCACGGAACACTCTGGGCTCGACAGGTGCTTTTACATTTCACACACTGTCAATCACATTTATCACTGTTTGAGTTATTGCCTATTTGTTGCTAAGTTCCTCGCATTTGAGAGCTTGACCAATCAATATAAATTATTGAAATGCACAAAGAGTGATATTTAATTTAGTTTGAACTCGTCATTGCTGAATTTCTTTTAAATCTTAGGAAAAGCCGTGAAGTCTTTCTGTGTAGTCTTAAAGCAATCACCACTGTAATTAACTGACCCAAAAATCACAGCGTTCCACAGCATGATGTTATTTTCTGAAGGTGCACCGCTCACGCCGGTTGGAGGGTCTTCTTGAAGTCTGACAAGATAAAGAGACTTGAGTTAAATCTGTCATACTCTCAAACAACTCCACATTATACCCATGATTTATTATAAAGCTTCAAGAATAACATTTATACATTGAACGATCTAATTTATCTTAGTCTGATAACACAACAGATAAAGAATAGCTCATAGTATGAATACACAGAAGATAACTAGCAAACAACACTTTAATCACAAAGATCCAATTTAATCTGCATTATGTTAATTAATAGCAACTCTAAATGTAGAACATCACCATAATGTTATCTTAAGGTGAATCTGCACATTGACTGAACAATATGTACAAAAATAAATAATAGTGAAAAATGTATCAAAAGACATTAATAATGAAGACTTTCATATGTATTATAAGGATGAAATATTCATTTTTGTTGGTTTAGGAATGGCTGCATCTCAAACCTACCAAGACAGACAACATTTTGGGGCACTGTAAGTCCAAACATTCTTTATGCCCTTACAAACAATGCTGCAGTTGTATCATAAGACAGTGATGGTGTCAGCACAGCATGATTTCTATATTCATGTCCTCCAAGGTACTTAAAAGGAATACGGTTGTATTACCATGGTACATATCCAAAAACACGGTAATATAATGGAACATGCAAAAAAAAAACAAAAAAAACAACAACAACAACAACAAAAAACACCAACAACAATAAAAACAACATGGTGTTGTAACGGTTAGGGGTGGGCGATATACCGGTAGACATGATAAACCGGTATACATTTGGATTATCGTCTCTATCGCGGTAACGCAAAATTGCAAAACAAGAAATGTGTACAGCACATAACACGCACGCAGTACACACACTGTCGTATAAATGGAGGAAGGCGGAGGGACTGCTCGTTCCTCAAACTCATTTGAATGAGAAGATGAGAGGAGATTATGAAGGAAAAAGTGTCATCGTGGTGTGGAATTGGTTTGGCTTTAGAAACGCGATACATAGAAGAAAACAGTCATTAGCAAGGTTTGTACATTGTGTATGTCGATATATCCATGTGCGCGAATATATCAGTGGTCAGGGCTTCACGTGAGACTGATACAATTATTGAAATGCAGTTTTTCACTGACAGCTGCATGTGTCTTTAGATGAAAAGCTTGTCTAAAACGCGAGAAAAAAAATTTACACAATCCACTTTTGTGGCATGACATTTCACTTGCGCTCCCGTCAAAGCAAATTCAATGACATTCATCCCGCGCTGCAAACATGCCTCCCATCCAAACACGTGCAGCTGTGATTTATGCGAGTGTTGCGCGCACACAGTCTGAAACGCGCAAGTGCGTGCAAGTCTTGGAGTCATTCTAGACCCTTCATTTGTGCTCCTGTGACAGAAAAATTGCAGATCACACCCGCTACTCATTCTGGTTTCTCTCCATGTCAAGTGGATTTTTAAAATACACATCAAAACCCTTTCTAAAATTCTGTTCCAATGATGTTTGATATCAGGAAACACAACAGCCATATTTTCCTTCAGATATTTTACATTTTCTTTATATAGTTTACTAAAAACACTAAGAGCCTAATTACGGGTTTTATTTATGTTATTTTACTTGTTGCATTGCTTTGAGATGTTAAGTTTCTTGAAAAGTTATAACAATAATCATAACACCAATAATAATAATAATAAAGAAAAAGAAGACTGAAATGTGGCATTTTTTTTTTCTTTGACTATGTTTGTCAAGATTATATCAGATGAAGTTTTCATTTATAAAGTATTTAATTCACTGACTGGATTACTCAAAATTACACTGCGACATGGCTTAATATATATAATACAACTGTATTGGTTTTTCAGAAAAATGTCACTATATCGTGATATATATCGTTAACGTGATATAAAATGACTCATATCGTGATAATGGATTTTGGTCATACCGCCCACCCCTAGTCACGGTACTATTCAAAATAAAAGACACGATACTGCCCGTGTACTTGTGTTGTTAATGTATGTAGGCAGCTCTGTGGATATTTGAAACACAGCCAGAATGGCAGTTTGCTGTATACAATTCTTCTTGTCTCGTTTGACATCAGCACACTCGATTTACTAAACATCTAATCTTATTCATGTCTTTCTTCATAACACGTACAGAGTGAATGACGTCAAACTGAATGTGCATGGACAGAAATGAAGTGTTTAAGTGTTTTCATGCGCGAGCTGCTGAAGGCCTGGCTAACGCGGCTAACGGCTAGTCGTGCGTATAAGCACATATTTAATGAACATATAATATACATGTGAAGTTTAAATGACACAAACCTCTTAAAATCTCTCATGAGTCGCCGTCTTGCTGGAGTAGACATGCTTTAATGGCGTCTTATTGTGTCACAAAACGAGCAAGCACCCGTGAGATTCAGGACGTGAGGTGCGATGCGCTAGTGACGTATTGCATGTGACACCATCAACCTGGCTGGCAACAGCCCCAGTGACGTCATAGACTATTTGCATATATTAATCGCAATTAATTCATTAAATAATCAAAATAATTATAACAAAATATAATAATACAAATATATAGGACCTTCTTTCACGAGGGCATGAACTACAATCCCATGAAGCATTTTGAATAGTGTAATCTAAAAAAAACCAAACTATTAATTTTAAGTCATTGATTATAAGTATAGAAACAATATAGTTGAAATTTACTGCAAAATATTCCGATATATACAAATATACAGTATGTAGTTTGAGGTTGTAGGGAGAGTAAGGCCCTGTCCTAAATGGCACACTTGATGTAGAGTTGCAGTCTCGTGGCCCTCATTTGCGCGTTCCCGCAAAGTCCTAAAAATGTTAAATGAGACACCCTACGGTCTCGTGGACTTTGCGGGAACACGCAAATGAGGGCCACGAGACCGTAGGTTGTCTCATTTAACATTTTAGCACTCGAAGTGGTGCTCGGGAACGCCCCTTTTGCAGCCTCAATGCGCCCCTTGGCTGGCTCCACAGCGGACTATTACCCAACAGTCACCACTACTGATCCTCTCGACCAATCATAGCAGACTGGAGTTTCTAAGCTGGAGGAAAAAACATGGTGGACGAGGATTTAATTTACATAGCTTAGCTTGTAAGATTGCTTATATTTATTGATATAGCAGCATTCGGTCTAACAGTGATATTTATACATGCAGAAGTGTGGCTGTGTTTATTTTATAACTATTTTTTCCAATATCAAATCAAATCAAATCACTTTTATTGGCGGTATGTTCTTTCTATACATTTTACTGTGTTCTAAGCACCTGCCAGTAATTATCCATGTGTCTGAATCAAGTTTATTTGTTCTCTAAAGATTTAAAATGATGGGGTGTTGTTGCCTTGTTTTACAGAGGTTCTTGATTAAGTTACCTCCTATTATAATTGTGGCTGTATGCTCTACTCACTTCTTTAACAAGACTTATTACCATGCCCTGTTATAAAGACTATTTATAATAATAAAGACTAGATAAGACTATGAAAAATAGGTATCCAATGCGGAGTTCACTTTCAGAAATATTAGCTTTTGAATCTTTTAAATATTTAATCCTCCAAGTAAGATTTCGCTTAGGGGTCCGGTGGCAGGGTGAACAAGAGACAGACACAGTGGGTGTGGCGTCAAGCCTCAGAGAGGCATCTATTGGAAATAATAATAAACATAAAATGTCCATAAAAGGAGAAAATAAGGTTTCCAGGGGGAATGGTGTTCAAAATAAAGGGGGAATCTGGCATCCTCGTGGTGAGACAGGGTTCATGAAGGGCGGGGAAGTGTCTGTAGAATGGCCCAGGAATAAGCGGGGGCCGACGCCCGCACACGTTCCCCTCCTGAGTCTGCGGCTTGTGGGGTGGCGGCATCCTTGGCGGCAGAGGGGAAGGCGGTCCTCGCTCTCCTGTCCAACTCCCGTCGTGAGTCTAGCTGAAGGACGGCCCTAAGAGGTGGGGCAATGATGACGAGAGGGAGGGGTGGGTCATTCTGCCACAGGCCCCAAGTAGGATTTCGCTAAGGCCACCCATATACTTAGAATCGGCCATGAAATCAAGCTTAACTCAATAATAGGGAGCGAGTGTGAACACAGAATACAGAGAGTGAAAGTGAAAGTAACCCTTGTGCAGGAGGTCCAATAACCGTGTGCCGCTTCTGCCGCTATTTTTACATTTAACAGTTTTTCTGATAATATCACTGTAATGGCTTACTTTAGAATTATATCCGTTTGTGGGAAAGAGTATCTGACACTACTCGAAATATCAGAGAAAAACACTTTGTATTTATTAGATTACAGAAAATAGCAAGTAAAGAAAATAGAACAGTGTGTAGAAGTAATTGCAAGTGTAAGTCAAAATCCCCCTCCCCTTGCCACATCACTTCCTGTTTAAAATGGTTGCTTACAAGAAAAGCAAAAGCAGGTGCAATGCATTCTATCTACCACAGGGGGAGTACTGAAAACTATGAAGAAATTGATACATTATTATCCTTCCTTTACATATAATCCTGAAAAATACATAATCCACAGGAAAGTGAGAGAAAAACAAAAATGTCCAATAGAAAAATACAAGCTGAAGAGTTAAAAAGTTCAAAGGTAATTCATAGAAAAATATTTTAAAATGCCAAAAATAGTCTATAGAGCTAATTAACCCCATAAGTTACTGTGTAAACTCTTGAAGAAGACACAGCTTTTTGATTGGTCTCTCCAGTGTGTTGGACTTTGTTTTGACAAGGACGCGACGAACATGCCCTCTGCTGTCAGGTAAGGTCACTGTGAATTCGTCCAATAGGCCAGCAGTTCCTTGGTGAGGTGTCATCTACGACAAGAACTATATATCCCTGCTTAAGATTTCTTCTAACGTCATGCCATTTCTGCCTTTCTTGCATTAATGGCAGGTATTCTCTTGTCCACCTCTTCCAAAAGAGATCACAGATATACTGGACTTGTCTTCATCTCCATCTTGAATAAGAATCGCCTTTTTGGAACAGAACAGGTGGCAGAATAGGTGTTCCTTTCAACTGTAGGAGATGATTAGGTGTGAGAGGCTCCGGATTATTGGCGTCATCAGATATGGTAGTAACAGGACAATCGTTGACTATAGCCTCTACCTCACGGAGTGCTGTCTGTAGTCCCTCTTCATCTAAAGCCTGTAGCTTTAGGACATAATACAGAGCTTTCTAGATGGTACAGATAAGCTTTTCCTATGCTCCTCTGTGATGAGCTCATTCAGCATTGCGCTTGATCTTACAGTGATTCAGGTGAGCAAAACACTCTCTTAGTTCTCTCTCTGCTCCCACATAATTTGTTCCATTGTCTTATATAATTTCTCAAACTTGACCTCTTCTGCATATGAACTTTTGCAGGGCCTGAATACAGGAATCGGTGTCCAATGAATAGGCCATATCAAGATGGATGACTCTGCTTACCAGACATGTTAACAACATGCAATATCTCTTTACCAAACCCTGGCCCCTCTTCATCTTTATAGGACCAAAATAATCAGTACCTACACACATAAATGGAGGTGAGTCACAGCACCATTGGCTTTGAGGTAGATTTGCCATTTTCTGCTCCACCACTGGGGCATTCCAGCGTCTGCAAAGCAGGCAGTTCCAGGCATCTTCCGAGCAGCAGAATTGGCATGTACTATCCAATATCTCTGGCAAAGTTTTGAGAGTATGTAGTTTTTTCCACAATGGCCAAATGTCTGGTAAATATGTTTTAAAATTAGTGTGGACAGGTGACTGTTCTTCGGCAAGATGGTTTTCCAAATCTTCAGGCAGTGCCATTTAATGCAGCCTCCCGCCAACTCTCAAGATTCCATCCATAAGAAGATAGTCAAGCCTGTAGACACTGCTAGTTTTCTTAACAGTGCATCCTTTCTTTAGTTACATAATTTCAGATGGGAAGGACTGCTGCTGGACAAAGCATACTAATGTCTTCTCAGCATGTGTAAGATCCTTCATCAAAAGCTCTTCATCTCCAAGTTGGGTTTTGACCTCGATTATCCTGTCATCAAACTGTCCAAAATGGTTGGGGTCAGGATTCTGTGAATGGAGAATTGAAAGGCTTCGTTTTCTGCTCAACAACAAAAGCACTTTTTTGAACTTCAGGATCCAGGCAGTAGCCCATTTCAGGCTGTTCCTTGAAGAGAAGTGCTCAATGAATTTGTTGACAGGATCAAAGTATCTTGTCAGAGCTGAAGTGAAGGCCATAGCCTCTTTCCTAACCCCCAAGTCATCACTAGATATGTTTATTTGTTTCTCAGGAAAGCTGGGCCAGTATGTTTCAGATAATGGGACCGGAATCAGAATTCTGGACCATTCAACCATCTGTCAGAAACAAGAAAGGAATCACTCATCAGGCCATTTGAAGCATCATCTGCAGGGTTTAGTGAGCCATTCACATAATGCCACTGAAATTTCTCAGACAAGAAATCTCACATATTTTACATACTCTATTTGCCACATCTGTCTTGAATCATGTTGTCATTAAAAATGAACTTTAAAACAGATGTACTATCTGTCCATGAGTGGGATTTCGAGCTCTCTTTTAAGCATCCTGTCAACACATGCAGCAAGGACAGAAGCTGCAAGCTCTAGCCTAGGGATAGTAACAGGTTTTAATGGAGCAACTCTTGCCTTGCTGAATACAAAGGCAACATGAACAGCACCATTGGTGCTAGAAAGTCACAGGTTACTAGCTATACCAAAGCCTAGTTCGCTTGATGTAGCTGGGCCACGTGTATTTTACCATAATTTGGTGGTTTGAAGCATCTACGAATGCTAAAGTTGTGTCCAAGCCTTTGAGCCGTTCCTCCCAAGATTTCACTAGCTAATCTGGAATCTTGTCATCCCAGCAACAGTTAACTCAACAAAGTTCCTGCTGGATCCTATTTGCAGGAAAACCAGTGGGGCAAGAAACCCAATCGAATCATAGATAGAGTTTGTGGTGGAAAGAATGGTCCTCCTTATGGGTTGTTGCAGCTTCAGGGCAGCTTTGAAGAAGGAGTCTGCTCCACTGTGTTATAGCTTTGTAATGGCGAAATAGGGGCAAGAACTGCCTGTTCAATAACAAACCAGGGAGGGGCTCTCTCAGGTGGAAGTGACCAATGAGCCAAATGTCTGAGACTGAACGCATAGTAATAAAACAAAATCTTGGGTAGGCCTAGCCCACCTTTGTCTATCGGCCTATGTAACTTATTAAAATGCAATCTGGGACATTTACCATTCCAAATGAAGGACTTTGCTATGCTATCAAATTGCTTTAAATAAGAGAGGGGGACATCTACAGGGAGAGATTGTAGCAGGTAGTTAAATTTTGGAATACAATTAATTTTAATAACATTAACCTTCCCAATCATTGATAAATGTAATGAAGTCCACCTGCCCACATCGCTCGAAAAACTTTTTATTAAAGGGTCAAAATTAACACTAACTAAATCAGACAAATTTGCTGGGAATAAAATCCCTAAATACTTAATGCCCTGTTTGGGCCACTGGAAGGTGCCCGGCTGGAAAGCCTTTACTGGACAGTATGCTGTCAGAGCCAAAGCTTCAGATTTAGACCAATTAACTTTGTATCCTGAGAACTTGGAAAAGGAATTAATAATTCTGTGGAAGGAAGGCATAGATCTAGTAGGTTCAGAGACAAATAATAAAATATCATCTGCGTAAAGCAGAAGCTTATGCGCCACACCTCCTGCCACCACCCCTGGAAAATCATCCTCCTTTCTTATTGCAGCTGCTAATGGTTCCAGGGCAAGACAGGACAATAATTGGGAAAGAGGGCAACCCTGCCGAGTGCCCCTATCCAGAGTAAAATTATCAATTTGTTTGTACCACCGCCAACGGGTGTCTATAAAGCAACTTAATCCATCCAATAAACATACTCCCAAACCCATACATTTCTAAAAACTTAAAAAGATAACCCATTCTACCATATCAAATGCCTTTTTGGTGTCAAGTGAGATGACTGACTACATGATATTGATGAGACGCCTGATGTTATCAGAAGAGCTGCGGACCCGAATAAACCCCACCTGATCTATATGTATAAGAGATGTCATAACCTTACTTAATCGGTTAGCCAAAAATTTTGACAACATTTTTACATCTAGATGGATCAGGGAGATTGGATGGTAACTTTTACACTTGCTTGTATCTTTGTCCTTTTTAAGAATCAGACTGATCCGGGCTTGTGTCATGGTTGGAAGAAGCTTTCCATTCTTTAATGATTCAGTATAAACTTCTAACAAAAGTGAAGCCAGTTCTGTAACATAAGATCTAAAAAATTCTGCGGCAAAACCATATGGCCCCAGAGCCTTGCCAGTAAGTAGGGACTTAATTACCTCATCAAGCTTCTCCAAGGTTATCTCAGAATCAAGAGAGTTTTTTTGCTCAGTCTTCAGTTTAGGAAGATCTAATGGTTCCACAAAGTTTCTAATATCTTCATCAGTAGACGAAGACGTGGAACTATAAATATCAAGATAGAACTCTTTAAAGGCATTATTAATAGGTACAAATTTCACCACCAGCAGGTTTCACTGAGGGAATGATAGAAAGAGACTCTCTCTGCTTTATATATCTAGCCAAAAGCTTCCCTGCTTTGTCCCCCGACTCAAAGTATGACTGTCTTGCCCTGAATAACCAAAACTCCACTTTCTGCAACAAAATAGTATTATATCTATATTTCAATCGGGTCAATTCTCTGAGGCCATCAGATAATATACGGCGCTTCAGCTCTGCCTCTGCACTTTTAATATTTCCTTCCAACTCCACGAGTTCTCATGCTTTGGATTTTTTGATGAACGAGGCATACTGTATGATCCAACTCCTAAGAACCCCCTTAAGTGCCTCCCAAGCCACGCCCACAGAGGATACCGAGGACAAGTTGGTCTCCATATAAATATTGATTTCAGTCTTTAACATGTATTGGAAATCAGGATTTTGCAAAAGGGATACATTAAGGCGGCAACTATATGATTTTTTTTTCTCTATGTGTGGCAACACCTCTAAACTCACCAGGGCGTGGTCCGAGACTAAAATGTTTCCAATTGAGCAATCAACAACAGATGAAATGAGGGATTTGGATATAGAAAAAAATCTATTCTAGAATAAATCTTATGGACTGATGAGAAAAATTTATAGTCTCTACCAGATGGGTTCAAAAGTCTCCAAATATCTGTAAGACCAAGATTTTTACACATCCTGTGAAGCGTCAGTGTTGCTCTAGGGGGCTTACACACTTTTGCTTCACTATGATCAAGGACTGAGTCCATCAAAAGAATAAAGTCTCCTCCCAAAATTATATCATGAGGGGTGCCAGCGGCTTGCATCATCTCTTCAAGATCTATAAAAAGGTGCGTAAATATTACCCAAAATCAGACTTTGCCCCTGAATTTCTGCTAAAACAATAATGACTCTTCCCAATTTATCATTAAACTGTTTGAGACATTTTAATTGTAAATGTTTATTTACCAATATAATGACTCCCTTGCTCTTACTTGAGCCAACACTAAAGAAAACATGTCCACCCCATATCTTCCCAAATTTTTCAGCTTCCTGCGGGGAAAGATGCGTTTCTTGAAGAAACACTATATCATATTTCTTACATTTAAGAAAATAAATAACCTTCCTTCTTTTTATGGGGTGCCCCAACCCATTCACATTCCATATCGAGAGAGATAGTAAACTCATATTAACATTTGACATTTTGATATAATAGAAAAAATTAATTGTGTGCTAAAGACAAAATTTCAACATTAATGCAACAATAAAACCCCGAACTTCCCCCCGAACAAAACAAACAGAAAAAAGAAAAACGTGCGCATTAACCCTGCGCACGACAGTGCCAACCGGCGTCAATCCCTTTAAACTCAAAGAGCCCATGTATGCCTACGAGAGCCCCAGCGACAACTTTGCCATCGGTTTGCTCAATTTTGCCTCACAAATTTATAAGACACAATTACATAACATCAAATATTTTGTAAAACAAACCCCAGCCAATAGGCAGAATAAACACAAAGAACATGTAGACTCATTCACAGAACTGTCTCGAAGGTGTGTTCCTTCACAAAACAAATTCCAGCCGATATATAGTCATTCAGTTTCCTTGGTCAGACAAACAAGTGATTCAAGTGTTCAGTGAGCCAGCTGATGAGTGCAGCACATGACATAATCATTCCAATGTCCCAAGAAAATACTCCACAAATCATACTCCAGCCAACAGGAGGCATAAGCACAAGGAACTGACAGATTCATCCATAACTGTCCCGAAGTAGTGTTATTTAACAAAATAAGCTCCAACCGCTAGGCGGTACCAGCACAAAAGGAAACGAAACACACATCCTGGTTCTTCGGATGGTCAAGAGTCAATTCACTCGGAGGCCGCATAAAAGTATATCCCATGATTTACATAGTCCACCAACTTTATAAAAGACATGCTTTGTGTGGGAATGTAGATACCTTTTGGTCATCTGTAGTGTCCACTCTCAATCTGTCCGGGAACTTCACTGTAAATGTGATCTTCTGTCAGTGCAAAAGTTCCCCCAAGGAAAAGTGTCAATCCACAAAACAAAACAAACTCCAACCACTCGGTGGAGTCAACGCAAAAAGAAACAAAAATGGCACCCAGCTTCCTCTGAAAGCCAGAGCATGCACAGTGAGCCAATCCTCTCACAAGAAAAACACCCAATGGCCACTCACCCATTGTTTCAACAAAAGACATTGCCTGATTGGGATATGTAAATACTTTGCTGCCGTCCTTGGTGTTCACTCTCAGTCTGGCCGGAAACATCAGAGCAAAAGTGATCTTCCGCTGATGTAAGAGTTCCCCACATTCCTCAAACCGATCGCATCTCTCTCCTGTTGAGTTCGCAAAGTCCGGGAACAAGAAAACATTGTAATTCTTCCAAGAAATCTCCCCCCGCTCCCCACCCAGGGCGACACGATATCCCCATCGGATGATTTAAAAAATTTGGCCTCCCTCAGCAGATCTGCGAGCCGGGACTCCGTGAGCTCGCTCAACCTCCAGCCCATGGCCTGCCATGTCGAGCAGACTCGGGAAAAGCTCATCCAGGAATTTCACCACATCTCTGCCCTCCTCATGCTCAGGAATTCCAGCAATTCGAATGTCACTCCTGCGGCCTCCACTCCCAAGATCTTCAAGCTTTTCAAGAACACACTCCAAATCAACTTTGGTCGCGAGCGGACCAGCGGCCAATTCCCCCTCTGATGCCTCCAAATAATCTATTCGTTTTTCAACATCTGTCACTCTTGTGACCAGCTCAGAGATCCTCCAAGTCCGCAAGCACCTTCGTCAACATCACCAACATGCTGGACAGTTGACGCTGGATTCCCTCTCCCACCGCGCCTTCCAAATCGAGTCCCCGGTCCACAGGCCTGTCTGGGCCTTTATCCCAAACCCACAAGTGTCCTCCAATGTCTCAAGAGCCCGAGGATTTCGACCTCTTTGCCATGTCCACCTCAAACAGCAAATGTGCAACTGGGTGCATCGAACCTCACCTGACCATACCATGAAAATAATTGTAAAAATTAGCAAAGTGCGCAGAGCTGTCTCCCACATGTCCACCCATCACACGGCGTCATGCGGCTCTCTGCTGCAATTTTGAGTAAAATTTTTTCTCATCACAGGCCTGCACAGGAAAGTCATGACTGAACTGCCTCAAAAGAAGCTCTTCCAGACTGGCAACTGAAACCCTATTACAGGACACATTTAGTCGACCACTTCCACCATGATCCTAGATGAGTTTGTACAGCATAGGGTCCATCTCCTTGGCTATTAATGGTCCTCCATGGCTCCATAAGCTTTGGAGCATTGACTTCAATCAGCAGATCGACTTCCGCTTCAGTGGTGTTCAAACTGACCTCTTTGAGATATGGTCAAATGTCCTCTTCAGTGGGGATGCTTTTTAGCCAACTGGTATAGAACTTTGAGTGAAAATCTTAGGCAGGGTCATGAAGTCACTGTTGAGCTGCTTACTTCTAAATAATTTAGTCTGTATGTACTCATTGGTCTTTCCAGTCCCATAGTTCTAAGTAGAATTTCAATTTTCCTACCTCTCACATGCAAGCTTCCAGGATTGAGAAAGCAACCACATCATGAAATTTAGCTCTACTGTGTGTTAGTTTAAGAATGTCACATGCTGTGTTTTTTTTACATTTGTAAGGAAGCTTGGATATTATCTGCTTGAGGTTCAAAGGTAAATCAAAGGTCAAACATGTTAAGAAGATCTTCTGAAGCATTGCAATAGCCTCTCAAATACAGTGCTTAAGCATCAAGGGCCTTTCCATCATCAGCTTTGATGTTACTTCAACTCAGGGCCTTCTCCATCTAAGCACTGGTGATCTTCCCTTCATCACCAAAGTGAAGTTTCAGTAGCCTCTTAGCTTCAGTATAACCCCTTCTACCATCCAACAGCTTTGGCCAAGTTCTGGCCAGAAGTGAATTGTTCTAGATAATAAATCTATCTCTACTATTGTCTGTTTTATCTTCTGTGCCATGTGGAAATGCTTAAAAGAACGGAAATTCAGTGGATCTCCATCGAACACTGGGATCTCTCTTGAGGGGAGTAAGAAGTATAGCAATAGCATTCTGCATCCGCACTACATTTGAAAGATTCTCATTTGAGAGATCCAGATCTGTGTAAACGGTTGACTGATTCTGAGTATTTTTTGCAGGCTTATTAGAGCAACTTAAAGCAAAAGACATATAACTTACACACACATACAGGACAGCTGCCTGTAGCTCTCTCTCTGCCAAACTGTCGCCTCTAGCCTCCTTTATCCCTCTCGTGGGCTAGATTAGCCTGATTAGGGGCCGGGCGTGCATCATCACGGCCCAGTCCCGCCCTTCTCCTTGCCACACTCCTCTCTTGTTTGCTTCAGGCCGGCATGATGTACACCCCCCAAAAAAAGGCCAACACGGTGTGACAGCAGGAGAGAGAGAGGAGACAGAGAGGAGAGAGAAAAAGAAACATACACGGTTCTCTGATACGCCGTAGCCTGGTCCTCAGTCACTCCTCCACCCTCTAGTGGATGACAGCTGCTCCTCCCCGGGTGGATCAGAGGCAGAGATCCTCTGGCCCCTGGCGGTCGGAATGCCCCGCCACGTTTTGGTGGATGGTTGGGGTTTCCTCCGCCACTGGCAACGGTTCTCCCGCTCCAGGCGGTCGGCAGTGAGCCCCTCCCTGCTCGCGGACGGCGGTCTTATCTTTGACCTGCCGCATTTTAGCAGCTGGTAGGGGTCTCCTCTGCCCCTGGCAGTGGCCCGACCGCTGCAGGCGGTTGGTAGGGAGCCCCTCCTCCCCTCGCGGTCGGCGGTTGTTCCTCTGCTTCCAGGCGGCCAGGCTCCTCAGTCCCCCAGCAGATGGCCGCGGCTGCTCCTTTGGGGTGGATGGTAGTGGCAAGGACTCTACTACAGCGCATCCCTCCTCCTTCCCGGGTTTCAGCACCAATGTAACAGGGTAAAAGGGAAAGGAGGAGGCGAGAACCGGCTTGACAATATAAACAATCATTTAATGATTAACTTAAAGCAAAAGACATATAACACACACACACACACACACACACACACACACACACACACACACACATACATACAGGACAGCTGCCTGTAGCTCTCTCTCTGCCGAACTGCCAACTCCGGACGCCTTTATCCCTCTCGTGGGCTTGATTAGCCTGATTAGGGGCCGGGCGTGCATCATCACAGCCCGGCCCCGCCCTCCTCCTTGCCACAATGGACATGAATGGCTGATTATCAGCAGCTGCTTTTATTCTCAAAGACGACACTTGGGAACTGCGTGATTTGTTTGTTCTTTTGGGCACATATGAAGCACTGTCATTTGGCCCAATAAGTATTTGTGGATCCTTTTTGAAAATGTTCCACATCTCCACTTCACTCATGAAGTTCTCAAATGTAGCCATTTTAGGCTCATCAGAATCAGCTTTACTGCCAAGTATGCTTACACATACAAGGAATTTGTCTTGGTGACAGAAGCTGTAAGACATAGATAATAATAAAAAAAATTTAAAAATTGAATGAATAAAAAAATTAAAATTGAATAGAAAATAAAGTGTATATATAGAATACACAATAAGACAATACACACACACACACACACACACACACACACATATATATATATATATATATATATATATATATATATATATATATATATATATATATATATATTGTATATATACACACATATACATACATACATTATACACATACACACATAAATACATACATATATACATACACACATACACATACCAATCAATACGTTCATTTTCTCTGATATCATCAGATAACCGTTCTTGCACAAGCTTATGAACAGTCTTGAATTACTCCAGTGCTATATAAAAGGCATCCACGCCTTTTTCATAAGTTCAACATAAGCACCATCAACAAGCAATGCTTTTTAGTTTATTCATCCTACTTATGTACTAACCAAGCTTTCCCATGTGCATAGCACTGAGGGATGAAATGGTTTGTTCAACATTTTCACTTGGGACATTTCATCAGCCATGATTGACACAAGTAAACATGAGTCAGGTATCCATTGAATCAGCAGTCAGCAATATGAACATAAGCATCAGCTTCTTGTATCACATTTATATCTTTGAACAGAGGCACAATTCTCAGTATGAACAGCTTATAGAAATACATTTCCAGGTGGTTATTCACAAATTTCTGTTGTAGGTAATGCTTGGGCCTTACACACGCGTGTCCTTCTTGGGAGTTTTTTTTACTAAATGTAGTGGCTTAATTTAGAATTATAGCCACTTTTATGGGAGAGTTTTTGACACTACTCAAAAAAGATCAGAGAAAAACACTGTATTTATTATTATTATTATTATTATTATTTTTTTTTAAAAACAAGTAAAGAAAATAAAACAGTGTGTAAAAGTAGTTGAAAGTGTAGGTCAAAAATTGTCTCCCCTCCCCCTTGCCACATCACTTCCTGTTTCAAATGGTTGCTTGCAGGAAAAGCAAAAGCAGGTGCAATGCATTCTATCTATCACAGGGGGAGCATCGAAAACTAAGTTAAACAAACCATATAATAAAGAAATTGATATATTATTATCCTCTATACTGTATATAACTTTATGGCTCCTACAATCACAAATTCCATCTTTATTTTATGTCAGTAGTGTGTAACACTGCTTAACACATGGTGAAATCTTGCTGCATTATGGGCCTTTAACAGGTGTTGTGCTCATGTTGGAGCATTAGTGGAGTGCTCTTGCAGTGAGAGAAACAATAAGCTCCGATTTTTTCAAAAGTCTGCTCCACGCTCCAGACAAAATCATGCCACTCTGCTTCCACTCCGCTCACATACTCTGGTTGAGACATGTGCCATTTTGATACCATATGGCAAATCTCTGCCAAAGTTACATTTACCACACCTGGCAAACATTTTACTTAAAAATATTGTGATCATTCATAATATTTCATCTTTTTTATTAGGTGCAAAAGACAAATTTCTCTTTAAGTTAAAACTGTTATCTGGCTAGAGCAGTGCCCACAGAAAATATGAGAACTGCACATGCGCCTAAAACTGATCTGTAACCAAAGGCATGGGAAGGGGGGTGCTGAGGATACTGAAGCACCCCCTAGTGAGCAAGACTGGAAAACAGCATCAATGAGATTTCATATATTTAATTGTATCTATGCAGTATATATAGTAACATTTTAGCTTTCAGTATATCTGTAATTTATGTTAATAATAATCGCGTCCCGTTTCAGAGAGATTTGTCATGCTTGTGGGCAGGGCTCTTGCTAACTGAAGAGAGCCCCTGTAATGGATACTAGTGAACATTTTATTCTCCCTTTTTTCCTTTTATTTGCACAAAAGCAAAAACAAAGTTATTGTTAACAATGAAACAGTAATTTGACAATAAAATACAATTAAATTGTGTTGTTTAATAATAAATATTGTAGTGTAATATTACATTTTATATGAATAAAAACAATCAATTCTCATTCTTTCAGATTAAAATTTTTTATTGATTCACATATTTGAACATAGAAATACAAAACATATATACACAGAATCAACACTATCCCCCACTATTAGCCCTCCCACTCCCCAACCCCACCCTGGCCCCCAACAACATCCCAGTGGTCATACATGATATAGACACACACACACACACACACACACACACACACACACACACAAAATATTATTATAATAATCACACATCCATAAAGGTCAGATATCCGCCCCCATTTCTCCACAAACAAGTTAAACTTTCCCAGTCTTCAAAATGACCCTTCTACAAAGGCCACCACCCTCCCCATCTCCAAGCACCACTCCTGAAATGAGGGTACTCCAGCCGACCTCCATCCCCTTAAAAGTATCTGTCTGGTGATCATGACACTGGTTAGGACCCAACTCTTCATGTGTCTTTTCTCAACATCGATGACCACCCCATGGCCCAAAATACAGAGTCTGGGGCAAAATGATACCCGGGTGCTCAATACATCACACACAAAACTGTGAACCTTCAACCAAAACTCCTGGATCTTAACACACCCCTAAAAGACATGGGTTGTGTCTCTATCCTCTGATTTGCATCGCCAGCAGGTGGGTGTGTCTTTAAGACCAAGCCTATACAATCTAGAGGGGTCCAATAGAATCGATGTAATATCTTGAACTGCATAAGGCGCACCCTTGCGTCTCTAGATGCAGACTTGACGTTTTTAAGAATCCTAGCCCACTCTCCCTCCTCCAATTCCTCTTCCCAAGTCTGCTCGACCTAACAGGCCATAAGCTGGAAAGCGAGCGAGCTCACAGAGTCCCGGCTCGCAGATCCGCTGAGGGAGACAGGCCCCGATCAATTCTGGCCAAATTTCTGAGATCATCCAATAAAGATCTCATGTTGCACGAGGCGAGGAGCAAAGGAAAGCTTTCTTGGAAGAGTCACAGCATTTTCTTGTTCCCAGACTTTGTGAATTTGACGAGAGAAGCGTGATCGATTCAAGGAATACAAGAAACTCTTACATCAACAGAAGATCGCTTTTGCACTGATGATTCTGGCCAAACTGAGAATAGGTACTAAGGATGGCCGCAAAATATTTATGTGCCTGCAGCAAGCATTGTCTTTCATAGAGTCAATGGGTGAGTAAACCATTTGGTGATTTTCCTGTGGCCCCCGAGTGAATTGACTCGAGCATACACTCGACTGTCTGAGGAAGCTGGGCACCATTTTGTTTATTGGTTCCGCCGAAAAGCTGGAGTTTGTTTTGTGTAGTAATACTCCAAGAAACTCTTGCATCGATGGAGGATCGCTTTTGCGCTGATGTTTCCGGCCAAATTGCGAATAGATACTAAGGATGGCCTCACAATATTTACATGCCCACAAGCGATATCTTTCATAAAATCAATAGACTGAGAAATTCATGGTGTGCTTCTCACGAGCCTCCAAGTGGGTTTGTCTCGCTGAACACACACTCTACTGTCCGAGGAAGCTGGGCATGATTTTTGTTTCTTTTTGTGCTGGTTTTGCCTAGCAGCTGGAGTTTGTTTTGTGGAATAACACTCCTTCGGGACAGTTGTGGATGAATCTGCATGTTCTTTGTGTTTATGCCTCCTATTGGCTGGAATTTGTTTTGTGGAATATTTTTTGCAGGACAATGGAAGGATTAGGGCATCTGCTGCACCAATAAACAGCCGGCTCACTGAACATTTGTTTGAGTGTCTGAGGAAACTGAATGGCTTTTTTTTTGTTTTTGTGCTCGTTCAGCTAGAGGCTGGAGCATGTTTTGTGGAGGAACACACTTTTGGGACAGTTTTGTGAATGAATCTACACGTTCTTTGTGTTTATTCTGCCTATTGGCTGGAGTTTGTTTTATAGATTATTTTCTGTTATGTAATTCTGTCTCACAAATTTGTAAAGAAACACCGGACTTGAGCAATCTGATGGCAAAGTTGTTGACTCTCGTAGGCGTATATGAACTGTTTGAGTTTAGAGGTATGGACACCGGCTGGTGCTGTCGTGCACAGGGTTAATGCGCACATTTTTCTTTTTTCTGTTTGTTCTGGGGGGGGGGGGGGGGGAGTTTTGATTGTTGCACTAATGGGGAATGTGGTCTTTATAATTTTATTGTTGACACACAACCTATTTTTTCTAATATGTCAAAATGTAAAATGTTAATATGAGTGGATTGTCTCTCTCCACATGTGAATGGGTTGGGGCACCCCATAAAAAGGAGGAAGGTTATTTTTTTCTTAAACGTAAAAAATATGATATTGTGTTTCTTCAAAAAACCGTTTACACAATCTTTCACTGCAGGAAGCTGAAAAATTTGGGAAGATATGGGGTGGGCATGTTTTCTTTAGTGCTGGCTCAAGTAAGAGCAGGGGAGTCATTACGCTGTTAAGTAAACATCTACAATTCAAATGTCTCAAACAGGGTAGGGATAAATTAGGAAGAGTCATTATTGTTTTAGCTGAAATTCAGGGACAAAGTCTTATTTTGGCTAATATTTACACACCTAACATTGATGATCAGGGCTTTTTTATAGATCTTGAAGGGATGTTGCAAGCCGCTGGCACCCCTCATGATATAATATTGGGAGGAGACTTTAATCTTTTGATGGACTCAGTCCTTGATCATAATAAAGCAAAAGTGTGCAAGCCCCCTAGAACAACATTGACGCTCCACAGGATATGTAAAAATCTTGGTCTTACAGATATTTGGAGACTTTTAAACCCATCTGGCAGGGTCTATACATTTTTTTTCATCAGTCCATAAGATTTATTCTAGAATAGATTTTTTCTTGATATCTAAGTCTCTCATTTCTTCTGTTGTTGATTGCTCAATTGGAAACATTTTAGTTTCAGATCAGGCCCTGGTGTGTTTAGAGGTGTTGCCACATACGGAGAAAAATAAATCATATAGTTGGCGCTTTAATGTATCCCTTTTGCAAAATCCTGATTTCCAACAAATGTTAAAGACCGAAATCAATGTTTATATGGAGACCAACTGGTCCTCAGTATCCTCTGTAGGCATGGCTTGGGAGGCACTTAAGGCAGTTCTTAGGAGTCGGATCATACAGTATGCCGCATTCATCAAAAAATCCAAAGCACGAGAACTCATGGAGTTAGAAGTTAATATTAAAAATGCCGAGGCAGAGCTGAAGTGTCGAATGTAGTCTGATGGCTTCAGAGAATTAACCGACTGAAATAAAGATATAATACTATTTTGTTGCGGAAGGTGGAGTTTTGGCAATTCAGGGCAAGACAGTCATATTTTGAATCGGGGGACAAAGCAGGGAAGCTTTTGGCTAGATATATAAAGCAGAGAGAGTCTCTTTCTACCATTCCCTCAGTGAAATCTGCTGGTGGTGAAATATTTATCTCAGCCATTGATATTAATAATGCTTTTAAAGAATTCTATCTTGATCTCTATAGTTCCACGTCTTCGTCTACCGATGAAGATATTAGAAACTTTGTGGAACCATTAGATCTTCCTAAACGGATGACTAAGCAAAAAGATTCTCTTGATTATGAGATAACCTTGGAGGAGCTTGGCGAGGTAATTAGGGCCTTGCCTACAGGCAAAGCTCCCAGGCCAGATGAATTTGCCGCTGAATTTTTTAGATCTTACGCTACAGAATTGGCTCCACTTTTATTAGAAGTTTATACGGAATCATTAAAGAATGGAAAGCTTCTGCCAACCATGACACAAGCCTGGATCAGTCTGATTCTTAAAAAGGACAAAGATCCAAGTCAGTGTAAGAGTTACTGTTCAATTTCCCTGATCCAGCTAGACGTTAAAATATTGTCAAAAATTTTGGCTAACCGATTAAGTAAAGTTATCTCTTATACATATAATTAGATCAGGTGGGGTTTATTCGGGGTTATAGCGCTTCTGATATTATTAGGCATTTCATCAATATCATGTGGTCAGTGGCGAATGATCAGACTCCGGTTGCTGCCATTTCACTTGACTAAAAGGCATTTGATATGGTAGAATGGGATTATCTTTTTAAGGTTTTAGAAATGTATGGGTTTGGGAGTATGTTTATTGGATGGATTAAGTTGCTTTATAGACACCTGTTGGCAGCGGTACAAACAAATTGATTATTTTACTCTGGATAGGGGCACTCGGCAGGGTTGCCTTCTTTCCCCATTATTGTTCTGTCTTAGTACAGGAACCATTATTAGCTGCAATAAGAAAGGACGATGATTTTCCAGGGGTGGTGGCGGGAGGGATGACGCATAAGCTTTTGCTTTATGCAGATTATATTTTATTATTCGTCTCTGACCCCTTTAGATTTGTGCCTTGCCTCCACAGAATTATTAATTCCTTAACATCGTAGAGACATCCGGGTTGACTTATTTCACTCAGGATGGCAAGGAGCCTTGATAAGTATCACCCCGGTAACTGCCTAGCAACCAGATGGGGTTAACCTATTAACCAAGTAACAAATCACATATCTCTGCACCAGAAAATCGTAGAGATTTCCAGGTTGACTTATTTCACTCAAGATGGCAAGGAGCCTTGATAAGTATCACCCTGGTAACTGCTCAGCAACCAGATGGGGTTACCCTAGCAACCAAGTAACAAATCACATATCTCTGCACCAGAACATCGTAGAGACTTCGGGTTGACTTATTTCACTCAGGATGGAAAGGAGGCTTGATAAGTATCACCTTGGTAACTGCCTAGCAACCAGATGGGGTTACCCTAGCAACCAAGTAACAAATCACATATCTCTGTACCAGAACATTGTAGAGACTTCTGTGTTGACTTATTTCACTCAGGATGGCAAGAAGCCTTGATAAGTATCACCCTGGTAATTGCTTAGCAACCAGATGGGGTTACCCTAACAACCAAGCACAAACTACATATCTCTGCACCAGAACATCGTAGAGACTTCCGGGTTGACTTATTTCACTCAGGATGGCAAGGAGCCTTGAATAGTATCACCCTGGTAACTGCCTAGCAACCAGATGGGGTTACTCTAGCAACCAAGTAACAAATCACATATCTCTGTACCAGAACATTGTAGAGACTTCCGTGTTGACTTATTTCACTCAGGATGGCAAGGAGCCTTGATAAGTATCACCCTGGCAATTGCTTAGCAACCAGATGGGGTTACCCTAGCAACCAAGCAACAAACTACATATCTCTGCACCAGAACATCGTAGAGACTTCCGGGTTGACTTATTTCACTCAGGATGGCAAGGAGCCTTGAATAGTATCACCCTGGTAACTGCTTAGCAACCAGATGGGGTTACCCTAGCAACCAAGTAAAAAAATCACATATCTCTGCACCAGAATATTGTAGAGACTTCCGGGTTGACTTATTTCACTCAGGATGGCAAGGAGCCTTGATAAGTATCACCCTGGTAACTGCCTAGCAACCACATGGGGTTACCCTAGCAACCAAGTAACAAATCACATATCTCTGCACCAGAAAATCGTAGAGATTTCCAGGTTGACTTATTTCACTCAAGATGGCAAGGAGCCTTGATAAGTATCACCCTGGTAACTGCTCAGCAACCAGATGGGGTTACCCTAGCAACCAAGTAACAAATCACATATCTCTGCACCAGAACATCGTAGAGACTTTGGGTTGACTTATTTCACTCAGGATGGAAAGGAGGCTTGATAAGTATCACCTTGGTAACTGCCTAGCAACCAGATGGGGTTACCCTAGCAACCAAGTAACAAATCACATATCTCTGTACCAGAACATTGTAGAGACTTCCGTGTTGACTTATTTCACTCAGGATGGCAAGGAGCCTTGATAAGTATCACCCTGGTAATTGCTTAGCAACCAGATGGGGTTACCCTTACAACCAAGCAACAAACTACATATCTCTGCACCAGAACATCGTAGAGACTTCCGGGTTGACTTATTTCACTCAGGATGGCAAGGAGCCTTGAATAGTATCACCCTGGTAACTGCTTAGCAACCAGATGGGTTACCCTAGCAACCAAGTAAAAAAATCACATATCTCTGCACCAGAATATTGCAGAGACTTCCGGGTTGACTTATTTCACTCAGGATGGAAAGGAGGCTTGATAAGTATCACCTTGGTAACTGCCTAGCAACCAGATGGGGTTACCCTAGCAACCAAGTAACAAATCACATATCTCTGTACCAGAACATTGTAGAGACTTCCGTGTTGACTTATTTCACTCAGGATGGCAAGGAGCCTTGATAAGTATCACCCTGGTAATTGCTTAGCAACCAGATGGGGTTACCCTAACAACCAAGCAACAAACTACATATCTCTGCACCAGAACATCGTAGAGACTTCCGGGTTGACTTATTTCACTCAGGATGGCAAGGAGCCTTGAATAGTATCACCCTGGTAACTGCTTAGCAACCAGATGGGGTTACCCTAGCAACCAAGTAAAAAAATCACATATCTCTGCACCAGAATATTGTAGAGACTTCCGGGTTGACTTATTTCACTCAAGATGGCAAGGAGCCTTGATAAGTATCACCCTGGTAACTGCCTAGCAACCACATGGGGTTACCCTAGCAACCAAGTAACAAATCACATATCTCTGCACAAGAACATCCTACTGTCATGGGGGTTGCCTCTTTCAACTTGGGGCAGTTGGTGGGAGATTGTGGTGAGAAATTTTGCCACGGCTAGCACCACTCACATTTTCTTCAGGAAATGTACCTATCTAGTTCTTCTTCTTCTTATTCCATACAAACTTCGGCACCTAACTCGTCCCGCACCATTTGTCGTAGACCCACAAATGAGGTGTCAAATCGACCGGCCTATTCACAACACCTGTGCTATGACTTTTCTAAAGTGTTGGGGGTACGGTGCACCCCTGGGGGGCATAAAACGGCCTGAAAATGTCCCATTGACATACTATGGCAAGGGTCTCACCCATGAAAACAATTTTATTTTTCCTACTATTATGAGATACTGAATTTTGTGGGATCACATCTCCCAATCAGAATGTCGTAGAGACATGGTGGCGGGATCATTTCACTCGGGCTACCAATCAGTCTTTAAGTATCATATTGGAAATGGCATAGCCACACCCAAGCAACCATTTACGGCATCCTAACAACCGCCCACATAGACTTCCATTCAAAATGGCTCAGAAGGATATCTTCAGAATAGAATGTTGTAGACATTTGGGGATTGGCTCTTCTGAATTAGATTAGTAATCAGCCAATAAGAATCTCTCTGGTCACTGGCTAGCCATGCCCTAGCAACCATTTAGAGCACCCTAGCAACCAGCCCTATTGACTTCCATTAAAAATGTCTGAGAGAGATATCTTTGGATCATAATGTACTACAGACATGACAGTTGGTTTGTTTCACTTGGCTGAGCAATCAGTCTTCATGTATCCACTTGAAAAACTACTTAGCCACGCCCTAGCAACAACTTAGAGCACCCTAGCAACCAGAACCATTGACTTCCATTCAAAAAGGCTGAGTGTGATATCTTCAGATCAGAATGTCCTAGAGACATGAGAGTTGGCTTGTTTTAATTGGGTGAGCAAGCAGCCTTCTTAGTATCACCCTGGCAACTGCCTAGCAACCACATGGGCTTACCCTAGCAACCAAGTAGCAAAACATATATCTCTGTACCAGAAAATTGTAGAAACTTCCTGTTTGGCACGTTTGACTCAGTCTCATGCTTGCAACAAGCAAAGTGCTAAAAACATGCTAAAAACATGCTAACATCATGATAACACATGCTAGCAACACCTAGCAAAGTGCTAAAACATGCTAAGATCATGCTAGCATCATGCTAACACATGCTGGCAACACCTAGCAAAGGGCTAAAACATAATAGCAACATGCTAGCATCATGCTAACACCTGCTAGCAACACCTAGCGAAGTGTTAAAACATGATAAAAATGCTAGTGTGGCATGATAGATGGAAAACTGTATCTGCCTGAATTGAGTATGGTGTGGGCATTTGACGTCATTGATTGGTGCCTGGTTAGTAGGGTTTGAGAACCCTATATAAATTGTTGGTGTTTGTCGCCTAGGTAAGCGTCATTTTCTAGGTCTTTCCTACTTCCTGGTCACCTGCTGGAAGTGGCTGAGATTGTGTTAGGGTGGCTGTATTTTTAGCTGTCTCGTACCTTATTGTGGCTGAGCTTGTCTCACATACGTACATCTGTCTTCCCCCAGGTATGCAATTTATTTATTACATTTGCGTATTAGTTGTGGCAGTGGTGCGAGTTGCAGTTTGTTTCATTTCAGTTAACGTAACGTTGTATGAGTACGGACGGCGACTGTTGCATATAGGCGGGAAGTCTAAATACCTGTTATACCCAGGTTCCCGCGGTTGTTATCTGGTATGTTGGTGGTTTTATTTGTTTCTTTCGATTATTTTGAATGTTGTGGTATGTTAAGTAAATTAATAATTACATTTACTTCTCTTGCGTGGATCGCAGGGTGAAGGATTATTCTTGCAATGGCATCACCGCTGTCTTGTTCCGGGCAGTCCTACATCGAGTCTTCATGTGCTCTGATTTTGTGTGTTTTGTATGTTTTAATTAGTTTTGTGGATGTTTGTTTTTATTTTGATTTGGTTTATTTTCTGCTTGAAAATTAGTTTAGTTCTGTTGGTTTTTGTAATGTTTTTGTGTTATGTTTGATTTATGTGATTTAGAGTTATTTATTGTCTTGTGTATTGTACTTGGGTATCATTTTGTTAAGATAATTGGTTGGTCCTTCACTCCAGTCTTTTATTGGAAAGGTGGAGTGACTAAGAGTTTGTTTAAAGTGTTGATTTAATTGTTTCTGTTTTGTGTTGTGTGTATTATGAGTCTTGCAGATGGTAAATGTGGTCTCTGCATAAGTCTGTATTGTGAGCATTAATGTGTGTATGTGTGTGTTTGTTTCCTTTGGAGCTCAAGGCCTTCATTTGACTGGGAGACTTTTAGGTGGTGGTGGTTTTCCTCACTGAGTGCTGTGATCTGCTGTGTGCACTGGGGCTTTTGGCTGGTAAATGAGCATGAGTGTGCAGTGTGAATTGTGAGATTAATGACCTTTTGTAAAGTCTGCCCTGTAATTTAGGCCACAGCTCCATGATGTGTTCTTTATAATTGTTTTTTTTGGTTGTGTGTTGTTGTCAGAGGTGATGCTGGTGTATGTTCTGGCTCAACTGAACTTTTATTTTGTCTTTTGATTGTTATAATAAAGTATTTTGTATTTTTGGACTACTACCTGTGTCTCCATGTCTCACGTTGCCATTGGGTAGGGAATCAGTGCATAGCCTTGTAGGTATAATAATAATAATTATAATTTCCTTTATTTATCACACATTTTGCACATATACAGTGAAATTCTTCTTTTTCACATATCCCAGCTAGGCTGGGGTCAGAGTGCAGGGTCAGCCATGATACAGCGCCCCTGGAGCAGATAGGGTTAAGGGCCTTGCTCAAGGGCCCAACAGTGGCATCTTGGCAGTGCTGGGGCTTGAACCCCCGACCTTCTGATCAGTAACCCAGAGCCTTAACCGCTGAGCTACCACTACCCTAGGTCCCTGAGTCCTTGGGTGAAATTCCCAGGGTGGCGTAGTCTGATTTTGTTTAAATTTATAATTTTGTTAATTTTTGGGGGGAGTCTTACCGCCCGGTCACACTAGCATCATGCTAACACATGCTAGCAACACCTAGCGGAGTGCTAAAACATGATAAAATAAATAGTTTTTAAAGATCTGTGTACATCATCAGAGGATTACTCTTTGCCTAAAATGGGCAGAAAAAGCTTAATGTAAAACTTTCAGTTAAGTTTATATTCTGGGCTCATCAGTTTGCCTGTAGACAGTTATTATCATGGGACATACATTTTGCCTTTCAATTTTATTAAATTAAACCAGACACAGACCTCCCTTACAAAAAAATCATATAGTAAAACATCAAGATTACTACAAAAAGCTGGTGTGGTATTTGTGTGATATGTATGTTGTTTTTTGGGGACGATTTACCACATGATTTTGTGTTGTACAGTATGTAATATTCCTGTGATATTCTTATGGTTCTTCTGTCATATTTCTGCAGAAATATCTGGCTTTCCTGTAATAAACCTGTGGTATCACTGTCATATTTCTTATACTTTTATTAAATGTAATACATAATATTAATCAATAATAAACTGAGTCACTCATTTATGTATATAAGAACATAGTTTTATATTGAGTTCCATTATGAACCCCTAGGGGTTCGCACACCCGCAGTTATCATAGTCAACATGAAACCAGAATTGATCGTATTTACGTTTTCTTTTTTAATATCCTTTTTCACTTGGAAATATGTCATATTACTAACGTAAAATGTGTTGCGAAAGCTGTTTCATATTGACTCTAAACCCTGCCCTTGACTATTAAACTGGATCAGCCATCATACCAATCCCCACAACACAGTTACAAAAAGTTAATCTGTCAACCATATTTCAGTAAACATGAAAGCACTTCACGGGGCTTATTAATTGTCTTATTATCAAGTATTTACTTACCACACCTGACTTGTAAATTCCATTAATACTTGTGGTTCTCTACTGTTTAGTCAGTGTTGAATCATAGATATGTTAATAGCTGTAAATGATGTGTATGTGACACAAGAGTTGATGAATCTCAAACCATTTTTTTCTAGAAGAATGGTCCTCCACCAATTTGTGGATCGCATATAGACATAGGACAGGCAAATCTGATGATAACAGCATTTGTTCTCTGTCACAAGATTACAGGAGCAGCACTTCAAGATATTACTCTTCTAAATGAACTGATACCTGGTGTAGCACCCCACACTCGCTACCTGTATTAATAAACTCTAACAGGTGTACATGGTGAAATGGAACTGCATTTCTATTGTCCACCTTGCACTAAGTATATTGGAGAAACTAGAGATGGTGTATGTAGGAATACTGACTGCCTGTCAAAGTATGATTTGACAACTTGGCAAAAAAAGGGAACTTTTTTATTTATTTACCACTAGCATCACAATTAAGGGACCTCTTGGAAAATAAAGGAATTTGCTCTAAGCTTGAAAGGTCCCAGAGTCATAGTGATGATGTGGTTATAGACATATTTGATGGTAATGAAATTCAGAAAACAAAACAGGAGAATAACATAAGAGAGACAGATTTAACACTACTTTGGAACTGTGATGGTGTTCCAGTTTTTAAGTCATCTGGCTATTCCATCTGGCCTTTACAATGTCTTGCCAATGAATTGCCACCCAAAAGCCGAAAAAAGCATGTGCTTTGCATGGCTTTATGGTTTGGAAAGTCACCACCAATATGACTTCAGTGTTCACTCCTGTCACTGAGGAAGCTAAGGTGCTTTCCACACAGGGCTTTACCTGGCAAAATCCGATCACAAATACACCTGCTATCTCCCGAGCATTTTTACTCACTAGTGCTTGTGATGCAGTTGCACGGCCTTGGCTGAAAAATTCCATTCAGTTCAATGGGAAATTTGGCTGTGATTGGTGTCTCCATCTTGGTGAATCTGTTGAGAAAGGAGCTGTGTTGGTGCTTGTATATCCATTCAGTGTCCCTGAGCCTGAACAGAGAACATAGGACAAGTGGGAAGATGATGCTATCAATGGCAATAATACACTTGTAAATGGTGTGTGTGGCCCTTGTCAACTTCTGTTATTGCCATTGTTTAACATATTTAAAAGTTTTGTACCTGAGTACATGCATTGTGTGCTGCTAGGTGTGGTTAGGCAATGGACCACTCTGTGGTTAGATCCACAATACAGTCAGTGTTCATGGTACCTTGTTAGACACACACTCTTCTGTTGGCTACTCAAGATGAAACCACTGAGAGAGATAAGCAGGGCACCACGTTCACTCAGAGAGAGAAAGTTCTGGAAAGCCACAGAGTGGAAGTCTTTCCTATTGTATTATTCACTTTTTGTACTTATGGGTGTACTCCCCAATAAATTCTATCAACACTGGTGTCTTCTCTGCTTTTCTCTCCATATTCTGTTACAGCCCAGAGTACCAAATTGTTTGATTGAAAAAGCTGACCTGATGTTGAAAAAGTTTGTCATATATGCTGAAATGCTGTATGGCAAACAGCACATCTCATTCAGTGTGCACCAGCTTACACATTTAGCCAGTAATGTTTATAGTTGTGGACCTTTTTGGGCTGTGTCTGCCTTTTCTTTTGAGTCCAATAACAGAAAGTTGCTAAGCTTTTTCCATGGAACTCAGTATGTACCCATTCAAATCACGAAATCTTTCTTGTTATCCCCAAAATGCTAAAAGCAGCAAAGGATTCATCACCATCTGTGGTCTGCTATGTTGAAAGACTTTGGCATTGTAGCAGTATTCTCTCACAGAAATCCTTTAAAAGAGATATCTTCACTTTTTTTCTCTCAGGGTATAGTGAAACTAGCCAAATAATATACTGGCCTTAAAGGGACTTCTGGGTTAAAGTTTCAGTTTGACCATGGCATTTATCATCGAAAGGTTTTATTTGGACAGAACCTATATGCAGTGGAGTATAGTTCTCCATCAGAATGGAGATGTAATTACATGGTTAAATTTTGTGATGGCACATTTGGCATTTTAAAGCATATTCTTGCACCAAAGTGTGTGAAATGTGACAGCAGTTTTACTACAGAAGTTCAGTGTGACTGCAATTCTTCAGTAATGGTTTTGTACTCAAGTCTGACAATTGACTGTGACGAGGAGGAGGGTGCGGCCGGGCCTTGATGGAGCATGGCCGGCGCTGAATCAGCTGATCAGCGGGAGACGCCGGTTCAGGAGAGAGAGAGAGATGCACGTGGCCACGTTGCATGTGTGTCTGTTTATGTTAGTTTAAGTTCATTTATGCATTAAAAGTTTATGTTGACTGTTCAGCCGGTTCCTGCCTCCTCCTTGCCCATGCTTTACCTGTTACATTGACTGATGTGTTTTTTAGAGACACACCGATAGGATTCACTTCGGCAGATTTTACGCACAGTTTCCACGGGGAATGGAGTTGGAGCTAAATTTGCAAAACACCTGAAACAAAAGTGCTTCTTGATTTCATTTTAAGATACTTTGTTTGTTGTTCCAATTATGAACACAGTAGAATCTGACTAAGGACATCCAATGGAATGTCTAAAGGAGCAGCCTGTGTTCTGACACCCATCTTCTTTTTCCTGTAAAATAACAGATAATCCAGTAGTATAATTTTGTAAATAATAGATGTTCAGAAGGCCTACAGTATGTGTCATGTCTTCTTAAAAGTATTACTGTTATTGTTAAGTTACAGTTATTTCTGTTACTGTTATCAGCATCAAACAGTTGTCATGAATTGTAGGAATTTCACCAATCTTTGAGGATGTATCACACTGTATCTCTGCTAAGAAAATGTATTTGTAGTTTATAAAATTTATAAAAAGTAGATCAAACAATAAGCTTGTTTATTCACCAGCTGAACAAATCATTGTTGATCATATATTAATCCAGATCTACTATAGCCTCCAACAGGTCAAATTTTTGTAACATATACATTATACAATATGCTAATTTTATATTCCAAATTTCTGCCTGCACCACCCTGGAAAAATACTGCAACAAAAATAGGTTAATGTTTTGATAACACTACACAAACCAATACAAATATTGGTTCTTATAGTACAATCTTGTGATATTGCACAAAAGAACATGCTGTGGTAGCCCTGTAATAATCAGCTCTGTTCAGATGTTTTGGTAATACCACACAAAAACATTGAAGAAATAAATAAATAAAAAATACAACAGACTGCATCTTATGGTAAATTCTTGTGATACTGCACAACAGAAAGTGATGAGGTAATCCTGTCATAATCTGCTCTGTTCAGATATTGTGTGGTAAATGTTTGCTGTTTTGCGGTAGTACCATATGAATATCACAGGACATTTTTGTAAGGGCTAGGAGGATATTACACTGATATATATATTTCAGATATAAATAAAAATAAGTAGGCTACCATGGTACATCACATGAAAAGTGTTCTCCTTTTTCAAACATGTGGGCATAATACTGAAACTTTATTTACACAGTATTGATGGGTGAAGGTGTTCAAATCTCACTTTGAAATCTTTTGTTCAACAAATAAAAAAAACCTTTTTTTGTGTTGAAATAATGAAACTAATAAAATCATTAGGTTAATCAAGATTTTGTGCTTATTTCGATACTTATGTAATCTTTTTCTATTTTTTTTTTTATTTCTATTTTTTCATTCATTTATTTTTATTATTATTGTTTAACAAAGGGAAATCTAAATCCTTCAAGTACCCTAGCTCTGCGGACGGTACTACACATACCCTGGTTCACTGTTCCTGAACTGACTCGTGTGTCCGGCAGGCGGCAGCAGCCTCGGTCGGCAGTCAAACACACTAGAAGAAGAGATGCGCTCTGCTAGTGTGAAGGTGACAGTCATGGCGACTGCAGCGGTTGTTCGTGGGATCGGTGCTAATATGTCGAAGAATCTCCGTGAGATCCGCTTGCATTTATGCCAGACTTCTGCTGCCAGCCAGGGAGCGAGGTACAGTATTGGAGACGTTTACTTGAGGAGAAATGTGTTTCTAGGAGAGAAGCGCGTGTGTTGATGTCTTAAACCTATAGAGCCGACAGCAGTTTTGAGCACCATAAACGCTGTCCTCCATGGACCCATCAAAAAAAGCTCTTATGTCTTAAAGTCTTCTACTATGTTGCTGGACTAAGGAGGAGGAAATACTTTTTTTTTTTTTTTTTTGAATAGTTATAACTTTCTACGTTGGCAGCAAAAGTACTTTGTAAAAGAAAAAAAAATAGTCTCTTCAAAGCAGAGATGAAGACACTGGCCCAGAGACAAAGCCAAAGCAGTGGGGTGTGAGGGATCTTTTCTACCAAAAGATAAGGCTAATATATTTCATTGTATAGTGCATTAGTTGAGGACACTTGGATATTAATATTACAAAATAAGATCAACATATGTTTTTAAGTTGTCACAGCAGTCCAGCTGTTATATTTTTACATTTAGAATATGTTATTTTTACATTCAGATACCTATGTATGGGACATAGTAGTACTTTTGACTGAGGAAATATAGGTTACTGTATGGGGGTTCAGGGGTAGACCCTGAGAGAGAATTTAGAAATTGTAAAAGTCTGAATGGACAGTTTTTATATTTTCCTAAAGTGAGAATCTAATAAAAATAACAATTTACATCTTACAAGTACTGTTTGCTTAAGTATAAATGGGCTGACTATGAAATAATGGGAACATTCTCATCAGAGGCAGAGAACACTACCAGCCAGGTTAACTAATAATTTCTATGAATTATAACATAATCAGAGATGATGACATCTCTGATTAGGGTTGGGCGGTATGACCAAAATCCTATATAATGATATGAGTAATTTTTTATCACGATAACGATATGTATCACGATATAGTGACATTTTTCTGAAAAACCAATCAAATTGTATTATATATATTAAGCCATGTCGCAGTGTGTAATTTTGAGTAATCCAGTCAGTTAATTAAATACTTTATAAATGAAAACTTCATCTGATATAATCTTGACAAACATAGTCAAAGAAAAAAAAAAATGCCACATTTCAGTCTGATGATGTGCACCAATTTTATACTTTTTCTTTTTTATTATTATTATTGTTGTAATGATTATTGTTATAAATTTCCTCAAACTTAACATCTTCTCAAAGCAATGCAAAAAGTAAAATAACATAAAATATAAACAAAAATATAGCCCGTAATTAAGATCTTAGTGTTTTTAGTAATCTATATAAAGAAAATATAAAATCTGAAGGAAAATATGGCTGATTTTTTTTTTCCTGCTATAAAGCATCATTGGAACAGAATTTTAGAAAGGTGTTTTTTTTTTTGTTTTTTATTTTTTATTTTTATTGACTCATACATTAAACAAAGAAAAGCAAAACATATATACACAGAATCAATATTTAAATCCCACCCTGACCCTCAACAAACATTCCTGTGGTCACATATGAGTATATACACATAAATAAAAAAATAATAATAATCACACAACTACACCTCTCTCTCCACTGCCCCTCCCTGAGAGCCCTCCAAAAACACCAAATATATAGCCCATTTCCCCACAAACGAGTCCAAATTCCCCAATCTTCTAGATGACCCTTCTTCAAAAGCCACCACCCTCCCCATCTCCGAGCACCACTCATGAAATGGGGGTGCTCCAGCCGACTTCCATCCCCTTAAAACTATTTGTCTGGCGATCATGACACTGGTTATGACCCAATGTTTTATGTGTTATTCTCTATATTGATGACCGCCCCATCACCTAAAATAGAGAGTCTGGGGCAAAATGAAATTTGAGTGCCCAATACGTCACACAAAAAACTCTGATCTTAACACACCACCAAAAAACATGGTTTGTGTCTACATCTTCTGATCGGCATCACCAGCAGGTGGGTGTGCCTTTAAGACCAAGCTTATACGATCTAGAGGGGGTCCAATAGAATCGATGTAGGCGCACCCTTGCATCTTTAGGTGCAGACTTCATGTTTTTTAGAATCCTAGCCCACACTCCCTCCAATACCAAGTTTAAATCTTTCTCCCATAATCTCTTGATAGAAGTTAAAGCTCCGTCCCCCAGACTCTGAATTAGCAGGGAGTAATACACTGATGCCTCATGACCTTTTCCAAAAGCAGTAATCACCACTCCCAGAGTGTCTGCTGCTTTAGGGGGGTGTATGCTACTCCCAAAAATAGTACAGAGCAGGTGGCTTAGCTGTAAATACCTAAAAAACTGAGATCTGGGAATTCCAAAATGTTGAACCAAATTTTCAAAGGATCTTAACACTCCACTCTCATATAGGTCACTGAGTGTAGTAACCCCCATCACAATCCACTCTGACCAGCGGAGAGGGGACTTATTAATACATCATTTAGGGTTCAGCCATATGCTTGAGGCAACATTTAAATAAATGTCCGAATTAAACTCACTGGACACTTTTGTCCATACCGAGTGCAATCCGACATAACAGGTTGTAACTTCTACGGTTAGTTTGATAGAAAGGCTTTGCAATGGCGAAATAGGGGCAAGAACTTCCTGTTCAATACAAAACCAGGGAGGGGCTCTCTCAGGTGGAAGTGACCAATAAGCCAAATGTCTGAGGCTGAATGCATAATAATAAAACAAAATCTTGGGTAGGCCTAACCCACCTTTGTCAGTCGGCATATGCAATTTACTGAAATGTAATCTGGGACATTTACCATTCCAAATGAAGGATGCTATGCTATCAAATTGCTTGAAATAAGAGAGGGGGACGTCTACAGGGAGAGACTGTAGCAGGTAGTTGAATTTTGGAATACAATTCATTTTAATAACATTAACCTTCCCAATCATAGATAAATGTAATGAAGCCCACCTGCCCACATCGCTCCAAAACCTTTTTTATTAAAGGGTCAAAATAAACTAACTAAATCACACAAATTTGCTGGGAATAAAATCCCCAAATACTTAATACCCTGTTTGGGCCTCTGGAAGGCGCCTGGCTGAAAAGCCGTTACTGGGCAGTACGCTGTCAGAGCCAAAGCTTTGGATTTAGACCAATTGACTCTGTATCCTGAGAACTTAGAAAATTAATAATTCTGTGGAGGCAAGGAATAGATCTAGTAGGGTCGGAGACAAATAATAAAATATAATCTGCGTAAAGCAAAAGCTTATGCGCCACACCTCCTGCCACTACCCCTGGAAAATCATCCTCTTTTTGCGGCTGCAAATGGTTCCAGGGCAAGACAGAACAATAATGGAGAAAGAGGGCAACCCTGCAGGGTGCCCCTATCCAGAGTAAAATAATCTGAAATTAATCCACTTGTTTGTACCACCGCTACCGGGTGTCTATAAAGTAACTTAATCCAATCAATAAAAAAGTATTCCCGAACCCGTACATTTCCAAAATCTTAAAAAGATAATCTACCATATCAAATGCCTTTTCGGCGTTTATCATTCGCCACTGACCACATGATATTGATGAAACGCCTAATGTTATCAGAAGAGCTACGGCCCTGAATAAACCCCACCTGATCTATATGTATAAGACATTTTTGATAATATTTTAACATCTAGCTGGATCAGGGAAATTGGACTGTAACTCTTACACTCACTTGAATCTTTGTCCTTTTTAAGAATCAGACTGATCCGGGCTTGCGTCGTGGCTGGGGGAAGATTTCCATTCTTTAATGATTCCATGTAAACTTCTAGCAAAAGTGGGGTCAATTCTGTAGCTTAAGATCTAAAAAAAAACTCAGTGGCAAAGCCATCTGGCCCTGGAGCCTTGCCTGTAGGCAAAGCCTTAATTACATCGCCAAGCTCCTCCAAGGTTATCAAAGAATTAAAATAAATTTTTTTTGCTCAGTCGTCAGTTTAGGAAGTTCGAATGGTTCCACAAAGTTTCTAATATCCTCATCAGTAGACAAAGACGTGGAACTATTGAGATCAAGATAGAATCCTTTAAAGGCATTATTAATATCAATGGCCGAGGTAAATATTTCACCACCAGCAGATTTCACTGAGGGAATGGTAGAAAAAGACTCTCTCTGTTTTATAGATCTAGCCAGAACTTTTCCTGCCTTGTTCCCCGACTCAAAGTATGACTGTCTTGCCCTGAATAGCCAACACTCTACCTTCCACAACAAAATAGTATTACATCTGTATTTCAATCATGTCAATTCTCGGAGGCCATCAGATGACATTCGGCGCTTCAGCTCTGCCTCGGCACTTTTAATATTCCCATCCAACTCCACGAGTTCTCGTGCTTTGGATTTTTTGGTGAATGAGGCTTACTGTATGATCCAGCCCCTAAGAACTGCCTTAAGTGCCTCCCAAGCCACGCCCACAGAGGATACTGAGGACCAGTTGGTCTCCATATAAACATTGATTTCAGCCTTTAACATTTGTTGGAATTCAGGATTTTGCAAAAGGGATACATTAAAGCGCCAACTATATGATTTCCTTTTCTCCATATGTGGCAAAACCTCTAAACTCACCACGGTGTGATCTGAGACTAAAATGTTTCCAATTGAGCAATCAACAACAGATGAAATGAGGGACTTGGATATCAAAATCTTATGGACTGATGAAAAAATGTATAGTCCCTACCGGATGTGTTCAAAAGTCTCCAGATATCTGTAAGACCAAGATTTGTACACATCCTGTGAAGTGTCAATGTTTCTCTAGGGGGCTTACACACTTTTGGTTCACTATGATCAAGGACTGAGTCCATCAAAAGATCAAAGTCTCCTCCTCCTCGCCGGGTGCCAACGGCTTGCAAAATCCCTTCAAGATCTATAAAAAAAAGCCCTGATCGTCAACGTTAGGTGCGTAAATATTAGCTAAAATAAGACTTTGCCCCTTAATTTCTGCTAAAACAATACAAATCTTCCTAATTTATCTTTAATCTGTTTGAGATTTGATCTAATGACTCCCTTGCTCTTACTTGAGCCAGCACTAAAGAAAACATGTCCACCCCATATCTTCCCAAATTTTTCAGCTTCTTGTGGGGAAAGATTCGTTTCTTGAAGTAACACTATCATATTTCTTACGCTGAAGAAGAGAAATGACCTTTCTTCTTTTTATGGGGTGCCCCAACCCATTCACATTCCACGTGGAGAGAGACAATCCACTCATATTAACATTTGACATTTTGATATAATAGAAAAAATAGATTTGTGTGTCAAAAACAAAATTAAAGACCACATTCTAACATTAGTGCAACAATCAAACTCCAAACTTCCCCCCCGAACCAAACAAACAGAAAAAAGAAAAACGTGCGCATAAACCCCACGCACGACAGTGCCAACTGGCGTTCATCCCTCTAAAGTTAAACAGTCCATGTACGCCTACGAGAGCCCCCGTGACAACTTTGCCATCGGATTGCTCAAGTCCGATGTTTCTATACAAATTTTGTGAGACAGAATTACACAACAAAAGATAATCTACAAAACAAACTCCAGCCGCTAGGCGGAACCAGCACAACAAGAAACAAAAAAGGCGCTCAGTTTCCTCGGACAGTCAAGTGGATGTTCAGTGAGTCGGTCCATTCTACTGCAATGTGAGTACCACAAAATAACTTACTCGGTCCATTGACTTTATGAAGGACATCGCTTGCTGTGGACATGTGAATATTTTACGGCTATCCTTCGCATCTATTCTCAATTTGGCTGGGAACATCAGTGCAAAAGTGACCTTCCGTTGATGTAAGAGTTTCTTGCATTCCTTGAATCGATCATGTTTCTTTCTTGTCGAATTCGCATAGTCTGGGAACAAGAAAATGTTGTGGTTCTTCCAAGAAAGCCTTCCTTTACTCCTCAACTTGCGTAACATGAGATCTTTATCGGATGATCTCAGAAATTTGGCCAGAATTGATCGGGGCCTGTCTCCCTCAGCGGATTGCTGAGCTGGAACCCTGTGAGCTCGCTCGATTTCCAGCTTATGGCCTGCTATGTCAAGCAGACTCAAAGAGCTCGTCCAGCAATTTCACCATATCCTGACCCTCTGCTCCCTCAGGAATTCCACCTTGGTCGCCATTGGATTAGCAGATAATTCCCTCTGCGATGACTCCAGATAATCGATCCGTTTCTCGACATCCCCCACTCTTGTAACCGCCTTAGTGAATTTAGTCTCCATGGCAATAATCGATCGATGTATTACAGCAAGATCTTCCAAATCAGCAACGACCTTCGTCAGCATTGCCGGCATGTCCAACATTTCTTGCCGAAATTCCCTCATTTCTCCAACCAAATCAACTCCCGGGCTAGTGGCCTGCTGCTAAGGGGTGTCAGCTTGAGCATGTAAGTGTCTTTTTATGTCTCCAGAGTTCAAGGATTTTGAATTCTTTGACATTGTCCTCCTAGAACAGTTATGGAACAGAGTGTATCGAATCTCACCGGTTTGTCATTAAAAGGTATTAAAACTAGCAAAGTGCACAGAGCTTGCCGTTCACACATCCGAACCTTGCATGGTGTCATGTGACTCTCCTTTAAAAGGGTTTTGATGTGTATTTTAAAAATCCACTTGACATGGAGAGAAACCAGAATGAGTAGCGGGTGTGATCTGCACTTTTTTCTGTCACAGGAACACAAATGAAGGGTCTAGAATGACTCCAAGACTTGCACGCACTTGCGCGTTTCAGACTGTGTGCCGCGCAACACTCGCATAAATCACAGCTGCACGTGTTTGGATGGGAGGCATGTTTGCAGCGCGGGATGAATGTCATTGAATTTGCTTTGACGGGAGCGCAAGTGAAATTTCATGCCACAAAAGTGGATTGTGTAATTTTTTTTTCTCGCGTTCTAGACAAGCTTTTCATCTAAAGACACATGCAGCTGTCAGTGAAAAACTGCATTTCAATAATTGTATCAGTCTCACGTGAAGCCCTGACCACTGATATATTCGCGCACATGGATATATCGACATACACAATGTACAAACCTTGCTAATGACTGTTTTCTTCTATGTATCGCGTTTCTAAAGCCAAACCAATTCCACACCACGATGACACTTTTTCCTTCATAATCTCCTCTCATCTTCTCATTCAAATGAATTTGAGGAATGAGCAGTCCCTCCGCCTTCCTCCATTTATATACTCCATTTATGTGCTTCACACATTTCTCGTGTGCCAGTTTTGCGTTACCTCAATAGGGACGGTAATCCAAAATGCATACTGGTTGGCAAATTTCTACTGGTTTATCATGTCTACTGCTATATCGCCCACCCCATCTCTGATTAATTTTCACAAAATTAAAACAAAACTTTGTCACGAAAGGCACATAACATGTTGATTAATAAAGCTAAATTTAGACAGAAATAAGACATTAGTCTAAAAAGGTGCCACGTGAAATTGTTCGGTCACAAACCTGCTTTAGCTGAACCGTCTGAGTCATTTATCAGACAGATGAAGATAGTTTCACTTTGCTTTATTCTCATTTTCTGCTGTGTTTTTTAGCGAAAGATGGCAGTCTCCATCTACATTGCTGATCACTGTGTCTCCGCTGCTGTTTTTAAAATAACCGCGTGTGGAACTCTACGTAGCCTAATCAGGCTTTATGCGACGCCTCATGTATATCGCGAGGGAGAGAGGCAACACGCACGGAGCAGGAAATGAAGCGTGTTTGGTGTTGAGAAAAAGATGATATAGCGATGATCGCCCCTGAGTGATTGTCGTGTGTATAGCTCCGTTGTTTTGCTCACTAAGGGTGCTTTCACACTGGCAGTTTAGTTCGAAACACAGCACGGTTCGGATGAAAAATTGGTAATGTGAAAGCTGTCATGTGGACCGGGGAGCACACCGCGGTACCGAACCCGAGACTACCTGTAGGAGGTGGTCTGAGTTCGGTTGCAATGGAACTGTAGCGCAATTTGCGTGAATGTGAAAGCAACTCTGACTCGGGTGCGCACTCGTTCAGGAAGTAAAGTCACCTGCGCATGCGTTTTCGCCGATGACGACATCTATCTAGCTATACACTATATAAATACTATTATAGGTTATAAATATAGGGTGTAATAGATGACAGTGGCGATACTTTCACCTTGGACACGAGCATGAGTAAGCGTGCAGTGTAAACAAAGGTGCAAATGAATTCCTTGCAATCAGCTGTCTCCTCAAAAAACGCTGTTTGCGAGCAGCAGCAAGCCGCCTTCCCCTGGACATCTGATGAGTTACGCCATGAAGCGCATATATACGCAGTTGTCATTCACTCTGCTGTGCATAATGGCACCAAAATAACAAAAAAACAAAAAGTATGATGAGGCGCGTTGTGTTCTCAATGTGTGTTTGTGATGACGTAAGATGAACGCAAATGGACTGGGGTTCGATAGAATCAAGTGAGTGTGAAACCAGACCAAAGCTGCGGGGGGACTGGGAACAATCGCACTCGGAATCGGACCGCAGCAAACGTGCCCAGTGTGAAAGCCCCCTATAACTGTAGAAACGTTAAGATACCGGTGTCATTATCTTGAAACCAAGCCGGGGTCCGGACTTGGACCGCGGTCTGCTAATTGGTAACCCCTGCTCTATACCATGTTTGGCCATTTACCTGACAAAAAAAAACTAAAACAATGACAGACAAGTTATAATCATCAAATGTGTATTAACAGGGTTCCCGCATATCCTTAAAGTCTTAAAATGTCTCAAATTCAGTTTTCCAAAATTGAAGGTCATAAAAAGTCTTAAATATCTTAAAAGATACAACAAAAGTCTTAATTTTTATTAAAGTGGTCTTTAATTTGGGGGCGGAATGACAGGAATTGTGATATGACCTAATGTGATTATCAAACTTCAAAATAATACGATTTAATTAAATAAATACATGCACTATGTCCTTCAAAGTGAAAACGCGGCACTGTTGTATTTTCTCCAAGCACGCGGGGGGCTTGTGAGTGTTTCCAGCTGTTGCAGAGCAGTTCACAATCGTTAAGCCATATCAGAAATTTTACAAACTATCACAAAAGGTCAACTGTTCATGCTGATGATGTGGTGTTGATGAAATACGACAATGTTTACTTTTAATTGTAAAACGTAGATTATTGTAGGAGTGCACATTTAATATCCCTTCTTTGTTTGAATGAGCAGCTGGAAGCAGTGAAGTGCAAATATTTCAAAATAAGAGTCCCCGGTGTACATCAGTGTTAAAGTGCCTTTAAAGTTAAAAGTTCCACGCTATGAATCAAAATTTATGCACAAATAACTTGCTCTGTGGGGTCAATGAGAGTAATTTATACCCTGCAAATGAACTGGTTAATTGCTTAAAAACTGAAATTGTGATATGGTAATTTGGCACTATAGCTAAACCCCTAAAGGCTGTGAATGAAATTATTTTGTGCTTTCACTGCTTCCATCAGAATGAAGTGTGTATGGCTTGCGCTGACCTGCGGAGCAATATGAGATGATCAATGTTTATCATATCGCAATTCTTATCGCAAAGTGTCAAAAATATATCTTGGCACAATATATCGTTCCCCCCATAAACATAATATATCTACTGTCCCTCTTTTCAGAACATTTTCAAAATTTTGCCTTTTTAAAAAGAGGGCAAAAATTAATTGCTGAGTCCCAGGAGGCTATAATGCATTCTAAAATGCTGTCGAGGAAACTCAATAGGTTTTGAGACATCCATAGACTCAGTCTTATTCTTTGTAGAGTGTAGGATATTATTATAGATTGTTATGAAGTGGTGTTATTTTTGTTTCTTAATGTTGATATTTTAGGGATTTCATAAAGCAGCATTATGTGACATTAAAGAAGGCGAACCCCGAGTTTCCTGTCCTGATCCGAGAATGTTCTGGTGTCCAGCCCAAACTGTGGGCACGATATGGTAAGAAAAATACTCATGCAGACAACACAATTAAAGCATAATCATATTATAAATATACAGCACAGTGTATGCATGATGATATGCCTCTGTCTCAGGTTTTGGTAAGGAACACAGCGTTACACTGGACAACATGAACATCGAGCAAGTGGCCAAGGCACTAGAGACAGTTACAAATGCAAAGCCATGAACAAACCACATGTAATTGTAAAGTCATGTAAATGTTATTGAAAATAAATTGAAAATTGAAAATAAATGTCTTCTGAAAGATCTTCTATAAGATTAATGTCAGTTTTGTTTGAAATGGGCTATAAAATGATACACTGTTACAGAATGCAACTTGATTTTCTTTTTAAATCTAAGGGGTATTGCAGTTTTCAGACCTCACAACTCCCTCTGCTGGATAAAACAATCAGAAGACTCGTTTTTAAACAGCAAAATGTAACCATGGGCTGCTGACACATTCTTTGATCAGCCAATCAGAAGACTTTGATGTGCTTTCTGTCTGTCAATCATTTGGCACGTTCTCCTAGTTTAGTATTTGAAGCGGAACATTTAGGTTTAATGTCATATTCACATTCATAGTAGTTGTCAGCTGAGGGCATGCTTTTGCTACTGTTGTGTTTGACAACCGTGAGAAGATTCACTGCTCTACTGTTCGGTGTCAGCCTTGACTCTTTCTTTGGAGGACTGGTTTGGAAATTGGAGGTGTGTCTAATTTAACTGCTTAGTCTCATCAGAGACTATGGGGCAGTGGTAGCTCAGCAGTTAAGGCTCTGGGTTACTGATCAGAAGGTTGGGGGTTCAAGCCCCAGCACTGCCAAGATGCCACTGTTTGGCTCTTGACCCAGGCCCTTGACCCTATCTGCTCCAGGGGCACCATATCATGGCTGACCCTGCACTCTGACCCCAGCCTAGCTGGGATATGTGAAAAAAAGAAGAATTTCACTGTATATGTGCAAATGTATAATGTGATAAATAAAGAAAATTATTATTATTAATTAATTATTTAGCAGAGACGGGCCACTTCTATTAAAATGGGAAAAAAAATAAAAAATATAAAAATACAATTGAGAAATTGGAAAGGTCAATGGACATAGAAAAGGAAGTCCTGCCTGCATTAGCTGGTATCCGTAGAAATAGCTGCCCATTCTGCCCAGGAGCGTTCCAGAGTTGGCTGCCGAGTGGACTGAATAAAGCCAAAATGGAGAAGCCATGTGTGAAAAACTAAGTACACCTTATGATTCAATAGGAATTAAGAGGCTAAGTAGTGTTGGGCCTCATGTATTCAGATAGAAGACAAAGGCAGGCCTAACAGTCATAAAAACATTCCTCAAGCCCCCTCCTAAGTCGTAAATTTTACTGATAAAAATCGCGCCAAAATCAAACAAAGGGAGTCCAAAACAGACTACAGATCCATGAAGCCTTGCCCTCTAAAGGATCAAGCTCTCAACTCCTATTGGATGAGGCACACCACAGAACGTCCCTCAAACATGACATCATCAGGACTTCAAATAATTCTGAAATGCTTCCAGAGTTGCTTCCAGAGTTGCTTCCAGCGACTTCGTTCACCGAATACGGGCGTAGCTTTTTGCTGCTCTCCGGTGCAACCTCGTGGCTTAAGGAAGTAATGTCCGACTTGAAACTGTAGCCATACAATCTCCATCTCGCTGGACGAGTTGAGATTACTCTGTGTTCAACCGAACACTCTAACGGATCCAAAGGAGACCGCCGAGCAATTCGCATCTTCATCCGTTTGCCTACAGAAGTGAAGAGATTAAAGATTTCTCTTCCATCTTCAATCAAGTCGACATTTCCGAGTTCTCCGCCAGCCCACCGAGAATCAACAGCTGTACCGCCCGCCGACAGCGCGAGGAAACGGCCCCCCGTCATCACACGAGCCTCAAGGAACCGGGTCAAAGTTAAAGGACGGAGGAAAACACATTCTACCTGTGTCCTCATGCGATTCAAGTAAGAGGTTTACGTCTGGGCATATTATATTTTGTGTAAGCAAAATATATTGCTTCACTATGCAAAATATTATATTAGGTGTAAGCCACCTAGTGCAACATTGACGCTTAACAGGATGTGTAAAAATCTTGGTCTTACGGATATATGGAGACTTTTGAACCCATCTGGTAGGGACTATACATTTTTTTTTTCATCAGTCCATAAGAATTATTCTAGAATAGATTTTTTTTTTTTTTTATCCAAATCCCTCATTTCATCTGTTGTTGATTGCTAAATTGGAAACATTTTAGTCTCAGATCACGCCCTGGTGAGTTTAGAGGTGATGCCACATATAGAGAAAAAGAAATCATATAGTTGGCGCCTTAATGTGTCCCTTTAGCAAAATCCTTATTTCCAACAAATGTTAAAGACTGAAATCAATGTTTATATGGAGACCAACTGGTCCTCGGTATCCTCTATGGGCGTGGCTTGGGAGGCACTTAAGGTGGTTCTTAGGGGTCGGATCATACAGTATGCCTCATTCATCAAAAAATCCAAAGCACGAGAACTTGTAGAGTTGGAAGAGAATATTAAAAGTGCAGAGGCAGAGCTGAAACCCCATATGTCAGCTGATGGCCTCAGAGAATTGACCCAATTGAAATATAGATATAATACTATTTTGTCACGGAAAGTGGAGTTTTGGTTATTCAGGGCAAGACAGTCATATTTTGAGTCGGGTGACAAAGCAGGGAAGCTTTTGACTAGATATATAAAGCAGAGAGAGTCTCTTTCTATCATTCCCTCAGTGAAATCTGCTGGTTGTGAAATTTTTACTTCAGCCGTTGATATTAATAATGCCTTTAAACAGTTCTATATTGATCTTTATAGTTCCACGTCTTCGTCTACTGATGAAGATATTAGAAACTTTGTGGAACCATTAGATCTTCCTAAACTGACGACTGAGCAAAAAAACTCTCTTGATTCTGAGATAACCTTGGAGGAGCTTGATGAGGTAATTAAGTCCCTACCTACTGGCAAGGCTCCGGGGCCAGATGGTTTTGCCGCAGAATTTTTTAGATCCTATGCTACAGAACTGGCTCCACTTTTGTTAGAGGTTTATACTGAATCATTAAAGAATGGAAAGCTTCCTCCAACCATGACACAAGCCCGGATCAGTCTGATTCTTAAAAAGGACAAAGATCCAAGCGAGTGTAAGAGTTACTGTCCAATTTACCTGATCCAACTAGATGTAAAAAATATTGTCAAAAATTTTGGCTAATCGATTAAGTAAAGTTATGACATCTCTTATACATATAGATCAGGTGGGGTTTATTCGGGGCCGCAGCTCTTCTGATAACATCAGGCGTCTCATCAATATCATGTGGTCAGTAGCGAATGATCAATCTCCAATCGCTGCCATCTCACTTGATGCCAAAAAGGTGTTTGATATGGTAGAATGGGATTATCTTTTTAAGATTTTGGAAATGTATGGTTTCGGGAGTACATTTATTGGTTGGATTAAGTTACTTTATAGACACCCTGTAACAGCAGTACAAACAAATGGGTTAATCTCAGATTATTTTACTTTGACTAGGGGCACTCGGCAGGGTTGCCCTCTTTCCCCATTATTGTTCTGTCTTGCCCTGGAACCATTAGCAGCTGCGATAAGAAAGGAGGATGATTTTCCAGGGGTGGTGGCGGGAGGTGTGCTGCATAAGCTTCTGCTTTATGGAGATGATATTTTATTATTTGTCTCTGAACCTACTAGATCTTTGCCTTGCCTCCACAGAATTATTAATTCCTTTTCCAAGTTCTCAGGATACAAAGTCAATTGGGCTAAATCCGAAGCTTTGGCTTTGACAGCATACTGCCCATTAATGGCTTTTCAGCCAGGCGCCTTCCATTGGCCCAAACAGGGCATTAAGTATTTGGGGATTTTATTCCCAGCAAATTTGTCTGATTTAGTTATATATATATATATATATATATATATATATATATATATATATATATATATACACGTATATATTAGTTATGAAAAACATAAACCAACAAAATACACATGACAGCACATAAATAACTAATATTGGCATTATATTCATGCTGGTAAGCCAGAGGGGAACTGACCCCCACAGTGAGCCTGGTTTCTCCCAAGGTTATTTTTCTCCATTAATCAACATCTTATGGAGTTTTTTGTTCCTTGCCACAGTCGCCTTCGGCTTGCTCACTGGGGTTCTAAATACAGTTATGATTTAATTATTTATTTTTATACACAATTTACAATCATATTTAATCAATTTACACAATGATGACTAAGACTTTATAGATATTACAGTTTTCATTTTCTGTTAGTGCATGATTTTCTGTAAATCTGTTTTGAAACGATGTGTGTTGTGAAAAGTGCAATACAAATAAAAATGACTTGACATAGTAAGCCATTAGCGTTAAGCAACAAGCTGACTCAGGCACATAGTTAGTATACATCGATTAATATCCAGTTTAAATTAAAATTCGATTAAAATACAGCAGCAGTATTGGCAGGTATATCTGCATTGTTGGGAGGGAAGGGTTTATGTTATGTTCATGTTCGACTGCTTTGTTGGGGGGATCCTCTCTAACCCTCACTTCTGTTGCAGCAGCAGCTTAGAGTGAAGTGTAGAGGCTAAGTATGTCCTAGCAATAACAAATCCTTGTACTTGCTCTGCAGCAGCAGCAGCATGTCTTCCAACCTATACTTTATATTTCTATTTCTAGCAGCTGCAAGTGTTAGTACTTGCTCTGAAGCAGCAGCGTAGCAGATCTAGTCAGCCAAGACCAAACCTATTAACTAATTATTTCTATCAATAAAAACATTTTAAACCATTTCTGAGTTGTCATGTCTGAAAAGTATTGTAATAAAGTTCAGTCACGAAATTCTAAATTGGCAGCTGATAGTACTCTCTGCACAATCTCCGTAGCCAATCATTTACACATACTTATTACGTCAACTCCTTAAATTCATTGTACCGCAGTCAGCTTCCGTAGCCAGTCTCTGCACGCGCTATGAGAGTTCTCTTCACTTACCCACCTCCTCCCCAGCACCACCAGTGTAGATCTGCTACGGGAGATCCTCTCTAACCCTCACTTCTGTTGCAGCAGCAGCTTAGCCTACATGCTTCACTTGTATGTCTGAGTATGTCCTAGCAGTAGCAAGTCCTCATACTTGCTCTGCAGCAGCAGCAGCAGCAGTGTAGCAGATCTAGTCCGCCAAAACTAAACCTACTAACTCATTATTTCTGTCAATAAAAACATTCTAAACCAGATCCTTGAGTTGTCATGACTTAACTGTCAATTAAGTGAAAGGATAGTATTTGTGGTAAAAAGCCCCCTGTTGCAGGAGCTAAAGGCCTCTATAAAAAAATAAACTTGTTTTCTTAAGTAGGGAGAACAGATTTGTTCTAAAAAATAAAAATTCAAAGTGGGTTCACATTGACTGATCCAATCACAGTGGAGATTAGTTTGTTTATATACTAGAGATGTTATAAAATGCCAAATGTGTTTGCAATTAACAGGAAATCATGCACTATAACTATACAAATTTTGCACTATAACTGTTGCCCCTATATTTACACAACATCACTATATCGTACCCCACTAGGTGTGGGGTAAAAGGCTCCCTCTTCACCTTTTTTTAAAAAACGAATACTGGCTCCATTGATTCATTATTTTGGGAAAGGAAATGTGGGTAGATTTTTTTCTTTCTGCGTGGTCATAGCCTTTTTCATTATAAGTGTTGGGACTATTCCCAACAAACGTGTATTTGCGCTGGTCAGTGCTGTTTTTCAATTGTTTTCGAATATAATTATGCTCTAGTTGTACCTCTTTGACAGCTGACAGCTTGTCAGTTAAAAAAGAACTTTAAAATATGTCTCAATACACCTGCATTCTGCTTATTGCGTCTTGCGTTGTTTTATACATATTATATACATCTATCTCCTTGTCAGCCTCTATGCACCCCCTAGTGTGAGAACTAATGTATTAAAGGAATCTCCCTTGAGCACCACCCACTCATTAACATAGAATTTGCATGTTGTCTTTGAAAACTGAAATGGACTACTTGCACTGAGCCTCATGACGTACTTCCGCTTTGAAATAGTGCGGCCTACTAGTTTCCGTTTACATGTGCCGTAGTTGCCTAGTTCCTGAAATGCCACTTAATGAGTGTTCAAAAGAAGATTTTAAAGTACTGATCTTTTTAGAGTAGGAGAAGAAATATTCTGAACATTACTGTGTACAGCTTCTTCAAAATTTAGAGGAAGAACAGTTTTCTGAGCTTTAATTCAGCCCGAGCCGAGAAAGCAATGGCTGGTATATACTCCAATCCAAGTGCATTTCACCATTTCTCATCACATGGAGGTCTGTAGCAGACATTTAACTACAGATCAGCTTGAAAATCAAATGACAAAAGGTGGAAGGAGACAAAGACCAGCGGTGCTCTTTGAATTAAAGAAAAATGTGTTTTAGTCACTGCTATGTTCCATGTGTGAGGCAGGAGTGAGACGCGATGAATGCATGCATCGCCCTGTTTTTATTAAATGTATGTTTTAATCCTTATTTTGTGTCACTGTTTCAGAATCAGAATTCCTTTTTATTGGCCAAGTAAGTTATCCTACACGGAATTTGTTTTAGTGATTTTGCTCCAAGTCAAGTGAAACAATACACATACACACAATACACAATATACAAGAGTGTACAGATAGACTATACAAGAACAGTATATGTAATACATAAATATACAACATAGTACAATACCATACTCTATAATAAAGTGCAATGCACATGCTGGTGTGTATTAGTGTGGATATATAATGCAATGTAGAAATCAGAAATAGAGTCAAGCAGCAATAAATTAAAGTGGTATCAGTGAAGTAGCAGTGAGGACTGCAGAGCAGTCCAATTATTGTGCAGGTCAGTTATAGTTATATATAGTAAGTTAAAGAGTTACTGAGCTATTGAGGAGAGCCACTGTTCGGGGAAAGAAGCTGATTTTATGTCTGGCTATTTTTGTTTTGATGGCTCGCCGGTGCTTCCTGGAAGGCAGGAGCTGGAACATGTGGTGAGCAGGGTGAGGGATCATTAATGATCTTATCTTTTTGCATCTCGCCTTATACAGATTCTGGAGAGGGGTCAGATTGCAGCCAATGATTTTTTTTCTGCTGAAAAAACAATGCGCTGGAGTCTGTGCAGATCGTGAGCCATGGCAGACCCATACCATACTGTTATGGATGATTTGAAAACGGGTTAAATAATGGCAGTGTAGAACTGGACCATAAGTGACTGTGGCAGGTTAAACTCAGGAAGTTTGTGCTTTTTTGGCTATGGAGACAGTGTTTTTCTCCCATTTAAGGTTCTGAGTGATGATGGTGCCCAGAAACTTTCAACCGTGATGACATTGATCAGATTGAGAGGGGCTGCAGGTTCAGAGGAACTTCTGAAGTCTATGACCATCTCTACTGTCTTCAAAGCATTCAGCTCTAAGGTGTTCAGACTACACTAGGACACAATGTGTTCTACCTCCCTCCTATAAGCAGAATCACTGCTATCACTTATTAGGCCAATCAGTGTTGAGTCATCTGCAAATTTTAGTAGCTTTACTTAGGGGTCAGTCGAGGTGCAGTCATTTGTATAGAGAGAGTAGAGAAGTGGAGACAGCACACAGCCTTGTGGTGCTCCAGTGCTGATAGTGAATGGGCCTGTAGTGAACTTACCAAGCCGTACCTGTTGCCTCCTATTGGTGAGAAAATCTGTTATCCACCTGCAGGTGGTCTCAGGTACAGTCAGCTGAGAGAGCTTGTCTTGTAGAAGCTCTGGTAACATAGTGTTGAACGCAGAGCTAAAGTCCACAAAGAGGATCTTTACGTAGGTCCCTGGGCTGTCAAGGTGCTGGAGTATGAAGTGTAGACCCATGTTAACTGCATCATCTACAGACCTGTTAGCTCTGTATGCAAACTGTTGTGGGTCCAGTAGTGGATCGGTGATGGTTTTGAGGTGAGCCAACACAAGCCGTTCAAGCGTCTTCATGACTAATGAGGTTAAAGCAACAGGTCTGTAGTCATTCAGGTTTGTTATTAATGGATAGATGAGGGTTTCTTTTGTATTCTGTACATTCCTGGAGGCATTTCCATGCTAAAGATGTGCTGTTGGCTGAGAGCTGTTTCTTAATTTTCTCAGAGTAATCTTGCTTGGCAGATCTGATTCCCTTCTCCAGTTTGTACTTTGCAACCCTGTAGAGGTTTTTATCCCCGTCCTATATGTTTCCTCCTTTTGTCTCTGAATGCTAGTTTCACTGATAAGTACTGTATATCGATAAATGTTGAAATGCAAATGCATAAGTAAGAGCTGCTAAAGATGAGTTATAATGTTTGAAATAGATTAAATATATGTAGTGTGGTTAAATATATTTTAGTGCAGTTATTTATTTATTTGTGAATAACATTTTTATTGATTCATACAATAAACAAAGAAAAGCAAAACATATATACACAGAATCAACATTTAACCCCCACCACTACACCTAATCCCAATTCCCGACCCCACCCTGACTCCCAACATACAATCCTGTGGTCACACATGAGTATATACACATACACAAAAAATTAAAATAAATAAATAATCCCACACATTTATAACTATACCTCCCTCTCCACTGCCCCTCCCCAAGAGCCCTCCAAGAATGCTAAATAGTTGCCACATTTCCCAACAAACACATCCAAGTTCCCCAGTCTTCTAGATAATGCTTCCTCGAAAGCCGCCACCCTCCCCATCTCCATGTACCAATTCTGAAATGGGGGCGCACCAGCTGACTTCCATCCCCTTAAAATGACTTGTCTGGCGATCATAACACTGGTTAGAACCCAATTTTGTATGTGTTTATTCCCAATATTGATGCCGCCCCCCCACCCCATTCCCCATCTCTTAAAATACAGAATGTGAATGAAATGAAATTTGAGTGCCCAATACATCACACACAAAACTCTGAACCTTCAACCAAAATTCTTGGATCTTAACACACCACAAAAAACATGGGTTGTGTCTACATCTTCTGATTGGCATCACCAAGCAGGTGGGTGTGTCTTTAAGACCAAGCCTATACAATCTAGAGGGGGTCTAATACAATCGATGTAAAATCTTGAATTGCATAAAGCGCACCCTTGCATCTCTAGATGCAGACTTGACATTTTTTAGAATCCTAGCCCACACTCCCTCCTCCAATACCAAGTTTAAATCTTTCTCACATAATCTCTTGAGAGAAGTTGAAGCTCTGTTCCCCAGACTCTGAATTAGCAGGGAGTAATACACTGATGCCTCATGACCTTTTCCAAAACCAGTAATCACCACTCCCAGAGTATCTGCCACTTTAGGGGGGTGTATGCTACTCCCAAATGTAGTACAGAGCAGGTGGTGCAGCTGTAAATATCTAAAGAACTGAGATCTGGGAATCCCAAAATGTTGAACCAAATTTTCAAAGGATCTCAACACTCCACCCTCATATAGGTCACTGAGTGTAGTAACCCCCATCACAATCCACTCTGACCAGCAGAGAGGGGACTTATTAATACATAATTTAGGGTTCAGCCATATGCTTGAGGCAACTTTTAAATAAATGTCCGAATTAAACACACTGGACACTTTTGTCCATACCGAGTGCAAATGTGAGATAACAGGGTGTAACTTCTACGATTAGTTTGATAGAAAGGCTTTGCAATGGTAAAATGGGGCAAGAACTTCCTGTTCAATACAAAACCAGGGAGGGGCTCTCTCAGGTGGAAGCGACCAATGAGCCAAATGTCTGAGACCGAATGCATAATAATAAAACAAAATCTTGGGTAGGCCTAGCCCACCTTTGTCAATTGGCCTATGCAATTTACTGAAATGTAATCTAGAACATTTACCATTCCAAATGAAGGACTTCACTATGCTATCAAATTGCTTGAAATAAGAGAGGGGGACATCTACAGGGAGAGACTGTAGCAGGTAGTTGAGTTTTGGAATACAGTTCATTTTAATAACATTAACCTTCCCAATCATAGATAAATGTAATGAAGCCCACCTGCCCACATCTCTCGAAAACCTTTTTATTAAAGGGTCAAAATTAACTAACTAAATCACACAAATTTGCTGGGAATAAAATACCCAAATACTTAATGCCCTGTTTGGGCCACTGGAAGGTGCCCGGTTGAAAAGCCGTTACTGGGCAGTACGCTGTCAGAGCCAGTGCTTTGGATTTAGACCAATTAACTCTGTATCCCTAGAACTTAGAAAAGGAATTAATAATTCTGTGGAGGCAAGGCATGGATCTAGTGGGGTCGGAGACAAATAATAAAATATCATCTGCTTAAAGCAAAAGCTTATGTGCCACACCTCCCGCCACCACCCCTGGAAAATCCTTCTTTTTATCGTGGCTGCTAATAGTTCCAGGGCAAGACAGAACAATAATGGGGAAAGAGGGAAACCCTGCCGGGTGGCCCTATCTAGAGTAAAATAATCTGAAAATAATCAATTTGTTTGTACCGCCGCTAACAGGTGTCTATTAAGTAACTTAATCCAACCAATAAAAATATTCCCAAACCCATACATTTCCAAAATCTTAAAAAGATAATTCCACGCTACCATATCAAATGCCTTTTTGGCATCAAGTGAGATGGCAGTGACCGGAATCTGATCATTCGCCATTAACCACATGATATTGATGAAATGCCTAATGTTATCAGAAGAGCTAAGGCCCTGAATAAAGCCCACCTGATCTATATGTATAAGAGATATCATAACTTAATTGGCTAGCCAACATTTTTGACAAAATTTTTACATCTAGCTGGATCAGAGAAATTGGATGGTAACTCTTACACTTGCTTGGATCTTCATCCTTTTTAAGAATCAGACTGATCTGGGCTTGCATTATGGACAGCCCTTAAAATAAAAATAAATAAATAAAAAATAGTCTCTTTCCATGAATAAATCTCTGCATTTAAGCATGCTGAATGCTGTAACCGGAAACATCTGTGAGACACTACTTACAACCTGGAAGCGGTTGTCCACTGAACAGGGAAAAAAAAAAAAAAAAAAAGACAAACTTAAATTTAATATTTAAATTCAATGTCACTTTTATTGCGCTGACATTGAGAAAATGCTTTGGGAAAAAAAATTTGCAAATTTATTTTTCACATTTGCTTTTTCATTTTAATATTGGTCTTGCATCCAGATTGCAGTAAAAATTGAATTTAAAATCAGCAATTGCATTTAAATTTTTAATTTGACAGGTATGAAGCATTGTCACTGTGAAAATAAAAACTGAATCATTTTTAATTTTGAAACATTTTACCGAAGTTTACGGATATAAAATGGTTCAAATGAGGCTGTAATTTTCATTTTTAGCTATGTTTAATATTGGCAGGTTTTATGTTCCTTACATGGACTCCCATAAAAATCAGAATGAGCTTTATTGCCAAGTATGCTTTAGGGTTGGGCGATCTTCTCCATCGTCAGATCATCCTATTGTCGGCCTGTGAGATATGCCAATACCCGATATGATCGACGAACGCCGGCAACACACCTTGATTTCAAACTCTGAACTTTTTTTATTTTAACAAATTCAAATGAAACTGGGAAAAAATTAAGTGCAATTAAAATGTGTGTTCAACTTTTTGAAAGACGGCTTTAGAACAGTTGTGAAGGGCAACATCTCTTTGGAAACTAACCTACGTCATTTGTGCATTCTTTACCGGTTGGGTATTTCGTTGTCCAGGAAAATACACCATGTGTGTGAATAAATTCGTTTTGTTCCCTCCTTCACGAGATTATATCTCTATCTATCTATCTCTCTATCACGTACTGGCTTAGACTCAAATGACAATAGAGAGATGGGTCATATAATACAGGTAAGTTTCAGTAAATCGGCTGGAACAATGTTCAAACAGGTAAGATGATCAGCGGAGAGGTTCTTGAAATGCAGGATGGTATACTAACTGAGGGTTTGCCTTACAGGTTTTCAGAGAGCGCGCGCGCGCGCGCGCACACACACACACACACGGGAGAAGACGAAGGAAAACTGATGACTGGATGTTGAATTGGAATAACTAGATCTAGGTAACAACGCTGGTAGAATATAATAGAAGCTTGTCGTAGGTATGTTTCGAGGTATGTAGTCTTGTAGCATCAGACGAGGCCAGACGATGATTGAGGGTGTGTGCTCTTCTTATAGTGCTGTTGATGAGCGCTGATGAGTATCAGATGTGCATGATTAGTACTCCGGTGAGCGTGAAGGCTGAGTGAGTGAGGGAGAGCCTGGCGTGATCGTGACAATATATCCAATTACATCGGCAACCCCCAGGCTGAGGGATCGGTGAATATTTTTGCTTTAGTGATTTTGCTTTGAAAATTACATTAATTTATTTTAAAAACGAAAAACTTAAATCAAATACATTTCTAAATTCAAATTGCACTCCAAATGAAATGAAAAAGCAATTAAAATTACGAAGTGATCATAAAAATAATATATAAGTACCCACCTTTCCATTTACCGTCAGGCAAGTATCCATTTAAACATGCAGGCGGAAAATTACTTACATAAATGAAGACATAAAAACAATTATAAATGTAAAAATAATAATTATAATGATAATAATCACTGAAATATAAATCATGGTTCGAGGTGAACGTGTTTTTGTATTATTTTATTTTTTAATCACAGATGTATAGGCTGGAGAGTTGCGTTCACAATGAAATGATCTGTGGAAATAAAGTGAACTGAACTCAAAGCACCTCCTGAGCTGAGATGTCTGAGGTTATTTGCAGCACTCATAGACGATACTGTTCTTGCAAAATAAAATAAATAAATAAATAAAAAATAAATACAAAAAATCCAGAAGACAGAAACAGAGAAAGAGTGAGAACCTTTTATATGCACGTGTTCCACGAGACTGCACGCCTCCGAACAAACAACGTGTCAGACATGCGCATAGACGGCTTTTCTGTCATCTGTTCTTAAAAATATAATAAAGTGTGTTTCTTCAAGCGCGTATCTGTGTGCAGCGGGGCAAATTATTTGTAATATTAATTTGATAATAATAATAATAATAATAGCCTAAATAATAACAATAATAATAATAATAATAGTAATAATGATTCAATACATTAATGGGAAAACGAGCCAAATATCGTCTTGACATCGTCAAAGGCATCAGCTCTTGCCGATCACTCTTTAGAATAATAATAAAGTCATCAAAACTATGGAATAACATAAATGGAACTATGGGAATTATGTTGTGACTAAACAAAATCCAAAATAAATCAAAACTGTGTTATATTTTAGCATCTTCAAAATAGTCATCCTTTACCTAGATTTTGCAGAAATGTACTCTTGACATTTTCTCAACCAACTTCTTGAGGTATCACCCTGGGATGCTTTTTAAACATTATTGGAGTTCCCATCTATGTTGGGCACTTATTGGATGCTTTTCTTTATTATTTGGTCAAAGTCATCAATTTCAAAAACATTTTTTTTATTTTTTTTAAATTAAATTTTAGTTTTATAATGAAATAAATGAATATGGTGGCACAATTATATTTTTGTCTACAAAACTAATTTCAAACATTTAAGCATATGCCTTCAGATCAAAAGATTTTTAAGATCATGAGAAACATTTCAGTCAAGTGTTTCAAAGCTTTTGACTGGTAATGTGTGTGTGTATATATATATATATATATATATATATATGTACAAATACAAATCTGTTATATACAGATGCAAGGGAATGTATGGCAGAAAAGTTAGGATATGTTGGATGAATATAAATAGACTAAGCTGTGTATTGCACATAATTATTGCTTAATGAGGCAGTTTTAACTGTTCATGAGATGGATGGCCTGAGGGAAAAATGTTTTCCTGTGTCTGACGGTTCTGGTGCTCAGCGCTCTGTAGCGCTGTCCAGAAGGCAACAGTTTAAAAAGGAAGTGGGCTGGGTGAGTGGGGTCCAGAGAGATTTTTCCAGCCATTTTCCTCACTCTGGAAGTGTACAGCTCTTGAAGGGAGGGCAGGGGGCAACCAGTAATCCTCTCAGCAGTCCGAACTGTCCTTTGTAGTCTTCTGATGTCCGATTTCATAGTTGAACCATACCAGATATTTATTGAAGTGCAGAGGACAGACTGAATGACTGCTGAGTAGAACTGTATCAGTAGCACCAGTGGCAGGTTAAACCTCCTCAGCTGGCGAAGGAAGTACAACCTCTGCTGGGCCTTTTTCACAATGGAGTCATTGTGGGTGTCCCACTTCAGGTCCTGTGAGATGGTAGTGCCCAGGAGGCTGAATGACTCCACTCCTGCTACAGTGCTGTTTAGAATAGTGAGCGGGGTCAATGTTGGGGTGTTTCTCCTAAAGTCTATCATCTACCACTATCATCTCCACTGTTTTGAGCGTGTTCAGCTCCAGGTTGTTTTGACTGCACCAGTGAGCCAACCATTCAACCTCCCTTCTGTATACAGACACATCGTCATCTTGGATGAGGCCGATGACAGTAGTGCCGTCTGCAAACTTCAGGAGCTTGACAGAGGGGTCCTTGGCGGTGCAGTCATTTGTGTACAGGGAGAAGAGTAGTGGGGAGAGCACACTTTCCTGGGGGGCACCAGTGCTGATCGTACAGGTGCTGGAAGTGAATTCCCCCAATCTTGCTAGCTGCTGCCTGTCCATCAGAAAGCTGGTGATCCACTGACAGATAGACGTGGGAACAGAGAGTTGGTGTAATTTAGTCTGGAGAATAGCTGGGATGATGGTGTTAAAAGCCAAACTGAAGTCCACAAAAAGGATCCTTGCACATGTCCCTGGTCTGTCCAGATGTTGCAGGATATGATGCAATCCCATGTTGACTACATCATCCACAGACCTGTTTGCTCAATAGGCAAATTGAAGGGGATCTAGAAAGGGTCCAGTGATGTCCTTCAGGTGGGCCAACACCAGTCTCTCAAATGACTTCATGACCACAGACGTCAGAGCGACGGGTCTGTAGTCATTGAGTCCTGTGATTTTGGGTTTCTTTGGGACAGGAATGATGGTGGAGCATTTGAAACAGCAGATAACTTCACACTGCTCCAGTGATCTATTGAAGATATGTGTGAAGATGGGAGCCAGCTGGTCAGCAAAGGGTTTTAGGCAAGTGGGTGAAACACCGTCGGGGCCCTGTGCTTTCCTTGTCTTTTGTTTCCGGAAGAAACGGCACACCTCCTCTTCACAGATCTTAAGTGCAGGTTGAGTAGCAGGAGGGGGAGGAGGGGGGTCATAAGAGATGTTGAAGTTTGTATGAAGTGAAGTTCAGAGCGGGTGTGGGGTGTGAGACTGGGCCTTTCAAATCTACAGTAGAACACATTCAAGTCATCAGCCAGTTGTTGGTTCCCTACAGTGTTGGGGAAAGGTCTCTTGTAGTTAGTAATATTTTTCAGGCCGCTCCACACTGATGCAAGGTCGTTAGCTGAAAACTTGTTTGTCAGCTTATCAGAATAGCTTCTTTTAGCCACTCTGATTTCCTTATTCAGTGTGTTCCTGGCCTGATTGTTCAATATTTTATCCCCACTTCTGTAAACATCCTCTTTGGCCTGACGAAGCTGCCTGAGTTCTGCTGTAAACCATGGTTTGTCAGCCCTGGTAAAACTGATTGGAAAAAAATGACTAAACACAGGACAAACAAACAAAAACAACAAAAGAATTGGAGAGCTCCACACCGAGACTGCCATCCGCGACGCCATCTTGATCTTGATAGATCATTTAATATTGAAATGAATTGAAAACGCCTGCTACGATAAAGCAGTCTTCCTTAAAATGTGTCACTTTCTTTAAATGTTATAGCTGTATAATCGATGTGGGGCCAATTTTATTAAATTTTTTTTAATGTAGCCCTACAGTAGGCCTATTTATATGTTTTGTTTTTAAAATATAGCTTACAAAAAAAAAAAAAGCAAAAAAAAAAAAATATATATTCTGAAATGCATTTCAAAATGTGTATACATAGGCTGACATATCTGTCTATCTATCTATCTAATATATATATATATATATATATATATATATATATATATATATATATATATATATATAAAATGTGTGTGTGTGTGTGTGTGTGTGTGTGTGTATGAATGTATATATACAGTATTGTGCAAAAGTCTTAGGCACATAAGATGCTTCACAAAAACATTTGTCTTAAGATGGTTATTTATATTTACAAATAGAATAGAATAGAAGAACAGGGAGCCCTTGAACAGATGGCTTAAAACATGATATAATTTGGTGTTTTAATATGATTTGGGAAACATAATCTTTGGGGTAAATAATGTTTGGGATATAAAATTTAGACTGACTATGGTAATAAAGATGGGTCAATATAATACTGTTGTGACAAGTTGAGCAATTACTGTCTTTAGAGTATATAATCATTTAAGCTGACAATAAGACACACTAACTACGTTTCCATCCAAGGATTTTTTGTGAAATTTTTTACCGCATCATAATAAAGCTGATGGTAACAAGTGTAAAATTTCACAAGTGTCAACATAATATTTTTCCGTTTAACTCTAGCGCATAAACTCTATGTTGATACTTCAGATGTCACTGGTTTGGAAACATTTTTTGTTGAGAAAATTGGCATTAATGCAAAAATATAGTGTCACATGACCCCAATCGTTAGCCTGTTTTAGTAATGATGACAAGGTATACATCCTTGAAACCAATTTATTGTACGTGATTATGGATTGATTTTAATGGCATACCTGCACAGATCCGATGCTGCAAATATGACGCTTCCAGGAGTGCCAACACAAATATCTCGTATCATGCACATCGACAAGTGCACAGAGAACAAATTAATGGCCACTGTTTGCGATTAATCCATCCGTTTATTTATTAAAGTTGCTTTTCCACACCATTCAAAATATTAGACGGCAGTCATGGAATTAGCCCACAATACAAAAATATAATTTCAATATCATATCATTTCTGTGCACAAAGATGTTTTAAATGAAAAATAAATACACAATACTAGTAGAAAAGCATCAGTGTGCTTTTTTTGGAACACTAACATATAGCCCAATTCTATACAATTATTGTTTAGCTTACTTTTGAAAAAATGCTGGCAAAATTCCCTGTATTAAATAAAATAAATTAGCCTACCAAATGAATAAAGCATTAAATAAAATAATTACCAAACAAAAAAAAAATATTGTTAGGCCTATATAAAATTGCCTTTTCTTTACACGAACTTAAATTAGCCTTACCCTGTTCTGTAGATGAAAAAAGTCGGCTTGAATGATATTCTCAGAATGTTCAACACTTTTTTTCAAGACTATAAACTATCAGAACTATTTGTCGAATGCTAAGTTCACTTTCAGAAAACGAGCTTTTGGACATTTTAAAACTTTAAAATATTTTAAATTCTGAAACCCTCTTTACCTTGGATCGCATTTGCAGAGCTTCTTCAGAAAATGTAAATTGCATTCAAGTTTAGTTGGTCATTAAAAGTTACTGGACAAATATGCGGGACATAACGCAGTTGTGATGGCAATGCTTTAGATTAGATGATTGTTCAAAATAGCCTATTGAATATCAGGAATGTATCATATGTAAACCCTGATATTACACCACACCAATTTTTCTTTAATAGCTGTGCTCACAGCATATACACATCGATGGATGGTCCTTAACTAAGACCGAAAGTTTCTCCCACTACTTGGTGCAGGTTGCCAGCTTGAACAGGGCCATGATGATTCACTTTCAGGTCGGAACCGGCAATTCCGTCTTCTGATTGCATTTATTTGTGAAATTAAAATAACAGTAAGCTGTCTAATTTCAATGAATTGTCTCAATACTCTCCCCATTTTACCAAAACTTCAGAGGAAAAAACAATTAGGGACATCTGGGAGGCGAAAGGTACACAATTAGCGATAAACACTCATTTCTGTATGGAAACGGCTTAAGGGCAGATTTGTTATGTGATAAACCAAAACGTATGCAACAAAGTGTTTTTTTTTTAGGCATGACGTCATCACACACCATTTTTATCGATAAAAGGCCATTTGAATGGAAACGGGCAGAAGACGGCAAATTTTAAAAAAAATTTACGCATTTTCACTTTGTCAATAACAAAATAGTGCGAAAAATGGATGTAAACTAGGCTACAGACATGAACATTCCACATACGAAACGCAACAATGGTGATAATCAACAAACTAATTTTCAGGTGTAATGCATGCTGGGTGCCAATGTTGAGTTCTTTAATATGTGGACACCCACAATGCATTGCAGCATGAATCTGAAAATGAGTTTGTTGATTGTCACCATTGTTACGTTTTGCATGCTGAGTCTTGATGTCTGTCTGTATCATTGTTGACTAAATAATTTTATCCCTGAGAGAAAGTATATGCTCACTTTGTTAAAACATAATTGCATTTACCCATCTTTATTATTTACAAATTATATTTCCATAGTAAATGCAAACTTTAAATTAAGCTATGACATCTATTATTTTCATTTTGAATGATGAATTAATGAGGTACTTGAACTCATCAAAAAGTATCTGCTCCATAGTGCATTATAACTGTTTTCTTGAACAATACTGCACTGGCTCATTTTATGATTATACAAAGTGAATCTCAGTTGCCTCTGCATCTGAGACCGTCAACCCGTGCATCTTATCACGTAGCTTGTTGAGCGCGTTAACGCGGAGACATAGCGCATGTGGAGGCTTCATGCCATCCACCGCGGCATCCACCCACAACTCACCATGCGCCCCACTGAGAGTGAGAACCACATTATAGTGACCATGAGGAGGTTACCCCATGTCCCTAGCAACCGGGCCAATTTGGTTGCTTAGGAGACCTGGCTGGAGTCACTCAGCACACCCTGGGATTTGAACCCACGAACTCCAGGGGTGGTAGTCAGCGTCTTTTACTCACTGAGCTACCCAGGCCCCAAGGAGTGTTAATTTAACACCGGGATTTTGCTGTATATATATATATATATATATACACACACACACAGTGCATCCGGAAAGTATTCACAGCGCTTCACTTTTTCCACATTTTGTTATGTTACAGCCTTATTCCAAAATGGATTAAATTCATTATTTTCCTCAAAATTCTACAAACAATACCCCATAATGACAACGTGTAAGTAGTTTGTTTGAAATATTTGCAAATTTATTAAAAAAAAAAATAAAAAAAAAAAAAAAACACATGTACATAAGTGTTCACAGCCTTTGCTCAATACTTTGTTGAAGCACCTTTGGCACCAATTACAGCCTCAAGTCTTTTTGAGTATGATGCTACAAGCTTGGCACACCTATTTTTGGGCAGTTTCTCCCATTCTTCTTTGCAGGACCTCTCAAGCTCCATCAGGTTGGATGGGGAGCATCGGTGCACCGCCATTATCAGATCTCTCCAGAGATGTTCAATCGGGTTCAAGTCTGGGCTCTGGCTGGGCCACTCAAGGACATTTACAGAGTTGTCCCGTAGCCACTCCTTTGTTATCTTGACTGTGTGCTTAGGGTCGTTGTCCTGTTGGAAGATGAACCTTCGCCCCAGTCTGAGGTCCAGAGCGCTCTGGAGCAGGTTTTCATCTAGGATGTCTCTGTACATTGCTGCATTCATCTTTCCCTCGATCCTGACTAGTCTCCCAGTTCCTGCCACTGAAAAACATACCCACAGCATGATGCTGCCACCACCATGCTTCACTGTAGGGATGGTATTGGCGAGGTGATGAGCGGTGCCTGGTTTCCTCCAGACATGACGCTTGCCATTCAGGCCAAAGAGTTCAATCTTTGTTTCTCATGGTCTGAGAGTCCTTCAGGTGCCTTTTGGCAAACTCCAGGCAGGCTGTCATGTGCCTTTTACTGAGGAGTGGCTTCCGTCTGGCCACTCTACCATACAGGCCTGATTGGTGGAGTGCTGCAGAGATGGTTGTTCTTCTGGAAGGTTCTCCTCTCTCCACAGAGAAATGCTGGAGCTCTGTCAGAGTGACCATCAGGTTCTTGGTCACCTCCCTGACTAAGGCCCTTCTCCCCCGATCGCTCAGTTTGGCCGGGCAGCCAGCTCTAGGAAGAGTCCTGGTGGTTCCAAACTTCTTCCATTTATGGATGATGGAGGCCACTGTGCTCATTGGGACCTTCAATGCTGCAGACATTTTTCTGTACCCTTCCCCAGATCTGTGCCTCGATACAATCCTGTCTCGGAGGTCTACAGACAATTCCTTGGACTTCATGGCTTGGTTTGTGCTCTGACATGCACTGTTAACTGTGGGACCTTATATAGACAGGTGTGCGCCTTTCCAAATCATGTCCAATCAACTGAATTTACCACAGGTGAACTCCAATCAAGTTGTAGAAACATCTCAAGGATGATCAGTGGAAACAGGATGCACCGGAGCTCAATTTTGAGTGTCATCTCAAAGGCTGTGAATACATATGTACATGTGATTTTTTTCGTTTTTTAAATTTTTTTTTATAAATTTGCAAAGATTTCAAACAAACTTCTTTCACGTTGTCATTATGGGGTATTGTTTGTAGAATTTTGAGGAAAATAATGAATTTAATCCATTTTGGAATAAGGCTGTAACATAACAAAATGTGGAAAAAGTGAAGCGCTGTGAATACTTTCCGGATGCACTGTATCGATCCTTAGCTACCTTGTGTGTCTCTAGCTGTCTACCTTTTGTTTTTGTCGTTTCCTTTTTTAGGCCGCGTGCTATCCGCTTTATTGAGGAAGCATGTCGGCCTCACGTGTGCAAGGTTTGAGCTCGCTTATGAGGCGCCATGATGTTAAGTTGGCGTCCGAGGTGAGTGTGGAAGAATGCTGTCTGGCCATTGGAGGGGTTGTGGGACTTGTGAGTGTGTTATCCGCCTCCAGAATATATAGTGCCACTGTAGTTTTTCTTGACAGTGTAGATAAAGCCAATGAAGTAGTTGAGCACGGTATAACATAACATAACACAATGTGGAAAAGTGAAGCGCTGTGAGTACTTTCCGGATGCACTGTACAGCGAGGAAAAAGGGACTGCACTCACAGCACTCCGTCCGCTCACGCTCAAACACATCGGAAGTGAGAGAGAGAGAGAGAAATAGAGAAGATATGTTCTGTTCTGGTGTCACACACTGGCTACCTAGTGAACACACGCACACACCTGAAATACTGTACCCTCAAAACAAGACAGATATATCTAATCTCCAAAATGTGCTTAAATGAGAAATCATCACTATCAATGATTAATTTAGGTTATTGCAGGATACACCTTTTTTCCGTTATTACTGTTCGTGATGAGCATAGGCCTACTGCTATAATTCTGTTGAGATCTACAAATGGGTTTGTCACCTGACACTCGTTGACTCGCACTGTGTCAGTGACGAGTGGATGTGGAAGAAAAGCGACTCAGCGGGCGCACAAATTGTTTCAATGTATGTGCGGGCAGACTGATGCAGCACTCATGTTATATAAAGTGGCTTATAATCAGATTTACATTCGTGGCTTTGTAGTTTAATTAATTCTTTTCATACATTTGCAGTTTCTCTTCAACAGTAATGGTCCAGCAATTTATATTTACTGAAAAGTACTGTAAATGTAAAATTGACACCTCAAAATTCATACACATTTAATCATTTTATGGACCACAAAAAGATGGTTTATGGGCCGGATGTAGGCCACCTGTTGGGTTCCATGGGGCTAAACAAATGATCTGACTGTGGCTTGCAGACATCTGCAAGCAGTTGTGGGCTATTTAAGTGCCACATAGTTTGAAGGCCGGGCGACTGTCGCACAGGGCTCCCCAGCTTGTCTTGAACGAGTCTGTCATGACAACTTTGCCTCTGGCCGCTTGGCCAAGCGCAAAACCCATCTGATAGAACACAGGGATTCACCAAATTGCTAGTGCAGCTAAACAGCACTGCATCACTCAGAGATGCAAGCGATCATGTCACCACATGTGACAAGGGACTCTCAAGTTGATCCAGCACTGAAGAGGCCTAATATGCAATAAGCCCAGAGGGATGATGGCGGCGGCCATTAACCTCAAGGCCCACTGGAACTTTTGCAGCAGTAAGGCTACCATCGGCTTGAAGCTCGTCAAGCTCTGGAGGATAGATTGAGTGCATTTGTCGGTCAGTTAACATGGGCCCCAAGTCAAGTTCATTCCCAAGAAGGAAACTTGCCAGTTAGGCACCAACACAGTTTTTGCTCAATTGAATATGAAGCCCAAATGTGTAAGCAATAGATCCCTGTACCTTCACACTTGTTTCTTAGAATGAGCCTAGAGCAACCAGTCGCTGAGGTTGTTCAACACATGACGTAGTGAGCATAGTGTAGCGAGTGCCACATCAACACATTTCTACACAAGAATGGCCTGTGGTGAGAGACTATTTGTACATGACAAAATTTGTCAAAATTTGTTTCTGGGTAACCATCTTGAATGGAGTCATCCTGAGTGTATCAAGTCCAGTATAGACCGCCTTCACCCGTCTTTCTCAGTGACCAGAAAGAAGCGAATGTAAAAGCCTTTCTGTGCATCACATGCCGGTAGGCTCTCTATCGCATCTTTGGCGAGGAAACACTATACCTCTGAGCATAAAATCGCTTTGTCCCACACCATCACGGTGGAGGACAGAACGCTGTTGAAGCGAGGCGATCACCTTGAGAACTGAAGCACATAGACATGCTTGACTGTGCTCAGTACTCAGCTGGTGTTCAAGTAGTGGCTAGAGGACATGGGGCATGCCTGTAACCGCTGGGGTCTGAACATGCCCATCCTTAGGGGGGTCGCTCAGTGCAATGAAGTCTTTAAAAAATACATTTTTGCTGGATTTGTTTGCAGCCGCAATGCACTTTATTGGAATGTGGCAAGTGTCTGGCATGCTGCCAACAGAAACTCAAACAGCAGTACCACTGTGAACATGTTCTCGGTACCGGTATGGAACGGCAGGGAGGGTGAGAGAGTCTTGTCGAGGACATGGAAAAGTGCTCTAGGAATTCTTTGGAACCAGAGTAGACTGTTCTGTAAACTCTGGTCCCTGCTTCATGGTTCTCGGACCATCACCAAGGAGGATTTTCACTGGGACGAGAGCCGGAGAGCACAATCTTGCATTCAGGCCACGGCCATACCTCCCTAGTGCAGTCCCTCAGAAGCCACAGAAGGAGAATATTGGGAGGAGAGGGGACCGGTTTCAGCTTTCAAATAGAAAGATAGCCGGTAGCGAAGTTTCTTGGGTTTTTATGTGCTCTCAGTAAACGCAATCAGTCTCACTGAGCATGTGAGCTTGGCCCAGGCAGACAAAGCAGTGCTCATGGCTGGTAGATAGAGGGATATATTGTTTGCATGGGGGGAGCCCTCTTTAAAAAACAAATGGCTATTTAAGGTTCTTTTAACCGAAAGAATTGCAATGCAACTCAATGCAATCAATATTAAACACAGAAGTGTTCAAAGTATACGCTGAACATTGAAGCACAAACAGCGAGAAGAAAATAATTAACTCGCTGTTCAAGGATGCAAATCCAAACGACAAAGTGATGAGTCTGGCTTGTACAGCACGAGAGAAGTAATCAAGTCTCTGAAGAGAAAAATTCTGATGAAATGGCTCTGCTCCAGTTTATATGCTCATGATGACGCATGCAAAAAGGAGCGGAGCGCTATGTGCCATCTGCTAATGAGATTGGCATGATTCTAAAGGGCTTTAGAGATCGTTTCTCCTGGGAGGAGTTCCCATAGTGTCAGCTATTGACACAGAGTTGAAGTGACCAACTTGAAAAGGATCTGTATTCCTGAATGACTTTTATAGCTGTTTTTTCAACTTCACATTGGCCTTTTTAGAAGCATAGAAAAACAAAACTGTTATCCAGATTTTTATTCAATTATACCCAGAAGCGAGCAAGAAATGTTTACAGTGCTCTCTGATTTGTTACAGTGCTTAACCGTTGCAAAAACACATTAAATACAACCCCAATTCCCCAAAATTTGGGACGCTGTGCAAAATGTAAATAAAAACAGAATGCAATGATTTGCAAATCTCATAAACCCATATTTTATTCATAATAGAACATATAAAATGTTTAAACTGAGGAAATGTACCATTTTAAGGAAAAAATAAGGTAATTTTGAATTTGATGGCAGCAACACGTCTCAAAAAAGCTGGGACAGGGCCATGTTTACCACTGTGTAGCATCCCCTCTTCTTTTAACAACAGTCCATATACGTCTTGGAACTGAGGAGACCAGTTGCTGGAGTTTTAGGAGAGGAATGTTGTCCCATTCGTGTCTGATACAGGATTCTAGCTGCTCAACAGTCCTGGGTCTTCTTTGTCGTATTTTTCATTTCATGATGCGCCAAATGTTTTCAATTGGTGAAAGGTCTGGACTGCAGGCAGGTCAGTTCAGCACCCGGACTCTTCTACTATGAAGCCATGCTGTTGTAATAGATGCAGTATGCGGTTTAGCATTGTCTTGCTGAAATATGCAAGGCCTTCCCTGAAAAAGACATCATCTGGATGGAAGCATATGTTGCTCTAAAACCTGTATATACCTTTCAGCATTGATGGTGCCTTTCCAGATGTGCAAGCTGCCCATTCCATAGGCACTAATGCACCCCCATACCATCAGAGATGCAGGCTTTTGAACTGAACGCTGATAACAAGCCAGATGGTCCATCTCCTCTTTAGTCTGGAGGACGCGGCATCCATGGTTTCCAAAAATAATTTCAAATTTCGATTTGTCTGATCACAGAACAGTTTTCCACTTTGCCTCAGTCCATTTTAAATGAGCTTTGGCCCAGAGAAGACGGTGGCATTTCTGGATCATGTTCACATATGGCTTCTTCTTTGCATGATAGAGCTTTAACCTGCATTTGTGGATGGCACAGCAAACTGTGTTCACAGACAATGAGTTCTGGAGGTGTTTCTGAGCCCATGCAGTGATTTCCATTACAGAATCATGTCTGTTTTTAATGCAGTGCCACCTGAGGGCCTGAAGATCACGGGCATCCAATACTGATTTTCGCCCTTGTCCCTTGCGCACAGAGATTTCTCCAGATTCTTTGAATCTTTTGATGATATTATGTACTGTAGATGATGAGATATTCAAAGTCTTCGCAATTTTACATTGAGGAACATTATTCTGAAATTGTTCCACAATTTGTAGACGCAGTTTTTCGCAGATTGGTGAACCTCTGCCCATCTTTACTTCTGAGAGACTCTGCCTCTCTAAGATACTCTTTTTATACCCAATCATGTTACTGACCTGTTGCCAATTAAGCTATTTAGTTGCAAAATGTTCCTCCAGCTGTTTCTTTTTAGTAACACTTACTTTTCCAGCCTTTTGTTGCCCCCGTCCCAACTTTTTTGAGACGTGTTGCAGCCATCAAATTCAAAATTACCTTTTTTTTTCTTAGTTTAAACATTTGATATGTTTTCTATGTTCTATTGTAAATAACATATGGGTTTATGAGGTTTGCAAATCATTGCATTCTGTTTTATTTACATTTTACACAGCATCCCAACTTTTTTGGATTTGGGGTTGTAGAAAATTAAACAGAACAGTTTTACACAACATGAGTAGATAACTGTAACAGGGTAAAAGGGAAAGGAGGAGGCGAGAACCGGCTTGACAATGTAAATAATCATTTCATGATTAACTTAAAGCAAAAGACATAACGCAAACGCAAACAGGGCAGCTGCCTGTAGCTCTCTCTCTCCCGAACTGCCGCCTCCGGCCACCTTTATCCCTCTCGTGGGCTTGATTAGCCTGATTAGCATCATCAAGGTCTGGCCCCACCCTCCTCCTTGCCACAATAATTGACACTTTTCATGATTATTGATTGTGGCAGCTGTAATTGTAATCTCGGATATTTATTAAAAAAATTGTGCAGACCTAGCTTCATGTACTTAGGGAGTGGTTTAGTGTGGGGGAAAATAAACTCCTGGTACTAGGCATGTAACGATACACTCATCTTACGATTCAATTTGTTAAACGATACTAAATTAATAATTTGATACTCTCACAATAATTTAAACAAAGCCAGAATCAAGAAAAGTTAAGATTGGAATTTAGATTTTTCCCTTGACATGACTCAGTTTTCCCCATCCTTTGACTGGACAAATTTTTTGTTGTGTATAATTTTTCAGATTTCAATAGCCCAATGTTTTTGATGCTTATAATGTTAATTCATCAGAGACATGAGATATAAACTGGCTTATCTTACCCTCTCCCCAACTTTGTCTAGACAATCTATGACACAACCTATGATGCAAAGTAGTGAGAAGTGGCATCTGCTTTTGTAGTCAATGCCTTGAATAGGCTTATTAAAATGAGTTGTGGTCCAGGTAATCCATGCAGAGGGCAATCGTGACACCAGAATAGAAATGTTCATAATCCTGCTTAGCTGAAGATACAGAATTGTGTTAGATACAGATTCTTGCACACTGCCAATAATTACATACATTTGGAATATTTTTAATTAATATCGTAAGTTTTAAAATAGTGTTTTCACTGATTATATACTGTACTTTTAATTTTTTTTTTTCGAAAATATATGATTATTGGCAATACATGCTTATACAGTTAATGAAGGCTCTACTTTTATAAAGTTACTGGTAAAAGTTAGACATTATATTTGGCATTATCAGGACCAAAAATATTCCCTCCTTAGCATTATTACACATTATATTCAGCCAACAGATTCTGCATCAGGCAGGCAATAAAATAAAATAAAAAAAACTAGCAGGCCAAATCAGACACAAGACAGGCCACTGGGATTCCTCCCGGTGCTCTCGATGGCCAATCCAAGCCTGCTGCAATATGTTCACTAATATTCAATGTATTGTTTAACCATATTTGCTTGCAAAGTTACCTTGATTTTCCTCCAACTCCATTTAATGTTTTCTTTTAATATAGCCATAATGATTCAGAACGACCATTCACTACCCCAGTCGCAGTAATGCACAAGTTGTTGTATCACATGAAGTATGAATGTTGTATAAAACAATATCTAAAAGCCACTCTAGGTACACAATACTAGAAGGTAGTTCCCCATGAGCATCCTCATTTCAAGTTATTTATAAATATGTATCGATTTAGATTTGTAGCGCAGTATCTGTCTGCCAAAAATAATTTACTGCCAAACAAACTAGATTTTGTTTGAAGCTATTTGGGAAACTACTTATTATTGTAATTGTTATATTGCATATTGTTGCATACTATTGTATTTAGTTTAATTAAACATTTTTTAATGTTTAAAAACATTACAATTCCCATCATTATTGAATCCTCATCGTGTTGCAACTTGGGCTGGTAAAACTGGTAAAAATTCAATAAATCCAGCAAAATTAAAAAAGTATACTTATGAATAAAAATATCATGAAAAATAAATCTTATTGTTATTGATAAAATTATTCATGCAATTGAATATTATTGCATAATATTTATGACCTACCTGACATTACCTGTCCTGATCAAGGTTGCCTGAATCGATGCCAGTGTGGTTTTATTTTGCTTACTTTTTAACCCAGTTGATATTAACTGAAAAATTACTCAATAATTGCCCAATTGCCATACAATTTATGCTGTCATGATGCACTTTGGTTCTTTCTGGGCTCCTCACTGGTCCATGTGTCCTAGTCTTTCCCTGTGGGTGGTTTGTGTTCTATTTTCTCTGTAATTTGTTAATGAGCTAGCAGATGACAAGATTCTTCCATTTCAGAAACAACAGCATCTTCTGACATTCTGTTGTCTTCAATAACTTAAGAACCAGGTACAAACAATTAAGACACACCTACTTTAAATCCTCTGAAGAAGCATCCATTTTTAAGACGTCATAAAAGAGGAGTGAGTGACTGGACATGATGGTGACTGGAGTGTGCTGTAATTTAACATGTAGGACTGTGAGTATACTTAACCAGTTCCCCTCTGAAACTTAGTTTGAGTGATAGAGATGAGTGTATCTTAATACATGTGTGCCGATACAGCTGCCTCAACGCTAAAAAGATTGCATTTGCAAAGAGTCTTTCATCTTGCTGTAAACTTCTGGGGAAAGATAAACACTCACAGCCCTAACCATTAGTCCCTTAGCAAGCTGCCCCACGAGTTTAGAGAAGAGGGGAGGGGCTGCTTCAGTACTGTAAGCATGCTGTATAGGAGCTGAGTAATGCCATGCATTTCTCCTAATATCTTTCTGCTCTTTCTACACTCTTTCATATAGTGTCCAGGTTTACGACAGTAGTGACATCTGCCCTCCCTCTTAGGACATTTACATTTTTCTTTGTTTTCTGTGTTTGCCTTCATGGATGCTGCTGCAACCCTTACTTTTGCTCTTACATCAGAGTCTCTTTCCCAGGTTGCCAGTCTGCCTAATTTAGTTCACAGAGTTTTAGTTGACCATGTCAGAATTAAGAAGTGTAGTTCATTTCTGTACTCTGATGAAAGGTGTAGCAAATTAGCTTAAAAGGGAATTATTTATAACTAATTATAACTGGTTATAATTAATAATAAATATTTAGATTAGATCTTAGAATTAACTGTAGCAGAATCGATATTACAATTACTTGATCTGTCCGTCCAGCGAGCAGACAATATAATTATTTATCAATTCTAGGAAGATTACTTTCCTGGCCAAGGAACAATAGCCTTCCTACTTATACAGTGCTAGCAGTAGTTTAGCATGTAGCAAGGAGCAACATTCAGTGACTTTGAATTATGAGAGGAACACAGAGACAATCAATCGTGAATATAAGGGATTTAATAAATGAAACTATAACTAACATACAAACAAACTAAGCAAAACATACTGTAGAGCTGAGGAGGGCGGGGCCGGGCTGGAATGAGACACACCCGGTCCCCAATCAGCCTGATGGGGCGCGCGAGGGATAAAGGCGGCCGGGGACGACAGTTCGGGAGAGAGAGAATTACAGACAGCTGTGCTGTGTTTTTAGTTGTGTGTTTTTGTTTGGGTTTTTGTTTAATAAATTATTATTTAAGTTGTCAAGCCGGTTCTCGCCTCCTCCTTTCCTCTAAACCCCCTTACACATACATATATAGAATGAAGAAAAGTAAGGAAAAGAGAGAGAGAGAAAAGAATGGCAGTATTTCAAGGGTTTTAAAACTCTCAGTTAACCACAACCTAAATGAGAATCATCAGAGGCACAATTCACCTTAAAAGGGGTTCAAACTTAAACGCGCATCTAATCAGTTGTAAATTGTTACTTGCATTGGTTTGTTGCTGAATAAGAGTCTTGATGCTGTAGACGAGGTTCTCGATGATTTCTTTAGGAGTGAGTTGAAGAAGTCCACAGGAAATCCACAAAGTTACTTGAAGGTAAACACTGCCAGAAGGTTAAACTCAAGAGAGAGTTTTGGAGTGGGTTGGTCTCAAGAAGAAGAGTTTTTGAGCGATGATTAGTCTGCGCTCTGGAGTTTTGATTGTTCATTGCCGCACCCATTTTGTGGGTGGAGTGGCCAATCAGAGGCATGCATTTTGAGCGGGAGAAACATCCTTTGTCTCTGTTTATGGCCCATTCGCATTTTATTGCTGATCTGGACCGCTAGTGCAGCTTTTAATTCAAAACATAGTAAGAATTGTTCGATGCATTTCACGATCACATGGTGTACATTATTGTGTGAGAAATAAAGAGAAGATCATTTTGATACCAAGAAGGTAACCTCCAGACGATATTAAAGCAGAGATACACTCATACACTTGAATATAGGCATTTAACGTCTAACTAATACAAGTAAAGGGTTTTAACTAAGTTAATATGATAGGGGAATATACATACAACACATGCATATAGCAGATACATTTATAACTGCTTACTATGGCCTAAATAGAGAAAATGTCTTTAGGTGTGTGTGTGACGTGTATTGGAATTACTGGAGACAGACAACTGCTCTGGTGCCTGGCACGGGGGGGGGGTCACCCTCCTCTCTGTGGAATGTGTTTGAAGCTTGATGGAGACACTTCAGAGGAGACCTGTTTTAGCATCCTTTTGATAGTGATAAAGACCATCTGCAATTTAGCACCCATATAAATGTAAACGTGGAGACCAGGTCAGTAATTTATATGCAAATGTCAAAAGGCTAAAAGGTTTTTTTCAAACAAAGTTTTTTTCAAACAAAGTGTAATTAGCCATCACTGATCTTACACAGATGTTACAAAGGCCATCAAACCAACTACAGACTAGAGGACCCTTATCATCTAGAACCTTCTCAGGAGTGTCAGCTATACCACTGTAAGCTGCAGCCACTTGACAAAATCTTTCAGTATACTCACTCACACTCTCAGATTTCCTCTGTACACAATTAGTGACTTTTGACCAGTCCAACTTTGGCCCAATAATGTTCTTTAGTATTCTCAGAACTCCCTCTCGCAAGTCATCTTTACTGGCATGCTAAAACTCAGATGTATCAACAGCAGTTTCAAAATCATTGAACTCTGACTGTGTCGAGATTTGTGACATTAGCAGGGCGATTTCAACTAGAGACATGTCATAGAGCTGCAATTTTCTGGATAGCACTCTCCTAAACCCAGAAAAATGTCCATGTGCTGATGGCAAACTTTGAGCAAGTCTCTCTATTTTCTCAGGACCTAAAGCTCTATTTACTGTTTGTATTTGCACTATGGGAGTTGCAGATGGAACACTGTTACCCTTGTCTACTCTAATTTGATCATTTCTTCTTGCTCCACACACTTCAACAGCACTAACTGTTTTATCAATCAATCCAGCAGTGTCATTAATAGACATTCCTTTGTGTTCTTGTCTACATACAAACTGCAAATCAGGATAGATATCATCTGACTGATATCTTTTTTTTTTTTTTGTCAAGTCATCTTTTGTTGAAGCCCTGTAATGGTCCAAGTCTTTAGTGAGTGAGGACACTCTAGCAAATAATTCTTTATTTTGCTCTTCTAACTTTGAGCCAAAGCTATAGAAAATTCACGATGACAACAGATAATGCCTTTCAGGATTTTAACCCTTTAAATGCCAGTTTGTTTATATAATGCCACTGTTGTTTATATATAAATTTTTATATATATATATATATATATATATATATATATATATATATATATATATATATATATATACAGGTGCATCTCAATAAATTAGAATGTCATGGAAAAGTTCATTTATTTCAGTAATTCAACTCAAATTGTGAAACTCGTGTATTAAATAAATTCAATGCACACAGACTGAAGTAGTTTAAGTCTTTGGTTCTTTTAATTGTGATGATTTTGGCTCACATTTAACAAAAACCCACCAATTCACTATCTAAAAAAATTAGAATATGGTGACATGCCAATCAGCTAATCAACTCTAAACACCTGCAAAGGTTTCCTGAGCCTTCAAAATGGTCTCTCAGTTTGGTTCACTAGGCTACACAATCATGGGGAAGACTGCTGATCTGACAGTTGTCCAGAAGACAATCATTGACACCCTTCACAAGGAGGGTAAGCCACAAACATTCATTGCCAAAGAAGCTGGCTGTTCACAGAGTGCTGTATCCAAGCATGTTAACAGATGCACAACCAACCGAGAGAACCGCAGCCTTATGAGGATTGTCAAGCAAAATCGATTCAAGAATTTGGGTGAACTTCACAAGGAATGGACTGAGGCTGGGGTCAATGCATCAAGAGCCACCACACACAGACGTGTCAAGGAATTTGGCTACAGTTGTCTTATTCCTCTTGTTAAGCCACTCCTGAACCACAGACAACGTCAGAGGCGTCTTACCTGGGCTAAGGAGAAGAAGAACTGGACTGTTGCCCAGTGGTCCAAAGTCCTCTTTTCAGATGAGAGCAAGATTTGTATTTCATTTGGAAACCAAGGTCCTAGAGTCTGGAGGAAGGGTGGAGAAGCTCATAGCCCAAGTTGCTTGAAGTCCAGTGTTAAGTTTCCACAGTCTGTGATGATTTGGGGTGCAATGTCATCTGCTGGTGTTGGTCCATTGTGTTTTTTGAAAACCAAAGTCACTGCACCCATTTACCAAGAAATTTTGGAGCACTTCATGCTTCCTTCTGCTGACCAGCTTTTTAAAGATGCTGATTTCATTTTCCAGCAGGATTTGGCACCTGCCCACACTGCCAAAAGCACCAAAAGTTGGTTAAATGACCATGGTGTTGGTGTGCTTGACTGGCCAGCAAACTCACCAGACCTGAACCCCATAGAGAATCTATGGGGTATTGTCAAGAGGAAAATGAGAAACAAGAGACCAAAAAATGCAGATGAGCTGAAGGCCACTGTCAAAGAAACCTGGGCTTCCATACCACCTCAGCAGTGCCACAAACTGATCACCTCCATGCCACGCCGAATTGAGGCAGTAATTAAAGCAAAAGGAGCCCCTACCAAGTATTGGGTACATATACAGTAAATGAACATACTTTCCAGAAGGCCAACAATTCACTAAAAACATTTTTTTTATTGGTCTTATGATGTATTCTAATTTTTTGAAATAGTGAATTGGTGGGTTTTTGTTAAATGTGAGCCAAAATCATCACAATTAAAAGAACCAAAGACTTAAACTACTTCAGTCTGTGTGCATTGAATTTATTTAATACACGAGTTTCACAATTTGAGTTGAATTACTGAAATAAATGAACTTTTCCACGACATTCTAATTTATTGAGATGCACCTGTATATATAAAAAAACACCAAAAATTAATTATTTTCCATATACTAAATGCTAAGATAAATTTTGTTTTTTTGTTTTTTGGATGATCACAGTCTGGAATATGTCAGTTATTAGCAACAACATTTGATGCATTATTATTTTTTGTGCAGTGTCAGATCAAAAAACAAAAAAACAAAACAAAAAACAAACAAAAAAAAAACACTCAGTACCTTAAAGGACAAAAATGTCTATCAAAAAACTGCCATAAAAATATTATATATTAATATTATTTTCCACTTTGACCAACATAAGTCCTGATCATAACTACCAAATATTCATTCATTTTCAGGATTTTAAGCCTTTAAATGCCAGACCCACACACACACACACACACACACACACAAATTTCTCAATACACACAAAAACTCACTCTGACATCCGTACCGGCACACCCACTTTTTGAGCTACATCATTTATTCAGTTGGCCTTCAGTGCTCTATAATACAGCAAAACAGCAGGAAACACGTCTCTACAATAGACTATGCCATGAGATACGTGCGATTTTAAAGTAATTTTAAAGTTTTAGCATATGAAGCTGCACTTATTACTGTAAAATACTTTTGATGGAGTGTATTGTTGTAATGTTAAGTGATTGTGCACAGTGTGTGTGTCAAGTCATTTTTATTTGTATAGCACCTTTCACAACACACATAGTTTCAAAGCAGCTTTACAGAAAATCATGCATTAACAGACAATGAAACCGTAATATCTATAAAGTCTTAGAGTCATCATTGTGTAGTTTGATTAAATATGATTATGAAGTGTGTATAAAAATAAGTAATAAATAATAAGTGTATTTAGAAACCCATTGAGCAAGCCAAAGGCGACTGTGGCAAGGAACACAAAACTCCATAAGATGATGGTTAATGTAGAAAAATAAACTTGGGAGAAACTAGGCTCACTGTAGGGGCCAGTTCCCCTCTGGCTATCAGCATGAATATAATGCCAATATTACTTATTTATGTGCAGTGCAAGTCATGGTTTAAAATTATTAAACTAAGTAAGTGTTAAGGGCCAGTGTTTAAACAAAGATTTTGTAAGAACTGTAAGATTAATGACTAATGTCTTTGAAGTTCATCCTGGATTAACAGCAGAAGTTCATATAGATGCATTGACCTTTGTTAGTTGGCTGATGAAGGCTTTTGTTGGCAATTTACTGATAGTCTATGTATTCCATTTTAAGAGTGTAGTCCATCATTAGACCAAGGGATGCAGGCCGAGATCACTGAGGTGCTTCGCAATTCAACCAGCAGGTCATTTCATTAAGGTCTATCCTAAGTCCAAGGTGTAGGCAATGGCATATGAAGTATCCCATGTCTTATGGTTGGAGTTGGCATCATTGTAATAAACTGAAGTGATGTCTGGCTGGCACCGGCTGCATTTTGTCGTCATCACTCAGAGACACGCAGCACTGGAGTCCGATACCATGCAGGAATGGAGCTGGATCTGGCCGGTTCTGGTGACCTCGGGATAGGAGTCCTGAGGTTGAGACCTGGAAACAAACAGAATAATATTAGCATTGATGCCATTCAATTTTTTGCAGAGTTATAGATCATGATCAATGTTTCAGGTTCCGGCAGACCTAACTAAAGCAACCTAACTGTGTGGTGAAAAATAAATTAGGTGCATGCCTGGCTAAATAGGTGAGTCTTTAGTCTAGACTTAAACTCAGTGAGTGTGTCTGTGTCCCTAACAGTGTTAGGGAGACTATTCCATAGTTTAGGAGCCAAATAGGAAAAGGATTTACCTCCTATTGTGGATTTTGATATTCTAGGAACTATTAACAGGCCAGAATTTTGCGATCGTAATGAACATGATGGAATATAGCATGGTAGAAGGTCACTTAAGTACCGTGGAGCTAGACCTTTCAAAGCTTTGTATGTAGTTAACAGAATTCTAAAATTAATACGAAATTTAACAGGTAGCCAATGTAATGATGATAAAATGGGGCTAATATGATCATATTTCTTGGTTCTAGTCAGCACTCTGGCTGCTGCATTTTGAACCAATTGAAGTTTATTTATTGAACTTGCTGGACATCCTCCCAGTAATGCATTACAATAATCTAGTCTTGAGGTCATGAACACCTGAATTAGTTTTTCGGCATCAGCAACAGAGAGCATGTGTCGTAACTTAGCAATATTTCTTAGGTGGAAGAATGCTGCTCTACAAACATTGGAAATTAGTTTTTCAAATAACATATTGGTATCAAATATAACACCTAAGTTTTTCACTGTTGAAGACGATGTAACAGTACATCCATTGAGAGTCAAATGATATTTTAGTGGCTTATTTTTAGAGGTTTTTGGTCTAACAACTAGTACCTCTGTTTTGTCGGAATTGAGTAGAAGGAAATTTCTGGCCATCCAATCTTTGATTTCATTGATGCACTCTGCTAATTTGGAAAACTGTGAAATTTCATTGGGTTTCGAAGAAATATAAAGTTGGGTATCATCGGCATAACAGTGGAAACTTATTCCATGATTCCTGATAATATCTCCCAGGGGAAGCATATATAAGGAGAAAAGCAGAGGCCCTAAAACTGATCCCTGTGGTACTCCATACTTAACTTTTGTTTGATTTGACAATTCCTCGTTTACACAGACAAAGTGGTAGTGGTCTGCTAAATAGGACCTAAACCATGCTAATGCAAGTCCACAAATGCCAACATAATTCTCTAGCCTATTCAAGAGAATATCATGATCTATAGTGTTGAAGGCTGCACTAAGATCTAAAAGCACTAGAAGATAAATGTAGCCGCGATCAGATGTCATTAGTAGCTCTGATAAGTGAAGTCTCTGTACTGTGGTGTGGCCTAAATCCTGACTGAAATTGTTCATATATACTATTTCTCTGTTGAAATTAACATAATTGGGAGACACAACCTTTTCTAGTATTTTCGATATAAACGGGAGATTTGAAATCGGGCTATAATTAGCCAATTCTCCAGGATCAAGTTGTGGCTTCTTAATAAGTGGTTTGATAACTGCCATTTTTTTTTTTTGTTATTAAATTTTTTTATTGATTCATAAATTAACACAAGAAATACAACAACATCTACAGGTGCATCTCAATAAATTAGAATGTCGTGGAAAAAGTTCATTTATTTCAGTAATTCAACTCAAATTGTGAAACTCGTGTATTAAATAAATTCAATGCACACAGACTGAAGTAGTTTAAGTCTTTGGTTCTTTTAATTGTGATGATTTTGGCTCACATTTAACAAAAACCCACCAATTCACTATCTCAAAAAATTAGAATACATCATAAGACCAATAAAAAAAACATTTTTAGTGAATTGTTGGCCTTCTGGAAATTATGTTCATTTACTGTATATGTACTCAATACTTGGTAGGGGCTCCTTTTGCTTTAATTACTGCCTCAATTCGGTGTGGCATGGAGGTGATCAGTTTGTGGCACTGCTGAGGTGGTATGGAAGCCCAGGTTTCTTTGACAGTGGCCTTCAGCTCATCTGCATTTTTTGGTCTCTTTTTTCTCATTTTCCTCTTGACAATACCCCATAGATTCTCTATGGGGTTCAGGTCTGGTGAGTTTGCTGGCCAGTCAAGCACACCAACACCATGGTCATTTAACCAACTTTTGGTGCTTTTGGCAGTGTGGGCAGGTGCCAAATCCTTCTGGAAAATCAAATCAGCATCTTTAAAAAGCTGGTCAGCAGAAGGAAGCATGAAGTGCTCCAAAATTTCTTGGTAAACGGGTGCAGTGACTTTGGTTTTCAAAAAACACAATGGACCAACAGCAGCAGATGACATTGCACCCCAAATCATCACAGACTGTGGAAACTTAACACTGGACTTCAAGCAACTTGGGCTATGAGCTTCTCCACCCTTCCTCCAGACTCTAGGACCTTGGTTTCCAAATGAAATACAAAACTTGCTCTCATCTGAAAAGAGGACTTTGGACCACTGGGCAACAGTCCAGTTCTTCTTCTCCTTAACCCAGGTAAGACGCCTCTGACGTTGTCTGTGGTTCAAGAGTGGCTTAACAAGAGGAATATGACAACTGTAGCCAAATTCCTTGACATGTCTGTGTGTGGTGGCTCTTGATGCCTTGACCCCAGCCTCAGTCCATTCCTTGTGAAGTTCACCCAAATTCTTGAAACGATTTTGCTGGACAATCATAAGGCTGCGGTTCTCTCGGTTGGTTGTGCATCTTTTTCTTCAACACTTTTTCCTTCCACTCAACTTTCTGTTAACATGCTTGGATACATCACTCTGTGAACAGCCAGCTTCTTTGGCAATGAATGTTTGTGGCTTACCCTCCTTGTGAAGGGTGTCAATGATTGTCTTCTGGACAACTGTCAGATCAGCAGTCTTCCCCATGATTGTGTAGCCTATTGAACCAAACTGAGAGACCATTTTGAAGGCTCAGGAAACCTTTGCAGGTGTTTTGAGTTGATTAGCTGATTGGCATGTCAAAATATTCTAATTTTTTGAGATAGTGAATTGGTGGGTTTTTGTTAAATGTGAGCCAAAATCATCACAATTAAAAGAACCAAAGACTTAAACTACTTCAGTCTGTGTGCACTGAATTTATTTAATACACGAGTTTCACAATTTGAGTTGAATTACTGAAATAAATGAACTTTTCCATGACATTCTAATTTATTGAGATGCACCTGTATATAATGAATCAAAAACTTTTAACATTAAACCCCCACTATATCCCCTCCCCCTACCAAACTCTCAAACCACCCTGACCCCCCCACGAACACCCCTGTGGTCAATAGAATATAGACACACACACACAGAAAACTAAAACAACAACATAAAATAACATACAATAATCAAGTATAATAATAATAAATAAAATAAAATAAAAAAAACCCTTTAAATTACTCCCTCCACCGCCCCATCTCGAGATTCCCTCAAAAATGCTAAATAATTGCCCCATTTCTTATTGTAAGTTTCCCTAACCCCCATCCTAATACTCGACACCTCCTCGAAGGCAGCCACCCTCCCCATCTCCGCGCACCACTCCGGGAATGAGGGTGCTCCATCCGACTTCCAACTCCTCAAAATAACCTGTCTACCAATCATCACACCGGTCAAAACCCAGTCCTTCATGTGCTTATCTACCAAATCCATGACCTCCCTATCACCCAAAATACAGAGTCTGGGGCAGAACAAGACCTGAGTGCCCAACACATCACACACAAAACTTTGCACCTTCAGCCAAAATTCTTGGATCTTAAGGCACCCCCAAGAAACATGGATGATGTCTCCATCTTCAGTATGGCATCGCCAGCAGATGGGTGTGTCCTTAAGACCAAGCCTATACAATCTAGAGGGGGTCCAATAAAATCTATGTAAAATCTTAAATTGCATAAGGCGAACCCTTGCATCTCTAGATGCAGACTTTATGTTTTTTAGAATCCTTGCCCACACTCCCTCCTCCAATACCAAGTTTAAATCTTTCTCCCATAATCTTTTAAGAGAATTTAAAGCTTGGTCCCCCAGACTCTGAATTAACAAGGAGTAATACGCTGATGCCTCATGACCCTTCCCAAAAGCAGCAATCACCACTTCCAGAGTATCTGCCGCTCTAGGGGGGTGTATGCTACTCCCAAAAACAGAGCAGAGCAGGTGGTGCAGCTGTAAATACTTATAAAATTGAGATCTGGGAATCCCAAAATGTTGAACCAAATTTTCAAAAGATCTCAATACTCCACCCTCATATAGGTCACCAAGTGCATTAACCCCCCTCACAATCCAATCTGACCAACAGAAAGGGGACTTATTAATGCATAGTTTAGGGTTCTGCCATATGCTCGAGGCAACATTTAAATAAATATCAGAATTAAACACTCTGGACACTTTTGTCCATATCGAGTGTAAATGCAAAATAACGGGGTGTGACTTAACCTCTCCAGCTAGTTTAATCGAAAGGCTTTGCAGTGGCGAGATAGGGGCAAGAAATTCCTTTTCAATACAAAACCAGGGAGGAGCTCTCTCAGGTGGGAGCGACCAATGAACCAAATGTCTAAGACTGAATGCATAATAATAAAATAAAATCTTGGGTAGGCCTAGCCCACCTTTGTCAATCGGCCTATGTAATTTACTGAAATTTAACCTGGGACGCTTACCATTCCAAATGAAGGACTTCACTATGCTATCAAATTGCTTAAAATAAGAGAGAGGGACATCTACAGGGAGAGATTGTAGCAGATAGTTAAATTTTGGAATGCAATTCATTTTAATAACATTACCCTTCCCAATCATCGATAAGTGTAATGAAGCCCTCCTGTCCACATCATTCGAAAACCTTTTTATTAAGGGATCAAAATGAACTCTGACTAAATCAGACAAATTTGCTGGGAATAAAATTCCCAAATACTTAATTCCCTGTTTGGGCCACATGAAGGCGCCCGGCTGGAAAGCCGTTACTGGACAGTTCGCTGTCAAAGCCAAAGCTTCGGATTTAGACCAATTGACTCTGTATCCTGAGAATTTGGAAAAGGAGTTAATAATTTTGTGGAGGCATGGCATAGATCTAATGGGGTTGGAGACGAATAATAAAATATCATCTGCGTAAAGCAGAAGCTTATGCGCTACACCTCCCGCCATCACCCCTGGAAAATCCTCCTCCTTTCTTATCGCGGCTGCTAATGGTTCCAGGGCAAGACAGAACAATAATGGGGAAAGAGGGCAACCCTGCTGGGTGCCCCTATCCAGAGTAAAATAATCTGAAATTAACCCATTTGTTTGTACCGCTGCTACAGGGTGTCTATAAAGTAACTTAATCCAACCAATAAACGTATTCCCGAACGCATACCTTTCCAAAATCTTGAAAAGATAATCCCATTCTACCATATCAAACGCCTTTTCAGCATCAAGAGAGATGGCAGCAACCGGAGATTGTTAATTTGCTACTGACCACATGATATTGATGAAACGCCTAATATTATCAGAAGAACTGCGGCCCCGAATAAATCCCACCTGATCTATATGTATAAGAGATGTCATAACTTTACTTAATCGATTAGCCAGAATTTTTGACAAAATTTTTACATCTAACTGGATCAGCGAAATTGGGCGGTAACTTTTACACTCGCTTGGATCTTTATCCTTTTTTAGAATCAGACTGATCTGGGCTTGTGTCATGGTTGGCGGAAGCTTTCCATTCTTTAATGAATCAGTATAAACTTCTAACAAAAGTGGCGCCAGTTCTGTAGCATAAGATTTGAGAAACTCAGCGGCAAAGCCGTCAGGCCCTGGAGCCTTGCCTGTAGGCAGGGACTTAATTACCTCATCAAGCTCCTCCAAGGTTATCTCAGAATCAAGAGAGTTTTTTTGCTCATTCGTCAGTTTAGGGAGATCTAATGGTTCCACAAAGTTCCTAATATCTTCATCAGTAGACGAAGACGTGGACATATAGAGATCAAGATAGAACTCTTTAAAAGCATTATTAATATCAATAGCCCAGGTAAATATTTCACCACAAGCAGATTTCACTGAGGGAATGATAGAAAAAGACTCTCTCTGATTTATATATCTAGCCAAAAGTTTTCCTGCTTTATCACCTGACTCAAAGTCTGACTGTCTTGCCCTGAATAACCAAAACTCCACTTTCTGTGACAGAATAGTATTATATCTGTATTTCAAACGAGTCAATTCTCTGAGGCCATCGGATGACATATGGCGCTTCAGCTCTGCCTCTGCACTTTTAATATTTCCTTCCAACTCCACGAGTTCTTGTGCTTTGGATTTTTTGATGAATGAGGCATACTGTATGATCCGACCCCTAAGAACCGCCTTAAGTGCCTCCCAAGCCACGCCCATAGAGGATACCGAGGACCAGTTGGTCTCCATATAAACACTGATTTCAGTCTTTAACATTTGTTGGAAATCAGGATTTTGCAAAAGGGACACATTAAGGCACCAACTATAATATTTATTTTTCTCTATATGTGGCATCACCTCTAAACTCACCAGGGCGTGATCTGAGACTAAGATATTTCCAATTGAGCAGTCAACAACAGATTAAATAAGGGATTTGGATATTAAAATAATAGTTATCAATTCTAGAATGAATCTTGTGGACTGATGAAAAAAATGTATAGTCCCTACCAGATGGGTTCAAAAGTCTCCAAATGTCTGTAAGACCAAGATTTTTACACATCCTGTGAAGCATCAATGTTGCTCTAGGGGATTTGCACACTTTTGCTTCACTGTGATCAAGCACTGAGTCCATCAAAAGATTAAAGTCTACTCCCAATATTATATCATGAGGGGTACCAACTGTTTGCAACATCCCTTCAAGATCTATAAAAAAGCCATGATCATCAGCGTTAGGTGCGTAAATATTAGCCAAAATCAACCTTTGCCCTTGAATTTCAGCTAAAACAATAATTACTCTTCCTAATTTATCTTTGCTCTGTTTGAGACATTTGAATTGTAGATGTTTATTTACCAATATAATGACTCCCTTGCTCTTACTTGAGCCAACACTAAAGAAAACATGTCCACCCCATATCTTCCCAAATTTTTCAGCTTCCTGCGGGGAGAGATGTGTTTCTTGAAGAAACACTATATCATATTTCTTACGTTTAAGAAAAGTAATAACCTTCCTTCTTTTTATGGGGTGCCCCAACCCATTCACATTCCATGTGGAGAGAGATAGTACACTTATATTAACATTTGACATTTTGATATAAAGAAAAAATAAATTGTGTGTCAAAAACAAAATTATATAGACCACATTCCCACAACCCCATGCACGACAGCACCAATCGGCGACAATCCCTCTAAACTCAAAAGGTCCATGAACGCCCTCGAGTCCCCACGACAACTTTGCCATTGGATTGCTCAATTCTGCCTCAAAAATTTTTGAGGCAAAATTACATAACAGAAAATACTTTGTAAAATAAACCCAGTCAATAGGAAGAATGAACACTAAGAACGTGTAGATTCATTCACAGAACTGTTTTAAAGGTGTGATCTTCCACAAGACAAATTCCAGCTGATATAAAACCGTTCATATTCCTCGGACAGACAAACGAATGTTCAGTGAGCCAGCTGTTATGAGTTCAGCGGATGACGTAATCATTCCAATGTCCCATAAAAAAAAAAAACAACTCAACAAAACAAACTACAGCCAGCAGGAGGAATAAGCAAGAAGAATGAACAGATTAATCCACAGCTGTTCCAAGGAGTGTTATTCAATAGAACAAGCTCCAGCCGCTAGGCGGAACCAATACAAAAAGAAACAACACCGGCATCCCGGTTCCCCGGATGGTCGAGTCAATTCACTCGGAGGCTGCATAAAAGTATATACCATGACTTACATAATCCGTCGGCTTCATAAAAAACATCCTTTGTGTGAGCAGCATGTAGATATTTTGCGGTCATCCGTAGTGTCCACTCTCAATCTGTCCAGGAACTTCAATGCAAAAGTTTCTTTAAGGAAAAGTGTTATTCACAAAACAAGCTTCAGCCGCTCGGCGGAGCCAACGCAAAAAATCCAAAATGTCGCCCAGCATCCTCAAGAGTTAGTACAGCGAGTCAGGCCCACTCACATGAGAAACATCCAATGGTTTACTCAGTCATTGATTCTATAAAAGACATTGCCAGATTTGGACATGTGAATACTTTGTGACCGACCTTCGTTTCTGTTCTCAGTTTGGCAGGAAACATCAGAGCAAACAAGATGTTTTTCTGATGTAAGAGTTTCTTACATTCCTTGAACCGATCGCGTTTCTCTCTTGTCAAACTCGCAAAGTCCGGGAACAAGAAAATATTATGGTTCTTCCAAGAAAGCTTCCCTTTGCTCCTCGCCTGGCGCAACACAAGATCTTTATCGGATGATCTCAGAAATCTGGCCAGAATCGATCTAGGCCTGTCTCCCTCAGCAGATCTGTGAGACAGGACTCAATTTCCAGCTTGTGGCCTGTTATGTCGAGCAGACTCAGGAAAAACTCGTCTAGGAATTTCACCATATCTCTGCCCTCCTCAAGCTCAGGAATTCCAACAATTCGAACGTTATTCCTGCGGCTTCTATTTTCAAGATCTTCAAGCTTTTCAAGGAGATGTTCCAGATCAACTTTGGTCGCGGGTGGATTAGTGGTTAATTCCCTCTCTGAAGATTCCAGAAAATCGATTCGTTTTTCAACATCAGTCACTCTTGTACCTAACTCGGAGAATTTTATTTCCATCGCCGTGATCGATCGACGTATTACAGCGAGATCCTCCAAGTCAGCAAGAATCTTCGTCAACATCACCGACATGTTGGACAACTGACACTGGATCTCCTCTCTCGCCGCACCATCCAAATCGAGTCCCCGGTCTGTAGGCCTGTCGGGGCTTTCATCCTGAACACGTAAGTGTCTTTTAATGTCTCCCGAGCCCGAGGATTTTGACTTCTTTGCCATGTTTTGCAACAAAGGGCAAATGTGTAACTGGGTGTAACAAATTTCACCAGATTATAATATGAAAATAATCGAAAATTCAGCAAAGTGCGCAGAGCTTGTCGCTCACACGTCTGCTCCTTGCATGGCGTCCAGGGTGTCTCCGATAACTGCCATTTTTAAGTTTCTTGGGACATGTCCTAAGGATAGTGAGGAGTTAATAATATTAAGAAGAGGTTCTGAGATTACAGGGAAGACTTCTTTTAAGAGCTTAGTTGGTATTGGATCTAACATACATGTTGTGGCTTTTGATGTTTCGATAAGTTTTGTTAGCTCTTCATGACCTATGACAGCGAAGGACTGAAGTTGCACATGAGGAAAATTATGAGACACTGTTTTCTGAGGTACTGTGACAGATGATTGCGTAATTCCAATTTTATTTCTGATTATTTCAATTTTATCAGTAAAGAAATTCATGAAGTCATTACTATTGTGCTGCAATGGAATATCTGGTTCAATTGAGGCTTTATTTCTAACCAATTTTGCCACAGTACTGAATAAACACCTAGGTTTGTTGCGGTTATTTTCTATGAGTTTGCTAAAATATTCTGACCTGGCAGCTTTTAGTGCCTGTCTGTACAGACACTATCCTTCCATGCACCGCATGTGTGTGTGTGTGTGTGTTTCATTTTTATGTCAGAAACGCAGCAAGCAGTTCAGTCGAGAGTTGCAACGTGTTGCATCAACTAAATTGACTGTCGATTTACTGAAAATGAATGCACATTTGAGGTGTTAATCCGGATACAAAGCGCAGCGACCGTTACACCACAGGTATGCTAGGGTTGTGCCAGTAGATGATGATCTCAGGAATCGACGATGATCAGAGTGATTGCCAAGTGATCACTGTCTGAGTGATGCCTTTGACGATGTCAAGACGATTTTTGGCTCTTTTTCCCATTAATGTATTAAATTATTATTATTATTATTATTATTATCAAATTAATATTACAAATAATTTGCCCCGCCATAGTTTCACATCAACATAACCGACACTTGCGTCACCGACGCACGCGCACACACACACTCCGGCCAACTGACCTGTGCCATTAAATAGGCTTTGTGTCAAACACTGTCAGGAAATATAGTCTTGATATAATTGCTAAAAAATGAAAGCAAATAATTTCTTCCTTTAGTGGAATGTGCAGCATAAATTACTGTAATCTGAGCCAAGTTAAAAATGGCAATTCTAATGCATGCTGAAGAACAACAGAAAGAAAATGATAATCGGGCTTCTAAAGTGACGCAAACTAAAATGACTGTGTTATTGACCGAATTAGAAAAGGAAAAAAGAAAATAACTGAGCTTGAGTAAAAATTGAATGAAGCGAATTATCAAAATGAGAAATGAAAAGTGAAAGGGAGAAAGACCACGCCAGTTTCTCATCTCATCAAATACTTATCAGACTCATTATCAGCCTTTCCAAAAAACGGATTATGAAAAGGTTTTAAAAACAGACCTCAAAACTACAGCCCACATCAAAATTGAATTGCAAGTATGTGATAGACATATATTCACAATTTATGACAAGAGTGCTTGTTATAAAAGAGAACTAGCATCATTCTTATACAGTTGTTGTTTGAGCCATGGCGAAGCGAGAATATTCACCGATCCCTCAGCCCGGGGGTTTCCGATGTAATTGGATATTGCGATATATATATATATATATATCGTGAAGGAGGGAACAAAACAAATGTATTAACACACATGATGTATTTTCCCGGACAATGAAATACCCGACCGGTAGAGAATGCACAGATGAAGTAGGTTCTTTGCCAAAGAGATGTTGCCCTTCACAACTGTTGTAAAGCCATCTTTCAAAAAGTTGAACAACACACATTTTAATTGCACTTAATTTTTTTCCAGTTTCATTTGAATTTTTAGTTCAAATAAATACAAAATAAAGTTCAAAGTTTGAAATCAAGGTGTCTTGCTTTATTGTGTAGGATTAACCCTAACCCTGCTTAAAGAAAATTACCCCAGAGTACCAACTAGCATCCAACCAGTGGTAATACCGGTGTTTGTCGGTTTGAATGTGAATTGGCAATCTCACAAGCTGACGATAGGTGGATCTGAGTATGGAGAAGATCGCCTAACCCTAAGGTGTGCATTAACTTTCAAAACTTAGACGATTTTAAGTTTTTCCGCTTTTGTTTGTTTTCTCAACACATTTTCAGGTTTTTATCTTGGGCTGATCACTTTCTGTATACCTGTAAACAAGTGATACTGTGATGCGGATGCGGGCATGATAGAGATATGCCACATAAAAAATTCAAACATCCATGAAGGCTGAACCGAGCGAGAGACGGACGCCGTTGGGGAATAGTGATGTCCGATTCTTGAACGAATCTTTCTTTTGAGCCGATTCCCATCAAGTAACCAGTCGAGCTGGTTCACAAACCCGAACTGAATCGATCTTTAGTTCCGGGTTGATGATGCAAGACGCACAGCCGAAGTAGCACGCTCCATGCGCAGCACCAAATGAGCCAATGAGCCGGTCCCACTGACTGTCGAAGTTAGCCGAGGATTACTGAGGACTTGCTATGTGTTGTGACGTTATGGCAGTAGCCGAATAAAACATTTATTAACCTACAGATCTTTGTTTCTGTATTATTTTTGAATTATTTGAAAATAATTGCAAGCGAAGGTCTCGAGACTTAGAATTAGAAGTAGGCATTTTACTCGATGATGTTACTAATACAACTTATTAATAACATATTCATTTTCCAGTTGTCATTATATTTTTTCATTAGATTTACTCATTAGACTCAAATAGGACATTTGAAGAAATCTGATTTTCATCAATTTATGTATCAACAGCTACATAGTAAAACGATGAGCCAGTGTGTGCCTGCCACGAGTCTGAGACTCAGTTCGAAGTGAACGAGTTGGAGTCTACACTACGAGTTACTCTTACGGCTCTTATGAGTTACTAGACTGGTTATTGAACCAAAGAACATGTTCGAAATGAACAAATCAAACCTACAGGCAGAGTTGAAAGTCAGCTTTTCGGTCATGTCCGACTCAAAAAGAACCAAATGAGCCGGTTCAACTAACTGTCGAAGAAATCTGAGGATTACCGAGGAGTCTGACGAGTGAGTTGCCGATACTATGTGCAATTGCGCATGCGAGCCTGAGACACGTATGTAAATCAGAGAAAAATGTACATAGCTGACATGTAAGACATGGAAAAAAAATAAACATTTATTTAATACATTTGTCATTTATAAACTCTGACATGTTCATTTTGACGTTTTAGTCCTTCCACATTTCAGCAATTCCACATTTTTCCTTTTATTTAAAAAACATTTTATGAATATTTAAAGTTAGCATTTTAACTTGATGATACTAAAAATAATAATTAGCAGGAGTCACGTGACGCCATGCAAGGATCAGATGTGTGAACAGCGTGCTCTGCGCACTTTGCTAGTTTTAAAACATTTAAGGACATAAACTGGTGAGATTCAATACACTCTGTTCCATAACTGTTCTAGGAGGACAATATGTCAAAGAATTAAAAATCCTCGGGCTCTGGAGACATTAAAAGACACTTACGTGCTCAAGCTGACATCCCAGAGCAGGCCGTGAGCCTGGGAGTCAATTTAGACAGAGAGATGTGGGAAATGCGGCGAGAGGTGCTGAACATGTCGGCAATGCTGACGAAGGTTGTTGTTGGCTTGGAGGATCTTTCTGCGATACGTCGATTGATCACTGCCATGGAGGCGAAATTCTTTGAGGTGGTTACAAGAGTGGGGGATGTCGAGAAATGGATTGATTATCTGGAGTCATCGGAGAGGGAATTATCTGCTAATCCGCTAGCAACCAAGGTGGATTTGGAGCATGTCTGGGAGAAGTTGGAGGACATGGAGAACCATAGCCGGCAGAATAATGTCCATATTGTCGGAATTCCTGAGGCCGAAGAGGGTCAGGATATGGTGAAATTCCTGGATGGGCTCCTTCCAAATCTGCTCGACATAACAGGCCATAAGCTGGAAATCGAACGAGCTCACAGGGTTCCTTTTCAGCAAGCCGCGGAGGGAGACAGGCCCCGATCAATTCTGGCTAAATTTCTGAGATCATCTGATAAAGATCTCATGTTACGCAAGGCAAGGAGTAAAGGAAGGCTTTCTTGGAAAAACCACAGCATTTTCTTTTTCCCAGACTTTGCGAATTCAACAAGAGAGAAACATGATCGATTCAAGGAATGCAAGAAACTTTTACATCAACAGAAGGTCGCTTTTGCACTGATATTCCTGGCCAAATTGAGAATAGATGCTAAAGATGGCCGTAAAGCATTCACATGCCCACAGCAAGTGATGTCCTTCATAAAGTCAATGGAGTAAGTCATCTTGTGATACGTTGCAGCCGAGTGGATGGCTCAGTGAACATTCAATTGACTGTTCGAGGAAACTGAGCACTTTTTTTTGTGGAGTTTATTTTTATAGAGCAACACACCTTCAGGACAGTTTTATGGATGAATCTACATGCTCTTTGTACTTATTCCTCCTATTGGCTGGAGTTTGTTTTGTGAAGTATTTCTTGCAAGACATTGGAGTGATTAAGTCATTTGTTGCACTCGTGTTGCAGCCGAGTGGACCAGCTCACTGAACATTCACTTGACTGTTTGAGGAAACTGAGCGTTTTTTTTTTTTTTTGCTGGTTCCGCCTAGCGGCTGGAGTTTATTTTGTGGAGTAGCATATTTTCAGGACAGTTTTATGGATGAATCTACATGCTCTTTGTGTTTATTCCGCCTATTGGCTGGAGTTTGTTTTATAGATTATCTTTTGCCGTGTAATTCTGTCTCACAAAATTTGTATAGAAACACTGGACTTGAGAAATCTGATGGTAAAGTTGTCGCGGGGGTTCTCGTAGGCGTGCATGGACTGTTTGAGTTTGGAGGGATGGATGCGCGGGGTTAATGCACATGTTTTTCTTTTTTCTGTTTGTTTGGTTCTGGGGGAGGTTCGGATTTTGATGGATGCACTAATGTCCACGTGAAATGTGAATGGGTTGGGGCACCCCATAAAAATAAGGAAGGTTATTTCTCTTCTTAAACATAAGAAATATGATATAATGTTTCTTCAAGAAACACATTTTTCCCCACAGGAAGGTGAAAAATTTGGGAAGATATGGGGTGGACATGTTTTCTTTAGTGCTGGCTCAAGGAAGAGCAGGGGAGTCATTACACTGATAAGTAAAAATCTACAATTCAAATGTCTCAAACAGATTAAAGATAAATTAGGAAGAGTCATTATTGTTTTAGCTGAAATTCAGGGGCAAAGTCTTATTCTGGCTAATATTTATGCACCTTATGTTGATGATCAGGGTTTTTTTATAGATCTTGAAGGGATGTTACAAGCCGCTGGCACCCCTCGTGATATAATATTGGGAGGAGACTTTAATCGTTTGATGGACTCAGTCCTTGACCACAGTGAAGCAAAAGTGTGCAAGCCCCCTAGAGCAACACTGACACTTCACAGGATGTGTAAAAATCTTGGTCTTACAGATATTTGGAAACTTTTGAACCTGTCTGGAGGGACTATACATTTTTTTCATCAGTCCATAAGATTTACTCTAGAATAGATTTTTTTTTATATCTAAGTCCCTCATTTAATCAGTTGCTGATTGCTCAATCGGAAACATTTTAGTCTCAGATTACGCCCTGGTGTGTTTAGAGGTGTTGCCACATATGGGGAAAAGGAAATAATATAGTTGGCGCTTTAATGTATCCCTTTTGCAAAATCCTGAATTCCAACAAATGCTAAAGGCTGAAATCAATGTCTATTTGGAGACCAGTTGGTCCTCAGTATCCTCTATGGGCGTGGCTTGGGAGGCACTTAAGGTGGTTCTTAGGGGCTGGATCATACAGTATGCCTCATTCACCAAAAAATCCAAAGCACAAGAACTCATGGAACTGGAAGGGAATATTAAAAGAGCCAAGGTAGAGCCGAAGTGCCGAATGTTGTCGAATGGCCTCAGGGAATTGACCTGATTGAAATACAGATATAATACTATTTTGTCATGGAAGGTGGAGTTTTGGATATTCAGGGCAAGACAGTCATACTTTGAGTTGGGGGACAAGGCAGGCAAACTTCTGGCTAGATATATAAAACAGAGAGAGTCTTTTTTAACATTCCCTCAGTGAAATCTGCTGGTGGTGAAATATTTACCTCAGCCATTGATATTAATAATGCTTTTAAAGAATTCTTGATCTCTATAGTTTCATGTCTTCATCTACTGATGAGGATATTAGAAACTTTGTGGAACCATTAGAACTTCCTAAACTGACGACTGAGCAAAGAAAATCTCTTGAGTCTGAGATAACCTTGGAGGAGCTTGGCGATGTAATTAAAGCCTTCCCTGCAGGCAAGGCTCCGGGGCCAGACAGCTTTGCCACAGAGTTTTTTAGATCTTATGTTACAGAACTGGATCCACTTTTGCTAGAAGTTTATACGGAATCATTAAAGAATGGAAAGCTTCCACCAACCATGACGCAAGCCCAGATCAGTCTGATTCTTAAAAAGGACAAAGATCCAAGCAAGTGTAAGAGTTACCATCCAATTTCCCTGATCCAGATTGTTGCATTTGAAAGGAAGTCACAAGAGCTGGATCTAGGTGCGGCGAAACAGTATTTAATCAAATACAAAGTACAGAATAACGGGATAAACACAGGAACAAAGGAAACATCCATGAAGGGTACTGGTCATACACAGGAGGTCAAAACACATAACAACTGACAAAGACTAAGCAAACAACCGGCCATTAAATACACAATGGTAATGAGTAAATGAAATACAGGTGAAAACAATCAAGGACAGCTGGTGGTGATGAGGGCAGGGAATTATGGGAAGTGTAGTCCAGGGGAAACAGATGACAGGGGCAAAACACAAGGTAAACAATAGAGAATCATGACATAGCACCCCCTCTAATGGGAGGCTCCTGATGCCCAAGGTAGGCTGGTAAGGGAAGCAGGGCCAAGATGAAGCTGGAGACCAAAGAGACCAGAGCAGATCAGGTGGACAGCCATGAGACCAAGGAGACCAGAGCAGATCAGGCGGACGGCCAAGAGACCAAGGGGACCAGGGCAGATCAGGCGGACAGCCTTGAGACCAGGGAGACCAGAGCAGATCAGGTGGACGGCCAGAAGACCCAGGAGACCAGAGTAAATCAGGTGGACAGCCAGAAGAATGGAGCAGATCAGGCGGACAGCCAGAAGACTCAGAAGACCAGAGCAGATCAAGTGGATGGCCAGAAGACCCAGGAGACCAGAGTATATCAGGCGGATGGCCAGGAGACTCAGAAGAACAGAGTAGATCAGGCGGATGGCCATGAGACCAAGGATACCAGAGCAGATCAGGTGGATGGCCAGGAGACATTTACATTTACATTTATACATTTGGCAGACACTTTTATCCAAAGCGACTTACAAAAGAGGAAAACATAAGTGAATCATCTTAAGGATACAATGGTATGAAAAGTGCTGTATTACAAAGTTTCACTAGCATCATAATAGTATTCAAAACAGAATAAATTGCAACAGGAAAATTATTATAATATTTTTTTAATGACTGGTTAAGTGCTCATGGATTTTTAGTCGTTTTTTGAAGACAGAGAGTGAGTCAGCTTCACGGATTGAGTTGGGAAGTTCGTTCCACCAACATGGTATGATGAAGCTGAAAGTCCGGGAAAGTGTTTTGGTGCCTTTTTGTGTTGGTACAACAAGGCGACGTTCCTTAGCCGACCGCAGGCTTCTAGTGGGCACGTAGCTCTACATAAATGATTTTAGGTATGCTGGAGCAGACCCAGTGACTGTTCTGTATGCCAGCATCAGAGCCTTGAATTTGATACGTGCATCAACCGGCAGCCAGTGGAGAGAGACAAGGAGTGGTGTAACATGTGTTCTCTTTGGTTCATTAAAGACCAGACGTGCTGCTGCATTCTGGATCATTTGCAGGGGTCTAATTGCACATGCAGGGAGGCCTGCAATGAGAGCATTACAGTAGTCCAGTCTAGTTATGACAAGTGACTGGACAAGCAGTTGTATGGCATGTTCAGAGACAAAGGGTCTTATCTTCCTGATATTACATGATCTTGCGGTCTTTGAGATGTGGTCTGTGAAATTGAGTCTGTTGTCGATGGTTACCCCTAGATTTCTGACTGATTTGGAAGGCGTTACTGTAGTTGCACCCAGCTGCACTGTGATGTTGTGTTCAACAGCAGGGTTGGCTGGAAAGACAAGGAGTTCAGTCTTGGCTGGTTGAGTTGCAGGTGGTGCTCCTTCATCCAGGCCGAGATGTCTGCCAGGCAGGCAGAAATTCGAGCAGTCACTGTGGTGTTGTTGGGCTGGAAAGACAAGTAGAGTTGCGTGTCATCAGCGTAGCAGTGGTAAGAGAAACCATGTGCCTGAATGATGGGTCCCAGTGATGTTGTGTATATAAAGAAAAGTGGCCCAAGCACTGATCCCTGAGGTACCCCAGTAAGTAGCTGATGTGGCTTGGATACCTCACCTCTCCAGGCTACCTTGAAGGACCTACCTGAGAGATAGGAATTAAACCAGTCAAGCACAGTTCCTGTGATGCCCAGCGAGGAGAGGGTAGAGAGTAAGATCTGATGGTTGGCTGCAGAAAGGTCCAGCAGAATCAGGACGGATGATCTGGATTCAGCTTTCGCCCATCTCAGCGACAGCAGGGCAGTCTTGGTGGAGTGTCCACTTTTGAAGCCTGACTGACTGTCATCCAGCAGCTTGTTCTGTGAGAGATAGGCAGAGATTTGATTGAAAACTGCCCTTTCAAGTGTTTTTGCCATGAATGGGATGAGATAGACTGGTCTGTAGTGTTCTATTTGTGTGGGATTAAGTGTGGGTTTCTTCAGCAGCGGGGTTACTCAAGCCTGCTTAAATGTAGTGGTGCAAGTAGAGATGTGTTAATTATGTGTGTGAGTGCAGGTAGGATGGACAGAGAAATGGCCTGGAGAAGGTGAGAAGGAATGGGGTCAAGGTAACAGGTGGTGGGGTGGTTGGAGAGGAGGAGTTGAGAGACCTCAGTATCAGTCAGAGGAGAGAACATAGAGACAGAAGAGTTGCATACAGGAGACAGGTGTTTGACAGGGTGTGGTGCTGAGAATGTATTGCTGATGGTTGTAACCTTATCAGTAAAAAATGTGGCGAAGACATCTGCTGTCAGTGATGTGTCTGGTGGTGGAGGGGGAGGGCAGAGAAGTGTGTTGAAGGTTCTAAACAAGCTGCGAGTGTCTGTGGTGCTGTTGATCTTGTTCTGGTAATAGGAGGTTTTTGCAGATTTAACGTTATCTGAAAAAGTTGCAAGCAGAGACTGATATTTACCCAGATCTGCTGGATCTTTAGATTTCCACCATCTCCACTCAGCTGCCCTGAGGTCAGTCCGATGTTCACAAAGGACGTCAGACAGCCAGGGGCTGGGTGGTGTAGCACGTGCTGGCCTAGAGGAGATAGGACAGATGTTGTCTAGACAAGTTGTTAAAGTAGAGCTTAGTGTGTCTGTGGCAGTGTTTACATCAAGCGTGGTAAATACATTTAGTGTGGGAAGAGAGGTAGAGACAGCAGTGGAAAGGCATGAGGGTGAAAGAGAACGGAGGTTACGGCAAATGGAAACCAAAGGAGGAGACTGTTTTAATGTAGATGGGAGGGTCATGTTGAATTGAACAAAGTAGTGATGAGAGACCTGTAAAGGAGTAACAAGAATATTTGAGTTGGTACAGTTACGTGTAAAAATGAGGTCCAGTTGGTTGCCCAGTCTGTGAGTTGCTTTGGTGTTTAGTTTTTCCAAGTCAAATGAGGCCAGGAGAGTATTCAGTTCAGTGGCCTAGGGCTTGTCTTGGTGTATTTTGAAATCACCAAGAACCACAAGTGGCCTACCATCCTCCGGCAAGGAGGACAGCAGGACATCCAACTCCTCAAGAAAGTTTGTCAGCTGACCTGGAGGGAGATAGATGACAACAACATGTATTTTTGTGGGTTGTATTGTAGTAATAGCATGGAATTCAAAACTAGTATTGTTACATAGTGAAGAGTGTGGTGAAAAAGTCCAGTTGTTATGAATGAGCAAACCTGTTCCCCCACCCCTACCAATGTGTCGAGGGGTGTGAGAGAAGGAGAAGTTGTTGGAGAGAGCAGCAGGTGTTGCTGTATACTCTGGACGTATCCATGTTTCTGTCAGTGCCAGGATGCTGAGGGTGGACTGCGTGGCAAAGGCTGGAATGAAGTCAGCTTTGTTCATAGCTTACTGGCAGTTCCAGAGTCCCACTGAGAAAGAGAGCGGAGCAGGTACTGAAGTGAAAAGTGGCCGTAGGTTGTGTGGGTTGCATTTGGTCTTGCATCGATATCGTGTAAATGGTCTGTAACAGATAACAGGGATGTGCTTGAAGGCATGTGTTATTCGTGAAGTAGACATATTAGTATATAGAAGGAAAATAAGACAAGAGATAAAATTAAAAGATACTTAAGTGCTATGGTGAGTGGCGCCTTGTCGGTGTCCTTGCTCGGTGGAGTCGCACAGGTAGACTCGCTGGTCTTTATCCAAGTAGGTCTTCACACAAGGAGGGCTTTACATGAGGGCTACCACTTCCGCATTCAGGTCAAATATATACACGATGATAATGAGCTGTTCAATGAAAAAAAGCAGGACACGCCTTAATGCTACTTAGAACAACAAAGCTAGTCACGTGGTCAACCAAAACTAAGGGTCATGTGAGGTGACAAGCGTGACTTCCGTACACCGCAAATAAATTATGCTGCACTTTAGCAATAAATAATACTCTAACACAAGTGAAGCACTGTTTATAGACACTAAAAACCACGATAGTTTTACACACACTGGACAACCAACGCTAAATCTAGCAATGAATAACCTGGGACAAGTCAAAACAATATAGCACACACACACACACACACACCAACCCACGTTTAAGTGACGCGAGTTCAAGACAGTAAACAAACAGCACAAGTCTAGCAATGAATGCCACTCTACAACAAAGTAAAACAATGAAATAAACACACACGCAACTGCAGACTCCTGTAGATAGATCGCTTCTCCTAGAAGACCACCTCAGGGTAGGGACTGGATCAGGGGGTCTGGTTTATGGCCACAGGGCTGAAACAGGGTCAGGAGGCCTGGGTGGTGACCCCAGACTAGAGACTGGAGCCGTGGGAGGATTGAGGGGGGCGAAGCCGTGGAAGGCGGAGCCGTAAGAGGTTTGAGGGGCGAAGCCATGGTAGGCAGAGCTGTGGAAGGCTCGAGGGGTGAAGCCATGGAAGGCAGAGCCATTGCAGGTGGAGCCGTGGGAGGCTCGAGGGGCGGAGGCATGGAAGGCGGAGCTGTAGGAGGCTCGAGGGTGGAAGCCATGGCAGGCGAAGCCGTGGAAGGCTCGAGGGGTAAGGCCATGGAAGGCGAAGCCATAGGAGTCTCGAGGGACAGAGCCGTAGAAGGCAGAGCCATGGCAGGCTCGAGGGGCGAAGCCGTAGAAGGCAGAGCCATGGGAGGCTCGAGACTAAGAGTACTGGATGACTAGGAAACGACCTCCATGGTTGTGAACATTGGCAGAGTCTAGGGGATGACCTCTGTGGTCGTGAATGCTGGCAGAGACTCGGGGACGACCTCTGTGGTCATGGGCATGGACAGAGACTCGGGAACGACCTCCGTGGTCGTGGGAATGGGCAGAGACTCGGGAATGACCTCCGTGGTCGTGGGCAGAGACTCGGGAATGACCTCTGTGGTCGTGGGTGTAGACAGAGACTTGGGTACGACCTCTGTGGTCGTGTACATGGGCAGAGACTTGGAGATGACCTCTGTGGTTGTGAACATGGACAGAGACTTGGAAACGACCTCTGTGGTCGTGAACATGGACAGAGACTTGGAAACGACCTCTGTGGTCGTGTACATGGGCAGAGACTTGGAAACGGAAGCCTTTCTCCTCATCCTCCTCCAGGAGGCCGAAGTTGGCAATGCAGGCTCTGGGATGGATGAGGCTGGCAACGCAGACTCTGGGACGGATGAGGCCAGCAACGCTGGCTCTGGGACAGACGAGGCCAGCAACGCTGGCTCTGGGACTGACAAAGCTTCCAGCTTGTTGGCCATGGCAGGCGTGGGCATTGACTCGTTGGCCGTGGCAGGCATGGGTGTTGACTCGTTGGCCGTGACAGGCGTTGGCTCGTTGGCTGTGGCAGGCGTGGCCGTTGGCTCATTGGCTGTGGCAGGTGTGGGCGTCGGCTCGTTGGTCGTGGCAGGCAAGGGCACTGACAATTTGTGGGGAAGAGTCTTCATGGCCCTACGCACCGATATCAGTGGCAGATAATTCAACTTGGAGACAAGGGCCGTGAAGGTCTTCGAGACCAGGGCCGCGGAATGCTTGGAGCAATGAGTCGTGGAAGGCTGGACTGTGACATGGCGTGGAGCCAACTCAGACGTGGATGTGACATGGCGTGGAGCAGACTCAGATGTGGCTGTGACATGGCTTGGAGCAGACTCAGATGTGGCTGTGACATGGCATGGTGCAGACTCAGATTTTACTGTGACGTGGTGTGGAGCAGACTCAGATGTGGCTGTGACATGGTGTGGTGCAGACTCAGACATGGATGTGACATGGCATGGTGCAGACTCAGATTTTACTGTGACATGGCGTAGAGCTGACTGTGGTGTGGCTGTGACGGCACAGAGCAGACAGAGGCGTGGCTGTGACATGATTCGGAGCAGACGGAGGCGTGGCTGTGACATGGCGTGGAGCGGACTCAGGTGTGGCAGACTTGGAAGCTGGAACCGGGACTGAGAGAGAAGGATCCTCTGCAGTGAGTGTCTCTAAGATTAGCCTCACATATTCCTCCCATGTGTAATCTCCAGTCTCCGGCAATTCCCTCCACTGGCGTGTTATGAGTCCGATACTGTATATGGATTTTAAGGTGGCATCGTCAAATCCAGTGTGGACACAACGGTGGAGAAGAAGTGGGAAAACTCCCTTATAGATAAGTCCGCCTGGCTTAGTTGCACGAAGCCGCTAGATCCATTTTGCGGGTCAGTTGTTCTGTTGCATTTGGAAGGAAGTCACAAGAGCTGGATCTAGGTGCAGCAAAACAGTATTTAATAAAATAAAGTACAGAATAATGGGGTAAACACAGGAACACAAGAAATATCCACGATGGGAAAACACAGAAACAAAGGAAACATCCACAATGGGTACTGGTCATACACAGGAGGTCAAAACACATAACAACTGACAAAGACTAAGCAAACAACAGGGCATTAAATACACAATGGTTAATGAGTAAATGAAAGACAGGTGAAAACAATCAAGGACAGCTGGCAGTGATGAGGGCAGGGAATTATGGGAAGTGTAGTCCAGGGGAAACAGATGACGGGCAAAACACAAGGTAAACAACAGAGAATCATGACACAGATAGACGTTAAAATACTGTCAAAATTTTGGCTAACTGATTAAGTAAAGTTATGACATCTCTTATACATATAAATCAGGTGGGGTTTATTCGGGGCCATAACTCTTCTGATAACATTAAGCATTTCATTAATGTCATGTGGGCAGTGGCGAACGATCAGACTCCGGTCGCTGCCATCTCACTTGACGCCGAAAATGCGTTTGATATGGTAGAATGGGATTATCTTTTTAAGATTTTGGAAATGTACAGGTTCGGGAATACTTTTATTGAGTGGATTAAGTTACTTTATAGACACCTGGTAGCGGCGGTACAAACAAATGGATTAATTTCAGATTATTTTTCTCTGGATAGGGGCAGCCGGCAAGGTTGCCCTCTTTCCCCATTATTGTTCTGTCTTGCCCTGGAACCATTAGCAGTCGCAACAAGAAAGGAGGATGATTTTCCAGGCATGATGGCGGGAGGTGTGGCGCATAAGCTTTTGCTTTACGCAGATGATATTTTATTATTTGTCTCTGACCCCACTAGATCCTTGCCTCCACAGAATTATTAATTCCTTTCTCAGGATAGTTCTCAGGATAGAGTTAATTGGTCTAAATCCGATTTAATTTTGACCCTTTAATAAAAAGGTTTTCGAGCGATGTGGGCAGGTGGGCTTCATTTCATTTATCTATGATTGGGAAGTTTAATGTTATTAAAATGAATTGTATTCCAAAATTCAACTACCTGTTACAGTCTCTCCCTATAGATGTCCCCCTCTCTTATTTCAAGCAATTTGATAGCATAGCGAAGTCCTTCATTTGGAATGGTATACATCCCAGATTACATTTCAGAAAGTTACATAGGCCGATTGACAAAGGTGGGCTAGGCCTACCCAAGATTTTGTTTTATTATTATGCATTCAGTCTCAGACATTTGGCTCATTGGTCGCTCCCACCTGAGAGAGCCCGTCCCTGGTTTTGTATTGAACAGGAAGTTCTTGCTCCTATTTCTCCATTACGAAGCCTTTCTATCAAACTAACAGGAGAAGTTAAATTACACCCCGTTATCTTGCATTTGCACTCGGTATGGACAAAAGTGTCCAGAGTGTTTAATTCGGACATTTATTTAAATGTAGCCTCGAGCATATGGCTGAACCCAAAATTATGTATTAATAAATCCCCTTTCTGTTGGACAGAATGGATTGTAAGGGAGGTTAATACGCTCAGTGACCTATGTGAGAGTGGAGTGTTGAGATCCTTTGAAAATATGGTTCAACATTTTGGGATTACCAGGTCTCAGTTCTTTAGGTATCTACAGCTGCGCCACCTGCTCTTTTCTACACCCCCCTAAAGCGGCAGATACTCTGGGAGTGGTGATTACTGGTTTTGGAAAAGGTCATGAGGCATCAGTGTATTACTCCCTGCTAATTCAGTGTCTGGGGGACGGAGTTTAAGCTTCTCTCAAGAGATTATGGGAGAAAGATTTAAACTTGGTATTGGAGGAGGGAGTGTGGGCTAGGATTAAAAAAAATGTCAAGTCTGCATCTAGAGATGCAAAGGGGAAGTGTTTAATTTTATATGATCTGATTCTGCATTTTATGTTATGCTTATTTAGTTTGTTGAATGGAATCAATAAAAATTGTTAATAATAATAAAAAAAAAAAATTAATAATGTTTTTCTAGTTATAGGCAGTCAGAGTAAGACCGAGTTAACATCGGAATAAATATTTTGGATTTTCTTACGCTAGTGTAATGATGAGTCAGCGGAGTTGGGATCCATGTGCAGCTTTATTAACAGTAAACGCAGTAATGTAGACAGGCGGGGTCAATTACCAGCAATAGTAATATCCAAGGTAAATCAGAGAGACAGGCAAGAGGCCAGGGCAGGCGGCAGGCAATCACAGGTAAACAAAGCAGTAACAGTAGGCAGGCAGCAAAGAGACAAAACAGGGTAAACAGTCCAGGATCATACACAGGTTAGGCAGTAAATACACATAACGCTTAGAAATGTCAGCCAGGGCAAAACAAGACTTCGCAATGACAGAGAGTGAGAGTGAGTCTTAAATAGCTGAGTAGATAGGCAACAGGTGAGGAGGTAATCAGTGCCAGGTATGGGGATTATGGGAAATGTGGAGAGTTAGAGTCAATACTCAGGTGATGGAGCCCTCTGGTGGCAAGCGGGAGGAACTACAGAGGTGGGATTCGTGACAGCTAGGTGTCTTTTTACTTGCTTACTTGTCCGATTATTGAACCAAAGAACTGGATCGAAATGAATGAATCGAACTTACAGGCAGAGTTGTAAGTCAGCTTTTTGGTTGTGTTCGACTCGAAAAGAACCGTATGAGCAGGTTCAATTAACTGTCGAAGATTTCCAAGGATTACCGAGGAGTCTACGAGTGAGTTGCTGATACTATGCGCATGCGTATGTACCACCGAGGACTTGAACGAGGCTGATGTGAAATGTAAGTTTCTTTAATAAAAAATAAAATGTAGGCTACTGGAAATATGCTTATGACTGGTTTTATTAAATAACATTTTTATTAAAACATGGAAAAAAACTTTGTCAAGAGATGTAAATAAATGTTACTATAGTTTATTGTGCAAGCAGGTTATATTTTAATTTGTTAAGCTAAATCATGGAGTTGACTAGTTTATTCTTTTTATATGCTTTAGACACGTAGAACATATCCACGTGTGTGCATCAATGTTTGTATTGTGTGCTTTAGGTGCAAAATGTTATGTAGGAAACTTGTCCAAGCTCAATTGTCAGTCGTATGCTATTCGACATGCAGGATCACAGAATGAAACAGTGACAACAAACACCATTAACTTGAATGAAAGATAATAATCAGCAATCAGTGTTCACACATATGGCTTTATTTGAATGTTTCAGCATGACATACCATGACACTGAGTTGTTAATAGAAATACGTTCTAGTGGCATCATTGCGCAATGATGTAAAGAACCACCGAATCCATTTTTTGAACCAGTTCATTGAAACGAACTGTCCGAAAGAACCAGTTCCCATAAATGAATCGGACTTCCCATCACTATTGGGGACCTGTAACTGTAAGTACTTCTTTAAACTATTTTTAAATAATTTTAAATAAGCAATATTTGACGACAGACCAATGCATCACCGTGTGTTGTGCATTCAGCGGTCTGGAATCAATAATTCCGCTTATCAAAAGATTATCACATACATTTATTTTAGCACATCTTTCAGATTTTCATTCTCACAATGCTCTTTTCTTCAGGGTTTTACTACAGTAATATTAATTGTACTATCCATATCTTTAGTAACTGTTTTTTTTTTTTTTTTTGGCGGAAAAAATGTTTTTACTATAGTAAAATTGAAACAGCAATGATTTTACTACAGTAATAATGCAGTATCCTTATAGTAACAATGGTTTTAATAAAATCATATTGAAGTAACTATGACTGTAATAATCATGGTTAAATTTGTGGTTCTGGTTTTACCTCAAATACCATGGTTTATTTATGCTTACTAAAACCTTGGGTAGTTTTTGCAAATATTTGATTGTGTTTGTCTTTTTTAATTTATTTTGATAAGACTTCTCAGTTTTGAATCCTGACTCCACAGCTAAAAGAGAACTGGGTGCCTGTGTTTAAGGACCAGATCCTGCACTTTGCCAACAGAGAGAAGTGGCTCTTTATCTGCTTTCCAATGTGGAAACTATGACAGCAGGTACAGGGGATAAAGAACATTATCTGTATTTAAGAGAATAGCAAGACTGTGCTGTCATTCAGGTTTAACTATTTAAATTACATAAAGGAAGTAGTTTACCCTAAAATTAAAATTGCCATTACCCACCAAAGGAGAAACTGCTTTTATGTCCATTTTGGTGGTTGACAGACTGGCCACTATGTCCTGACATCGTATGGAAAAAAATGAACATTAAAATTTTTTCATTTTTTGTTCAATTGGAAAAATAACAACATACAAGTTTAGTATGGCATGAGGTTATAATAATAACTAATCAAGAGTAAGTGATGATAGAATTTTCATTTTGGGTGAACTATTCCTTTAAGAAACTTTACATAAATTAATTTCACATCATACATCCAAATGTCAAAGCAGTCAAATTTTCTTAACAAGACTTCAACTTTTTTAGTTCACATTGAACAATCGTACGTTCTCGTTTTATTTTCAGACAAAAAAGTTGACCACCTTTCTGGTCCCTATTGTGCTCTCAACATTGATACACGATTGGAAGGAAAATGTTTGAACCAAGCTTCACAGGAACCAGGAAAGCCTTCATTGACATGCAGCCTGTAAGTTAACAAAGACATTTCTAAAATCATAGTATTAAATAATTACATGTACGCATTTGCACATACACATACCCATGCTCAGTTGCATGGTGCCTCACCACCAAAACTGCCCTTAGATCTAGCAATATCCTGAAAAATGTATTGTATGTTCGCAAACAGTATGCCATTTTTCAGCTGTTTCGAACTTCTTTTTGGCTCGGAGGGAAGATTAAAAAAGAACTTCTCAGTGAGTATGCCAGGGCCTTTATGGGCACCTTGAGAAGGAAGTACAGTAACACTACAATAAGGTTCTTGGCCTATTTGTTAACATTAGTAAATGCATTTATTGCACTTGACCCATCTGCAGAGCACTGTACATACACACTACTAATGTACACACGCTGTATAAATGATGAGAGAATTATTTTTTGGGTGAACGAATTTAACCACTGTGTGTTAACATTAATGCGTTATGAACTAACAATGAACAAATTTCATAAATTTATATTAACCCAAAATATTGTTCATTGCTACTTTAATGTAGTTAACGAATGTTATCGAATACAAAGTTATTGAAAAGTGTTATTGAAAATGTGTCAGATGTGTAATGATTTTACTGCTCCTAAAGATGTGTATTTAAAGGTTTCAAACTTAGTCTTCATCCATTGATGCATAGTCATTTCTGTTTTTACAGGTCGGTACCAGTGGCTGATTTCCTGCACTGTGCAAAATATGCTATTTTTCTATACACACTGATGGTTGAAAAAAAAAACAGTCAGTGCTTTCAAGCATTTGTTGTCATTCACTGAGTAGGGCTTCAACAAAATACATTGCAAGGGCACAGTGGACATTTGCTTCAAAGCGTTCTACGTCTTAAATATTAATTACCCCAAACAGAAAATTTGAGTGAATTTCTACAGACTGGAAACTTGTTTACCCAAACAGACAATACATTTATACCTTTTAAATTGTTATTGTAGTCTGCCTGCCTCTCTCTCACTGTGTGGTTGTGGTAAAGTAATTTTGAAGACTAAGAATTCTGTTTTAAATTTTCAACCCAATTTGGGTATATTTTTACCCAGAATGCTGCAATGACTCTGCAGCAAAGTTACTGATGACAACAGTCCAACAGTTGGGATAGTCATTAAGGGGGAGCAGAGGTTTATGATGTTTCAGATGTAAAGACAAATTTACCTTTTAGGTTTTCTTGCAAATACAGTTGTGCTCAAAAGTTTGCATACCCGTGGAGAATTGGTAATATATGTACCATTTTTAAAGAAAACATGAGTGAGTAGGCAAAACACATTTCTTTTATTTCTTATGGGATTCATATTCAACTGTAGGTTATAACAGAATGGCACAATCATAAAACAGAACATGGCAACAAAGAAAAAAATGAAATGACCCCTGTTCAAAAGTCTGCATACCTTTAGTTCTTAATACTGTGTATTGCCCCCTTTAGCATCAATGACAGTGTGCAGTCTTTTGTAATAGTTGTCTATGAGGCCCCAAATTCTTGCAGGTGGTATAGCTGCCCATTCGTCTTGGCCAAATGCCTACAGGTCATGCAAAGTCTTTGGTCGTCTTGCATGAACCGCACGTTTGAGATCACCCCAGAGGGGCTCGATGATATTAAGGTCAGGAGACTGTGATGGCCACTCCAGAACCTTAAAATTTTTCTGCTGTAACCACTGGAGGGTCAACTTGGCCTTGTGCTTAGGGTCACTGTCGTGCTGGAAAGTCCAAGAGTGTCCCATGCGCAGCTTTCGTGCAGAATAATGCAAATTGTCTGCCAGTATTTTCTGATAACATGCTGCATTCATCTTGCCATCAATTTTCACAAGATTCCCCATGCCTTTAGAGCTCACACACCCCCAAAACATCAGTGAGCCACCACCATGCTTCACAGTGGGGATGGTATTCTTTTCACTATAGGCCTTGTTGACCCCTCTCCAAACATAGTGCTTACACAGAAGGGAGGTTGAACAACTGGCTGTCTGGTGCAGTCAAAACAACCTTGAGCTGAACATGCTCAAAACGGTGGAGATGATTGTGGACTTTAGGAGGAACACCCTGACACTGACCCCCCTCACCATTCTAAACAGCACTGTGGCAGCAGTGGAGTCATTCAGGTTCCTGGGCACTACCATATCACAGGACCTGAAGTGGGAGACACATATTGACTCCATTGTGAAAAAGGCCCAGCAGAGGTTGTACTTCCTTCGCCAGCTGAGGAAGTTCAACCTGCCACAGGCACTGCTGATACAGTTCTACTCAGCGGTCATTGAGTCTGTCCTCTGCACTTCAATAACTGTCTGGTTTGGTTCAGCTGGGACATCAGAAGACTACAAAGGACAATTCAGACTGCTGAGAGGATTATTGGTTGCCCCCTGCCCCCCTTCAAGAACTATACACTTCCAGAGTGAGGAAAAAGGCTGGAAAAATTACTATGGACCCCACTCACCCTGCCCACTACCTTTTTGAACTGTTGCCTTCTGGCTGACACTTCAGAGCTCTGAGCACCAGAACCGTCAGGCACAGGAACAGTTTCTTCCCTCAGGCTATCCATCTCATGAACAGTTAAATTGCCCCATTGAGCAATAACTATCTTTTTTATATTTATCCAACACATCCAGCCTCTTCTGCCATTTCATTCCTCTGAAAAAACAAAACAAAAAACAAAACAAAAACATTTGCACTGTAAATTGTATTTTGCACTGTACATAACAGATTACAGATTTTTATTAGATTTGCACTACTTATGTGTATGTGTGTATGTATGTATGTATGTGTGTGTGTGTCTGTGTATTTACGTATGTGTATAATTATTTTTTATTTTTTATTATTATCTATGTCTTGCTGCTGTTTTTGTATTGTTTTTGTATTGTTGTACACTGGAAGCTCCTGTCACCAAGACAAATTCCTTGTATGTGTAAGCATACTTGGCAATAAAGCTGATTCTGATTCTGATTATGGTTGTGACCATAAAGCTCTATTTTGGTCTCGTCACTCCAAATTACAGTGTGCCAGAAGCTGTGAGGCGTGTCAAGGTGTTGTCGGGCATTTGTAACCGGGCTTTTTTGTGGCATTGGTGCAGTAAAGGCTTCTTTCTGGCAACTCGACCATGCAGCTCATTTTTGTTCAAGTATTGTCATATTGTGCTCCTTGAAACAACCACACCGTCTTTTTCCAGAGCAGCCTGTATTTCTCCTGAGGTTACCTGTGGGTTTTTCTTTGTATCCCGAACAATTCTTCTGGCAGTTGTGGCTGAAATATTTCTTGGTCTACCTGTCTTTGGCTTGGTATCAAGAGATCCCCAAATTTTCCACTTCTTAATAAGTGACTGAACAGTACTGACCGGCATTTTCAAGGCTTTGGATATATTTTTATATGCTTTTCCATCTTTATAAATTTCCATTACCTTGTTATGCAGGTCTTTTGACAGTTCTTTTCTGCTCCCCATGGCTCAGTATCTAGCCTGCTCAGTTCATCCACGTGAGAGCTAACAAACTCATTGACTATTTATACACAGACACTGATTGCAATTTAAAAAGCCACAGGTGTGGGAAATTAACCTTTAATTGCCATTTAAACCTGTGTGTGTCACCTTGTGTGTCTGTAACAAGGCCAAACATTCAAGGGTATGTAAACTTTTGATCAGGGCCATTTGGGTGATTTCTGTTATCATGATTATTTAATAAGGAGCCAAATAACTATGTGATAATAAACGGATTCATATGATCACTATCCTTAAATAAAAGACAGTTTTTTTTGCATAAAAATATATTTAGCATATTTTCAAAATCAATGGCAAAATTTCAAAATTTCTGCCAGGGTATGCACACTTTTGAGCACAACTGTGTGTGTGTGTGTGTGTGTGTGTGTGTATATATATATATATATATATATATATATATATATATATATATATTTAATTAATTTGTGTTCACAGATTCACACAGGAGATCATGTTTTAATGTGTTTTAGTGTGGCATGTTAGTTCAAATGTTCATGTAAAAATTGCTAATTAAATAAGTAGCTAACAATGTTTGCACATTCTGCTTAATTATGAAGTTTACAAAATGCATTTGTCTTTGCTACTGTCATTTTTTGTTTTTAAATTTGTATGTGATGTTGCTGCTGCATTGTAAACTTCACAGGTACTATTTCAAAACTTTATTTAGTGTTTATCATTAAGACCAAATGTAACTGTAGTTCATGGTGAAATAACAGGTACTGTTCCTCTCTTGTACATATTTTGATACCAAACCTGTTTCTTTGTACTCCCATTTGTGTTTTAGTCTATATAAGTTGGTGTGTTTTTGTGTTTTTGTATTTTTCTTGGATACATTTACAAATGTATTGCTGTTCAAATGTTTAATGAATTTGTAACATTGTAATATGAATAAATATTTTGAAAAAAACACTTGTTGACTACACATTTTATAATAAATAGGCTATATTAGGAAACTTGGAATATAAATTTTATGCATTTGAAAATTAAGTGTAGCTAACTTAAAAATCTTTGTAGCCTATCAGAAAAAAAAGTAAATATTACTTGATAAATATTGCCATTATAAAAAAAAAAAAAAAAAAAAAAAAGGCCTGTAAAGTTATACATTTGAGTTGGCATTACATGTAAAGTCTAGTATGTCAAACAAAAAATTAAGTTCAAAACACTCAAAAAGCTGATGCAAATAGTTGCCTAAATTATTTTGAGTAAAACCAGCACAATATTTTTTACAGTGTAACAATGATTTGAATTCATTGTCTGTCCATAAAGGGATAGCTAGTTGTAACAGTATAAAGGACGGGCAAGGAGGAGGCGGGAACCGGCAGAACAGTCAATGTAAACTTTAATGAGAAACTCAACTTAAATCAAACGTAAACAAACACAGACACATATGCAGCGCAGCTGCATGCAACTCTCTCTCTCCCGAACTGGCATCTCCGGCTGCCCTTTATCTCGCTCTCCCGCTGATCAGCCGATTCAGCGCCGGCCTTGCTTCATCATGGCCCAGCCACACCTTCCTCCTCATTGCACTCCTCCTAATTCAGGCTGGGGCTGACTAAATCCCCCCATCTCTGGAGGGGAGATGCTGCCCTTCCGGCTGTTTTGTCAGCTGGGCAGTCCTTATCCATATTGGCCTCACACAAGGGTGAAACAGAGGTGAGATAGTGTACCCTTGACTGTAAGCTCAAATAGACCTAATCTAGATAAGTATCACCAAATGGCTTGAGGCCTTGTGAGCTCCAGCATGCCTAATCTAGATAAATAGTATCACCAAAGGGCTTGATGCCCACCTGGTCCTGAGAACTAGAGACAGGTCAACATTCACGCACATTTTGATTCTTATCAAGAAAGAACTATGAAACAGGCATCATTTATCTGTGCTCATCCTGAATGCTAGATTGTATATTACTGTAGTTTTTTTTCATGTGATATAATGTGAAAGACAGTAGACCACCTGATCTTATAGTGACACTTAAATTTGCAATCCCACAGGCAGCATAAAGGGATGATGTACGGATGCTAACGGACTCTGCATCGGGCAGGCAATAAAATAAAAATAAAATAAAACTAGTAGGCCAAATCAGACACAAGACAGACAATACGTATGGATATATTCATATCAAATCTCTTTCTAAGTATCTTTGTTTGTGTTCCACAGAAGAAAGAAAGTCATACAAGTTTGAGACCACATGAGGGTGAGAAAATGGTGAGAGAATGATTTTTGGGTTAACTAGTCCTTTAAAATCTCTTCAGCACAGCCAATCTGTATTTAATAGGCCAGTGTTGTGTATATTTTATGAGTGGTTTGGGAATATCTCTCTCACTCAGAGAATGCGATGCTGCTATAGTGGAAGCTGGACAACAGCTGTTCTATCTTAGACTCCAAACACACAGACATGTATTGGTTTTACAAAAAAAAAAAAAAAAAAATTCTTCTAGAATTATGATGTAATTGGCCTTGTGTGTATGATTTGATCAAAATGCTCAGGCCTTGTTTACACCAGGCATTAACATACATATTAAGTGATCCAATCACAAGTGGTTGACAGATTACCGTTTAATATTACCTGGTATAAACATGCATCTCAGACGTGTCTCTTGTAAACACTTGTAAAGAGATTTTGTTGAGGGTCTCTGATTCAGTTACTATACATTACTCACTATCATCAATGCATGATGAAGTGTGCACACTGTTGCTTCCAGATGTATTTCAAAATGTTATTACCACCACAAATGTGAAGTTTTGAGCAGTTTGATCATTGTTATTTTAGTCAAGATGCTGTTGTAACTAAACTTCAGATGTGCTTCACATGGGGCTCTATTTTCGTACCCACATTAGGTGCAACATTATGAGCTATGACCATGCGCTGTGTCTTATCCAAATATTGGATAAGACATAGCATTAAATTTAAGTGCAATTTTCGTGCATGTGCAATGCACAAATGGCCGTGGGTGGGAGTGTTTGTGCTATCTGTATTGTATGGGAGCAAACAATGGGTGTATTCACAAAAAAAAGGGGGAGGTCCATGTAAATGAAATGACGCAAAGCCTAATTTGCTTTTATGTGAGAAATAATTAATTCCGCTCAAGTCTAACTCAATTCGTGCATATGCAGTTTGCAGATTCCACCAGCAGATGCTACTGTATCAAAGTGCATGTATCTAGAATTACAATTGCACAAAAAATTATGTCCCTGACAATAAGACAATAAGTTCAAGGCAGTCAATCTTGGGAACACTCCCAAGCAGTTATTTTCTATGAATACAAGTGGCATAAAAGTACAGCTCCTATATACTTTAATGGGGAAAGAACAAAGTCTTCTATTTTTCTCTAGTTACCAATGTTTTATGTCTTATGAATGGGTACAACACCTAGACTTAGCGCATACTTGCATGAAAATACCAAAACTTTATGACTTTGCCACACTGACTTTACTCATTATTGCATAGCACTGTGCACAAGACATCATGGTCTTCAAATGGGGCCCATGATCTGTATGGGCTATTCCAATTTTTTTAGTTGGAGGGTTATTCTCTTTCAAAGCTGTATCTAACAGGCAATGTTTAAAACCCTTACTTACCGTTAAAATTATCACGTTTGGTGAGTAGGTGGTGCCTCACTGTTTTCCAGGACACATCAGGACAGATTAGTTTTTACACTACACATGTAATGTGGTTACATGCGTCTCTGACCACCTCTGAATGTGAGTTGGTTGTTAATAGGTGTAAATGACGCAATTTTTTTATTTTTTTATTATTGTTTTTGTCCTTTGTGTCTGAGTATTGGAAATGTATTTATGCTTACCCTCAGATATCAAATCCACACTGGTCTACAGCACTTGATCATCAGATCACGTCAGCCCAGCTGCCTGCCTATGGATGTGGTCACACTTCCTCAACACTTGCAGGAAGCTGGTTACTCCACACACATGGTGGGGAAGTGGCATCTGGGCTTCTACCAGAAAAACTGTTTGGCCACAGGAGATCAGCAGTTACAGAAATACTGAGTCTGGCTCCAACAATCATGCCACGGTCCAAATTACTGAGATCACATTTTTTCCACATTCTGATGGTTGATGTGAAAATTAACTGAAGCTCCTGACCCATATCTGCGTGATTTTATGCACTGCACTGCTGCCACATGATGATTGTTGGTGCCAGATGGGCTGGTTTAAGTATTTCTGTAACTGCTGATCTCCTGGGATTTTCACGCACAACAGTCTATCTAGAATTTACTCAGAATGATGCCAAAAACAAAATACATCCAGTGAGTGGCAGTTCTGCAGATGGAAACGCCTTGTTGATGAGAGAGGTCAGTAGAATGGCCAAACTGGTTCGAACTGATAAAGTCTATGGTAACTCAGATAACCGCTCTGTACAATTGTGGTGAGAAGGATAGCATCTCAGAATGCTATTGTTGGCGGCACGAGGGGGGATCTACACAATATTAGGCAGGTGGTTTTAATGTTGTGGCTGATCGGTGTATATCTAATGTTACAATTTAAAAGTAAATGCACATTGTTCTTAATAGGGGAAACAAACACCTTTTTAACACGACTACTTTTTAATCAAATTGTAATTCTGATAATATAATTGGTAATGAAAATATTTGCATTCAATTATAAGAGCCACATGAAGAAGCATTTTCACTATAGTGAATCCCACTGTATATATGCTAGAAAAAAAAAATCCAAAATAAAAAATAAACACAAAATAAAAATAAATGCTGAATCAACAACAATGGAGTACACATCAATATACAAATAACAGTGAAACCTTTTACAGTGTGTTGGCCGAGTGGTCTTTTGTTCTCAAGTTGTAGGCCTATGATATTTTGATCTGATGTCGCTTTGGATGCGATTGATTCCTGATTCAAAACCCATTTGTGTAAATCGCTACTGCATATCAGTGGATCTAAGAAACGGGTAAGCAGTTGATTCCATATTACGCAATTTCTATGAATCAGAGATTGGACCACGGCGTAGTACAGAAGCGGAACGCGTGTCTATGCAGGGGGTGCGTGGTCTCATGCTGCTCTCGTATTCTGCCTCTACCAGTGACCACAACAGATTAGAGCAAAGCATAATCAGCTTGAAATATTTTTGAACAAGTACACTCGCTAAATAGAGGTGGAATGTCTCAAGGGGATCAAACAAAAACTGCATCGGAGAATACAATAAATGGGATGGATTGACGAACAAGCATTTTTTTTCTTTTTGGAATCGAAGGTGCCGGTGTTGTGCCGAAATCGGTGACCTAAAGAAATTTGTGACTAGAGGTCACTGTTCATTAAATGTTCACGCGAGAACACGCCTGGCGCTCGTGCACGTCATCGTGAGCGTGCCTGGAGGAGAGTGTGTTGATGTGCTACAAAGAAAGCTGACTCGCCGAGTGAACGGTGAAAAACAGATTCCTTTTCTAATTAACGAGTGCCAATGAATTCTCTACTATCATTTTTTACGGTTTGTTTTACCATTCTGAATTTTATTTATTAGTCTGGTAAAGACGCTGGCTACCACCCCTGGAGTTCGCTAGTTCGAATCCCAGGGTGTGCTGAGTGACACCAGCCAGGTCTCCTAAGCAACCAAATTGGCCTGGATGCTAGGGAGGGTAGAGTCACATGGGGTAACCTCCTCGTGGTCACTATAATGTGGTTCGTTCTCAGTGTGGCGCGTGGTGAGTTGAGCGTGGTTGCCGCGGTGGATGGCGTGAAGCCTCCATGGCACCTATGTCTCCGTGGCAACGCGCTCAACAAGCCACGTGATAAGATGTGCAGGTTGACGGTCTCAGACGCGGAGGCAACTGGGATTCGTCCTCCGCCACCCGGACTGAGGCGAATCACTACGTGACCACAAGGACTTAAAAAGCACATTTGGAATTGGGCATTCAAAATTGGGAGAAAAAGGTGGGGGGAAAAAGAAGAAAAATAAAAAACACGATGTGTAGTCTGATGCTTTTAAGTGTTAATTATTCATTTTAATTATTTGTTGTATTTTAACATATTGTGTGTGTGTGTATGTGTGTGTGTGTATAGCCTATATATATTATTTTATATGTATATATACATACACTACCGTTCAAAAGTTTAGGGTCACTTACTCATTCTTTATTTTTTTCACATTTTAGAATAATAGTAAAGTCATCACAACTATGGAATAATAGAAATGGAAATATGGGAATTATATTGTGACTAAAAAAATCCAAAATAAATCAAAACTATGTTATATTTTAGCATCTTCAATGTGGCCACACTTTGCCTAGATTTTGCAGAAATGTACTCGACATTTTCTCAACCAACTTCTTGAGGTATCACCCTGAGATGCTTTTTAAACAGTATTGAAGGAGTTCCCATTTATATGCTGGGCACTTATTGGCTGCTTTTCTTAATTATTCGGTCCAAGTCATCCATTTCAAAAATGTTTTATTTATTTATTTTTTTTAAAATAACATTTTTGTTTTGTAATTAAATAAATTAATATGTTGGCACAATTATATTTTTGTCTACAAAACTAATTTCAAATATTTAAGCATACACCTTCAGATCAAAAGATTTTTAAGATCATGAGAAATATTTCAGGCAAGTGACCCCAAACTTTTGAACGGTAGTGTATATATGTAATATATTATCTGTATTAATATTATTATTATTATTATTATTATTAAATAAAATATTATTACTATCATTTTCACAAAATTCACTCTGGTGATGTCTAAACTCCTCTGTGTCATACCCCAGAAAGCATTTTGGTCTGATGTGAACAGTTGCAGACATATAGCAGGGTCACCAAATCTGACAGGGCAGTATTAGAGGTTACCAAAATCCGTTACCCCTCTCTATTTCACACAGAATGGCTTTAATGTTACCCAAATTTACTCTTGTGATGCCTGGACCTCTCTATTTTCTATTTTCTATTTGGTTTCCTAGAAACCGCATTGCTCTGATTTGAACTGCCATAGAGATACAGCAGGGTCACCAGATCGGACAAGGCAGTAACATATTTGTAACATACAGTATTCACTATTAATAGTAGAGCTCTTTTTTTAATATGACCATTCATTTCAGTTACTTGAATAAGGAGCTCAATGGCAGACTTACATATGTTTTCACACACACACACAAAAAGACATTAAAGGTTCTTAAAGTGAGATGACTCTGTGTAAGGTGTTTTAAAGGGTTTGTGAAGTTTATTCACAAATGGAAAAAACACACACTTAGTTATATATATATATATATATATATATATATATATATATATATATATATTATATATATATATATAAATCAAAATATATATCAAAATAGAACGAATTATTACTTCAGTTGTTGCTTTGAAGTGAATGTGACAATTTATGTAAGAATTGTTTACACTGAAATTTGCTCTGCTCATTCTCGTCTATTGACTCACTAAGGATGCGCCTTACCCAGTTGATGGTGAGCAACGTGTCTGGAGCGACGCCTTCTTCTGAGGCTTGTTGCCATCTTTCATGCCACAGAAGTGGCACAGGTCAGACAGATCATCTAGATAAAATACAGGCGTAGAAAGGCCGGACCAAGATTTAACATCTTATGTAAATTTGAGTAGTTACATATAACAGTTGAAAAGTTTAATATAAAACACTAACGAATGTAAACACTGGTACTTGTTTATCATAGATATTAAATAGCAAAACCTTGTAAACAAATGTATAAAAAACTAAGGAATAAAACCTGTCTTTTCAAGGAGAGTGAGTGCTATCTCCTTTCTGTATTTTTCCAGGTCATTGGTACTAGATGGGAAGTGAATGCCATCAGCTGTCTTTTCATTAAGGACATTTTCAGCAAACTAAATTAAAAGACAAAAACATTAAGTTAAAAATAGCAAGCTATATTAAATTTATCAGTTAATAAAATATATGTAATCATTTAAATTATTATGACAATTAACATAATATTGATATTAACTAAATTACATTAAACTTATTATATATTTTTAACAACAAAAACGAAGAACAAATTCCAAAGTCTAAACATGAATTCTAGTTTTTAAACACGCATCTTAAGTGCAACACATTTGTATTGCTTTCAGTACAGTTCAACATTAAATTTGTGTTTTGGTGATTAAAGCTGTCTTGTGCCAAAGTCAGGCATTTGCCATTTCACATACAATAATACATACTTTCAGAGCAAATACACCTCATGTCATTCCATCTGCTTGCACTAGGTGAGGAAGCGTCTCAGAGGTCCACCTTCCGACTGCACAGCCTCGGCTCCGCATAAATGCTCTTTTAAAAAATCATTCAATTACTCCAATTCATTACTGTCAACCCAATCATTACTGTTTCACACAGAATGGCTTTAATGTTACCCAAATTCACATACTTTCAAATTGGGTGTAAAACATTTATTGTTAAAACAATTTATTTTGTCTTTGTTTCCAACAACATAAATAAAAATAATAATAATAATAATAATAATAAATTGGACCTCTGCACTGTTCCGTTAATTTTTTTCCACCAGGCCATTGGTTTGTGGGTGATAAGGGGCACACAAGCTCCTCTTGATGCCCAGTATTCTGCACACATCACTGTTGATCTGAAAATAGATAGACAATCGAGAGTTGCTCTGGAATCCTAATTGTAGAAAAAAATTCATATTTTAACATGTATTACGGTATGTAAACAATGAGTTCAAGAAAACTACTTATGTTTAAAGGTGAAGATAGTAATTTTGGTGCCAGCAGTGTCTCCAAACTGAATTAAAATAATAACCAGATTACAGGTACATTATCTGAAGAAAAGTCAAGTGGTGCTTGCCAGTGGCAACTGCTTGCTGCCCCAAATTTCTATGGCATTCAGATCTGCAGATATGATCACTCTGATCACTTTTCAATGTAAGTCTATGGGATTTTTTAGCCCGGAAGGCGTGAATTGTACGCCCGATTGCTCATGTCCATAGCACAAACGGTGCAGGATGATTTAGATGATTAGAAGAAGATGTATGTGAGATAATAATAGTGATGCAAACACCACTAATGGCTGTTCCCCTATTCTGTTATTGATTGTACAAACTTATATTCCCACCCCAAAATCATGCCATTGGTTAAGTCAGAAGTTGACATTTCAGAATAGTTGATCAAACAGCTATAGTATTTGCACTTTTCAGAGAATCGGGTAATGAATGGCTTACTTATAGTTGTATCTGCACATTAAAGAATTACACACTTCACCTTTAACTTTGACATTTAGCAAAATACATTTTTAATGCAAACTTACTGGATTTCAATTCAGGGGTGGAATGCTCATGACCAATAACACTTACGTGCACATAATGCATTATCTGTTGTCAATGTCAAAATATCCAGTTAATGTTAATAACATGTTAATGTAACCCAGCTAGCTGAAAATTAAAGCTTAGGTTCTCAGGAAAAAAAAAAAGTTCTATGTCACAAAGTCTTCCTAATTTTTAAAATGTATGACTAAAGTTATGTTGCACACTTGTGCACAAGTTGCGGGATTGACTGGCATAGTGTGAAATGTTGCCTGGTGTCATTATTTTTATGATTAATACATTTACTTTATGATATATATATATATATATATATATATATATATATATATATATATATATATATATTATATATATATATATATTTTAACCATTTTACAATATATTAAAATATTTGTAACAATGTTTAATAATTTCACAGCAGGAAAATCCAACTAAAAAAAAAAAACAGTAGGTAGACATTAGATGTTTTGCCTATTTTAAAAATATTATACACATATAGACGAGTGAGTTGTTCCAAAACTGGGTTGGGGTTGTGGTTTCAAACACCTAATTCATTATGTAAATTCTCTCATCCAAAGTAAAATTTCAATCATCATATTTTTCCTATAGCTGTATTGTCACAAGTGGACACAGTAAAACTATACTACAAGGGTTACCTACATAATAAAGGTAAATTTTAACAGAAAGGGTTAACTGTGTTTGCAGGACAAGGATATTTTTCATATCAGGTTTTCAAGTTGTCTCATTTTATTGGTGCAAGCTGTCACATGTGTTGTAAATGTATAGGATTTATAAACATTATACTCAGGTATGTTTTGGCAAGATAATTTGACTTTTATTTGACTAAAATTTCGATACAGAAATATCTATTGTACAATTCCTATGTACCTATGTAAGACCTATGAAAAATGCTAATTAGCTACTCACCTTGAAGAACATAATTGGATGCTCTTCTTCGAATTATAAACCTTTGTGACTTTGTTGCAGAAAGAGGATACTCATTTTTGGAGATAAAGTGGACAATTTCTTTATAGCTGTCAGGGTCCATTCTCTATCATTAGTAATCGTTTCTTCACTCATTAAAATTCACACACTTGTAAATGAGCATACCGAGATGCTGGAGCTGAAATATGACACCTGCGAAAACATACACGTAGGCCTACACTAGAAAGCGATGCACTCACAGGATGTTACATATAATTATGTCAAAATCTTGCTTAACCAATGGTGTGAGTTTGAGGCAGGATTACCTGTTGTAAGCAGAGATTTTAGTGGTGCAATAAAGACACACATAACAGATTTTCTGTAGTTATGTAATTATATGTTTTTTTTTATTTATTTTTTTTACCAACTAACAGAATTAAGTTGTCTAGTCACTGCTGTCTTCCCATGAGCTCTCATGAACTGAGGTGTCTGTTATTCTTTTATTGCTTTGTGGCATGATAGCTTTTATGCAATGCTTAAAAACAACAGCAGTTGTGAAATATTAAATAAATGTTATATTTCATACAGGTGCATCTCAATAAATTAGAATGTCGTGGAAAAGTTCATTTATTTCAGTAATTCAACTCAAATTGTGAAACTCGTGTATTAAATAAATTCAATGCACACAGACTGAAGTAGTTTAAGTCTTTGGTTCTTTTAATTGTGATGATTTTGGCTCACATTTAACAAAAACCCACCAATTCACTATCTCAAAAAATTAGAATACATCATAAGACCAATAAAAAAAACATTTTTAGTGAATTGTTGGCCTTCTGGAAAGTATGTTCATTTACTGTATATGTACTCAATACTTGGTAGGGGCTCCTTTTGCTTTAATTACTGCCTCAATTCGGTGTGGCATGGAGGTGATCAGTTTGTGGCACTGCTGAGGTGGTATGGAAGCCCAGGTTTCTTTGACAGTGGCCTTCAGCTCATCTGCATTTTTTGGTCTCTTGTTTCTCATTTTCCTCTTGACAATACCCCATAGATTCTCTATGGGGTTCAGGTCTGGTGAGTTTATTGGCCAGTCAAGCACACCAACACCATGGTCATTTAACCAACTTTTGGTGCTTTTGGCAGTGTGGGCAGGTGCCAAATCCTGCTGGAAAATGAAATCAGCATCTTTAAAAAGCTGGTCAGCAGAAGGAAGCATGAAGTGCTCCAAAATTTCTTGGTAAATGGGTGCAGTGACTTTGGTTTTCAAAAAACACAATGGACCTACACCAGCAGATGACATTGCACCCCAAATCATCACAGACTGTGGAAACTTAACACTGGACTTCAAGCAACTTGGGCTATGAGCTTCTCCACCCTCCCTCCAGACTCTAGGACCTTGGTTTCCAAATGAAATACAAAACTTGCTCTCATCTGAAAAGAGGACTTTGGAACACTGGGCAACAGTCCAGTTCTTCTTCTCCTTAGCCCAGGTAAGACGCCTTTGACGTTGTCTGTGGTTCAGGAGTGGCTTAACAAGAGGAATACGACAACTGTAATGTCTGTGTGTGGTGGCTCTTGATGCCTTGACCCCAGCCTCAGTCCATTCCTTGTGAAGTTCATCCAAATTCTTGAATCGATTTTGCTTGACAATCATAAGGCTGCGGTTTTCTCGGTTGGTTGTGCATCTTTTTCTTCCACACTTTTTCCTTCCACTCAACTTTCTGTTAACATGCTTGGATACAGCACTCTGTGCACAGCCAGCTTCTTTGGCAATGAATGTTTGTGGCTTACCCTCCTTGTGAAGGGTGTCAATGATTGTCTTCTGGACAACTGTCAGATCAGCAGTCTTCCCCATGATTGTGTAGCCTAGTGAACCAAACTGAGAGACCATTTTGAAGGCTCAGGAAACCTTTGCAGGTGTTTTGAGTTGATTAGCTGATTGGCATGTCACCATATTCTAATTTTTTGAGATAGTGAATTGGTGGGTTTTTGTTAAATGTGAGCCAAAATCATCACAATTAAAAGAACCAGAGACTTAAACTACTTCAGTCTGTGTGCATTGAATTTATTTAATACGCGAGTTTCACAATTTGAGTTGAATTACTGAAATAAATGAACTTTTCCACGACATTCTAATTTATTGAGATGCACCTGTAGTAGTTACTCCTTAGACAACTTTAAAACAGCAGAGAGAGAGAGAGAAATGTTTTTTTTTTTAATTCGTTGCTGTGACCTGGAAATTTTTTACAGTACTTAAAATAGCAGTAAATATAAAAGTAGAATGAAATAATAAAAAAAAAAAGTTTCACCAGTTTCACCATATGCTCCTCAAAATCAAAGAAAACTAATTAGGAAAAGAACGATTAGGTGTGCATGTGTAAAGAGAGGGGTACAAAAAAAAAAAAAAAAAAATTGGAAATAAAGGAAAATTTGGTGAATAGAGACATTTCTACAATGCTTTAAAAAAAATAAATGCTTTTTGGTTCCAAAAGAGCTTTACAAATAGAAAAAAGAAAACAAGAGAATCAGAATGAGCTTTATTGCCAAGTATGCTTACACATACAAGGAATTTGTCTTGGTGACAGGAGCTTCCAGTGTACAACAATACAAAAACAGCAACAAGACTTTTAAAAAATAATTAAAATTGAATAAAAAAAAAATAAAATAAAAAAAAACAGATATTGAAAAGAAAAAAAAAAGTATATATAGAATACACAATAGAAACACACACACACACACACACACACACACACACACACACACATATATACAGTGGTGTGAAAAAGTGTTTGCCCCCCTTTCTGATTTCTTATTTTTTTGCATGTTTGTCACACTTAAATGTTTCAGATCATCAAACAAGTTTAAATATTAGTCAAAGATAACACAAGTAAACACAAAATGCAGTTTTTAAATGAAGGTTGTTATTATTAAGGGAAAACAAAATCCAAACCTACATGGCCCTGTGTGAAAAAGTGTTTGCCCCCTAAACCTAATAACTGGTTGGGCCACCCTTAGCAGCAACAACTGCAATCAAGCGTTTGCAATAACTTGCAATGAGTCTTTTACAGCGCTGTGGAGGAATTTTGGCCTCATCTTTGCAGAATTGTTGTAATTCAGCCACATTGGAGGGTTTGAGAGCATGAACTGCCTTTTTAAGGTCATGCCACAGCATCTCAATAGGATTCAGGTCAGGACTTTGACTAGGCCACTCCAAAGTCTTCATTTTGTTTTTCTTCAGCCATTCAGAGGTGGACTTGCTGGTGTGTTTTGGATCATTGTCCTGCTGCAGAACCAAAATTCGCTTCAGCTTGAGGTCACGAACAGATGGCCGGACATTCTCCTTCAGGATTTTTTGGTAGACAGCAGAATTCATGGTTCCATTTATCACAGCAAGTCTTCCAGGTCCTGAAGCAGCAAAACAGCCCCAGACCATCACACTACCACCACCATATTTTACTGTTGGTATGATGTTCTTTTTCTGAAATGCGGTGTTACTTTTATGCCAGATGTAATGGGACACACACCTTCCAAAAAGTTCAACTTTTGTCTCGTCAGTCCACAGAGTATTTTCCCAAAATTCTTGGGGATCATCAAGATGTTTTCTGGCAAAAATGAGACGAGCCTTAATGTTCTTTTTGCTCAGCAGTGGTTTTCGTCTTGGAACTCTGCCATGCAGGCCATTTTTGCCCAGTCTCTTTCTTATGGTGGAGTCATGAACACTGACCTTAATGGAGGCAAGTGAGGCCTGCAGTTCTTTGGATGTTGTTGTGGGGTCTTTTGTGACCTCTTGGATGAGTCGTCGCTGCGCTCTTGGGGTAATTTTGGTCGGCCGGCCACTCCTGGGAAGGTTCACCACTGTTCCATGTTTTCGCCATTTGTGGATAATGGCTCCCACTGTGGTTCTCTGGAGTCCCAAAGCTTTAGAAATGGCTTTATAACCTTTTCCAGACTGATAGATCTCAATTACTTTCTTTCTCATTTGTTCCTGAATTTCTTTGGATCCCGGCATGATGTCTAGCTTTTGAAAATATTTTGGTCTACTTCACTTTGTCAGGCAGGTCCTATTTAAGTGATTTCTTGATTGAGAACAGGTGTGGCAGTAATCAGGCCTGGGTGTAGCTAGAGAAATTGAACTCAGAGGTGTGATAAACCACAGTTAAGTTATGTTTTAACAGGTGGGGCAAACACTTTTTCACACAGGGCCATGTAGGTTTGGATTTTGTTTTCCCTTAATAATAACAACCTTCATTTAAAAACTGCATTTTGTGTTTACTTGTGTTATCTTTGACTAATATTTAAACTTGTTTGATGATCTGAAACATTTAAGTGTGACAAGTGCTGTTCACATCAGAGCAATATGCAATAGAGCAAAAGATTTTCTATGATATAAAATAGAGAAGTACAAACATCACCAGAGTGAATCTGGGTAACATTTAACCCATTCTGTGTGAAATAGAGAGGGGTAACGGATTTTGGTAACCTCTAATACTGCCCTGTCAGATTTGGTGACCCTGCTGTATATCTGCAGCTGTTGACATCAGACCAAAATGCTATCTGAAATATGACACAGAGGAGATTAGACATCACCAGAGTGAATTTGGGTAACATTAAAGCCATTCTGTGTGAAATAGAGAGGGGTAACGGATTTCGGTAACCTCTAATACTGCCCTGTCGGATTTGGTGACCCTGCTTTATCTGTATGGCAGTTCACATCAGAGCAATGCGGTTTCTAGGAAACAAAATAGAGCAATCCAGGCATCACCAGAGTAAATTTGGGTAACATTAAATCCACTGTGTGTGAAACAGAAAGGGGTAACAGATTTTTGATGTGATAACCTCTAATTCTGCCCTGTCAGATTTGGTGACCCTGCTATATGTCTGCAACTGTTCACATCAGACCAAAATTCTTTCTGGGGTATGACACAGAGGAGATTTGACATCACCAGAGTGAATTTGGGTAACATTAAAGCCATTCTGTGTGAAATAGAGAGGGGTAACGAATTTCGGTAACGTCTAATACTGCCCTGTCAGATTTGGTGACCCTGCTGTATGTCTGCAACTGTTCACATCAGACCAAAATGCTTTCTGGGGTATGACACAGAGGAGTTTAGACATCACCAGAGTGAATTTTGTGAAAATAATAGTAATAATATTTTTATTATTCTTATTAATAATAATAATATTAATACAGATAATATATTACATATATACACTACCATTCAAAAGTTTGGTGTCACTTGCCTGAAATATTTCTCATGATCTTAAAAATCCTTTGATCTGAAGGCGTATGCTTAAATGTTTGAAATTAGTTTTGTAGACAAAAATATAATTGTGCCAACATATTCACTTATTTAATTACAAAACTAAAATTTTATTTAAAAAAAAAAGCGTTTTTGAAATGGATGACTTGGATGGAATAATTAAGAAAAGCAGCCAGTAATGGGAACTCCTTCAATACTGTTTAAAAAGCATCTCAGGGTGATACCTCAAGAAGTTGGTTGAGAAAATGTCGAGTACATTTCTGCAAAATCTAGGCAAAGTGTGGCCACATTGAAGATGCTAAAATATAACATAGTTTTGATTTATTTTGGATTTTTTTAGTCACAACATAATTCCCATAGTTCCATTTCTATTATTCCATAGTTGTGATGACTTTACTATTATTCTAAAATGTGAAAAAAATAAAGAATGAGTAAGTGACCCTAAACTTTTGAATGGTAGTATATATATATATATATATATATATATATATATATATATATATATATATATATATATATATATATATATATAGGCTATATATATACACACAAAATATATATTAAAACACAACAAATAATTAAAATGAATAATTAACACTTAAAAGCATCAGGCTACACATCATTTTATTAATGTATTTTATTAATAAATAACATTCAGAATGGTAAAACAAACCGAAAAAAAAAAGAAAGAAAAGAAATCATGATATTAGAGAATTCAGTGGCACTCGTCAATTAACCATATTAAATGAGAAAAGGAATCTGTTTTTCACTGTTCACTCGGCGAATCAGCTTTCTTTGTAGCACGTCAACACACTCTCCTCCAGGCGTGCTCACGATGACGTGCACGAGCGCCAGTCGCGTTCTCCCGCGAACATTTAATGAACAGCGACCTCTAGTCACAAATTTCCCTAGGTTACCGATTTCGGAACAACACCGGGATCCGCCAATATCGCGGGATCAGAACCCAGTATGAATGAGGTTTTCGACTTATAGTTTTCAGTTTCAGATGTCATTGTAGAAATTTTGTATTCACAGTCAGCCATGATTACTTTAATCAATGAGTGAAAGTGTCAGATAACAGGACGGTTACTGAGATTAAGCAAATAGTACTCAGCTGGTCATGTGATTCTAAAATGGCAGCCCTCATGTGCAGACCCTCTCCATGTAGAATAAAACAGCTTTTAAAATGTTACTGATATGACTGGGGTCTTCATTTTAATGTGAGTGGTCAGGATATCTGACATATATATTGCAAAATTACAGTTCATGTTTTTAGGAGTTAAACTTTTTTAATGAGGAAAATTTTACTGAGTGCAACTCAGAAGTGCTGAATTTGGGTAATCATGCACTTCCATTAAATTGTATATATATGTATAATATTTTAGATGTAAATACAACACTTTTATTTTTTAATTTAGAATATTTTAAATGTATGTAATCATGTGAAAGCATATGTATTTAACATAATTCTGTATTTTCAGCTAAGCAGATTTAGTAATTTTCCATTTGGTGTCACCATTGCCCTATGCTGGGCTGATTTTTAGTCCCAGTAAATTTGTTTAAGTTAAGTTTTACTAGTGAAGGAAAGGAACTGCAAATGTCTTAAAAGTAAAAAAAAAAAAAACAAACAAACAAAAAAACAAAAAAAAACAAAAACAAAACTTTGAACTGATTCGAGAGATGAGTTAATTGTTGCACCCCTAACCTAACCTGGTCCAGAGCAGGTTATGTTCCAGAGGCAGGGTATAATGGGGCTAAAGGCACTTTTGATTTTTAATTTTTGATTTTGATTATAATTTTCTAAACAGATACATTAACTAAACAGCAACAAAAACTACCACAGTACTTTCCTTAACACCTGTTTGTCAACATACACTGCAAAAATATTCCTGATCCATGAGATCATTGTGTGCAATCTCTAAAGTTTAATTTTGGATTAGTTTTTAAAATGTTGCAAATGTATGAATGAATGTTGCATTTATATAGCACTTTTCTGATACTACACTCAAAGTGCTTTACACAGTGATCAGAATGAATGAATGTTGCATTTATATAGCGCTTTTTCTGACACTACACTCAAAGTACTTCACACAGTGAACAGAGGACTCTCAACATCAACCAGTGTGCAGCATCCACCTGGATGATGCGACGGCAGCCATAGTGCACCAGTACCCTCACCACACACTAGCTAATGGTGGGGAGGAGAGAGTAGAGTTATAGAGCCAGTTTACAGATGGGGATTATTAGGAAGCCATGATTGAGTAGGGCCAATGGGGGGAATCTGGCCAGGACGCTGGGGTTACACCCCTACTCTTTTAACGTCTCATCCGAAAGATGGTGCCTTTTTACAGTATAGTGTTCCCATCACTATACTGTAGCGTTAGGACCCACACAGTCCACAGGGTGAGCACCCCCTGCTGGCCTCACTAACACTTCTTCCAGCGGCAACCTTTGTTTTCCCAGGAGGTCTCTCATCCAGGTACTGATCAGGCTCAATCCTGCTTAGCTTCAGTGGGTAACCAGTCTAGAGCTACAGGGTGATATGGCTGCTGAGCATTAAAACAAATATTCATTTAGAATATTTTAAATGTGTGTAATCATGTGAAAGCATATGTATTTACCATAATTCTGTATTTTCAGCTAAGCAGATTTAGTAATATTTCCATTTGGTGTCATCCATGAGATCATTGTTTGCAATCTCTAAAGCTTAATTTTGAATTAATTTGTAAAATGTTGCAAATGTATGTAGCTAATGAAAATATCACATTTATTTTTAAACAAACAATTTATCATTTTCAGCTTTGTTCAAGGTATTAAAAAGTTTTTTAATTACTCTCCAATGAGTGAAATGATAGTATTTGGGGTAAAAATCCCCCTTGTTTTAGGGGCTGAAAGCCCCCATAAAACACATTGTTTTTCTTAAGTGGGGCAAAGAGATTTGTTGTGAAAAATGTTCAAAGTGGGCTCACAGTGACTGATCCAATTACAGTGGAGATTAATTTGTTTATAGAATACTTGAGATGTTATGAAATACCAAATGTGATTGAAATGAACAGAAAATGGTTAACCCTTTTCTGAAGTGGTTATTTTGAATAAGTATTATCTTAATTTGTTACTGAAAAAAACATTTTGCTCAAAAGTATTTGCCTAAGTTGCCCTATAACTATGTCCCTATATTTACACAATATCTCTTTAACCCCCCTGGGGGCCTTTTACCCCAAATGTGGGGGCCATTGCCACATTCTACCTTGCCACCTTTAAAATAATAATAATAATAATAATAATAATAATAATAATAATAATTTTAATCAAAACAACGTTCCATTATTATTTATTTTCACACAAATTATGTAGCTCCATCAATATTCTATATAAAAAATTACACTATATTTTTTCAATCTTAATACACTTTGTGACCAGAAAAAAGCTAATTTCCATAAGGTGTTCCTTAAGGTTGTACCCTAAATGGCATTACGTTTCAGAGGTTGTCGGTGTCATGTTTGTGTTTTGTTCTTGTTTTCATGTCTTTTATTTTCAAGTTTAGTTCCTGTTCCTGTCATGTCATGTGATTTCCTGTTCCCTCATGTGATCTTGTCATGTGTTTCCCCTGTTCATGTGTCTTGTTTTCATTGGTTCATTGTTTGATTACTTTGTTATTAGTCTTGTCTTTTCATTGGTTAAAGTTCATTTAGTCTTGTTATCTTGTTTATAGTTTAGTCTTGTGATTGGTTGTCTTGTTAACCTGTTACCCATGTCCTTGTATTTAAGCCCTCATGTTTGCCATTGTCTGGTGTCAGGTATTGTGAATGTAACCTTGTTGTTTTGTTAAGTCAAGCCAATTCAAATTTATGTCTAGTCTAGTCTAGTTTAAGTCAAGTCAAGTCGTCAAGTCTAGTTTTAGTCAAAGCAAGTTCATGTTTTTGTTTAGTTCACATTTGTAGTCAGGGTTTTGGGTTTCCATGTTTGAAAAATAAACTGCACTTGGGTTCGTCACTTCATCGTCATCGTCTTCATCATTGTTTTTGCCAGCATCGTTACAGAATACCTGACCTACTCAAGATGAACCTGGTAGTTCAGCTCCTTCGTCTACACCAGGGGAGTCGTCCCCTGGAGGATTGTGTGGAGGAATTCTGCGCTCTGGCCTGCAGGGTGGATTTTAATGAGGTGGTCCTCAAAGACTGTTTCCGTTTTGGGCTTAATGAGCCGATTTCCTCTTTGATGCCTGACGGTTGGTGTGCCAACGGCCTTGCTCGGTATATCGACCTTGCCCTATTGATGGGTGGATGGCCAACGAGCCCACGCCTGCCACGGCCAACGATCCAACGCCCATGCCTGCCATGTCCAACGAGCCAACGGCCATGCCTGACACGGCCAACAAGCTTGAAGCCTCGTCCGTCCCAGAGCCGGCGTTGCCAGCCTCGTCCGTCCCAGAGCCGGCGTTGCCAGCCTCGTCCGTCCCAGAGCCAGCATTGCCAACTTCGGCCATGAGGAGGAGGAGGAGAAGGAGGAGGAGGAGGAGAAGACTTTCGTTCCCGAGTCTCCGCCCATGTCCACGACAGAGGTTGTTTTCAAGTCTTTACCCATGTACATGACCACGGAGGTCGTTTCCAAGTCTCAGCCATGTTCACGACCACAGAGGTCGTTTCCGAGTCTCTGCCCATGTACACGACCACGGAGTTCGTTTCCGAGTCTCTGCCCATGTACACGACCACGGAGTTCGTTTCCGAGTCTCTGCCCATGTACACGACCACGGAGTTCGTTTCCGAGTCTCTGCCCTTGTACACGACCACTGAGGTCTCTTCCCAGTCATCTGGGACTCTTAGTCTCGAGCCTCCCATGGCCTTCCACAACTTTGCTCCACATCATGGCTGCCAAGCCCGAGTTCCACACCATGTCACAGCCACGCCAGAGTCGGCTCCAGGCCATGTCACAGCCACGCCAGAGTCGGCTCCAGGCCATGTCACAGCCACGCCAGAGTCGGCTCCAGGCCATGTCACAGCCACGCCAGAGTCGGCTCCAGGCCATGTCACAGCCACGCCAGAGTCGGCTCCAGGCCATGTCACAGCCACGCCAGAGTCGGCTCCAGGCCATGTCACAGCCACGCCAGAGTCGGCTCCAGGCCATGTCACAGCCACGCCAGAGTCGGCTCCAGGCCATGTCACAGCCACGCCAGAGTCGGCTCCAGGCCATGTCACAGCCACGCCAGAGTCGGCTCCAGGCCATGTCACAGCCACGCCTCAGCCTGCTCCGTGCCATGTCTCAGCCGAACCTCAGCCTGCTCCGTGCCATGTCTCAGCCGAACCTCAGCCTGCTCCGTGCCATGTCACAGCCGAACCTCAGCCTGCTCCGTGCCATGTCACAGCCGAACCTCAGCCTGCTCCGTGCCATGTCACAGCCGAACCTCAGCCTGCTCCGTGCCATGTCACAGCCGAACCTCAGCCTGCTCCATGCCATGTCACAGCCAAGCCCCAACCTGCTCCATGCCATGTCACAGCCGAACCTCAATCTGCTCCATGTCACAAGCAAGCCTCTGTTCCACAGTCCAGGCCCGCCTCTGCTCCACTGGGGACCTCCATCCCTGCGGCTCCGCCTTGGTCCTCATCCCCATCGGCTACACCCCTTGAGCCTCTCAGTTCCCCAATTTCCATTGGCTTTGCCCTGTTCCCATGCTCCACGCTCTGTCTCGCCAGGCCACACCCCGTCTCAAGGACCCCGCCCCCCCAGCTCCCTAATTAACTTATGTTTTGGGGTGCCGGGAGCCACCCCTAGAGGGGGGGATATGTCATGTTTATGTGTTTTGTTTTTGTTTTCTTGTCTTTTATTTTCAAGTTTAGTTCCAGTTCCTGTCATGTGATTTCCTGTTCCCTCATGTGATCTTGTCATGTGTTTCCCCTGTTCATGTGTCTTGTTTTCATTGGTTCATTGTTTGATTACTTTGTTATTAGTCTTGTCTTTTCATTGGTTAAAGTTCATTTAGTCTTATCTTGTTTATAGTTTAGTCTTGTGATTGGTTGTCTTGTTTACCTGTTACCCATGTCCTTGTATTTAAGCCCTCATGTTTGCCATTGTCTGATGTCGGTATTGTGAATGTAACCTTGTTGTTTTGTTAAGTCAAGCCAATTCAAGTTTATGTCTAGTATAGTTCAAGTCTAGTTTTAGTCAAATCAAGTTCATGTTTTTGTTTAGTTCACATTTGTAGTCAGTGTTTTGGGTTTCCATGTTTGAAAAATAAACTGCACTTGGGTTCGTCACTTCATCGTCTTCATCATTGTCTTTGCCAGCATCGTTACAGTCGGTACATGCATGCCCTTTTGATAGCATCACAGTACTCGTGGAAGCTCAGATTACGTCTTCTTCTGCTTGAAATTTTCACCAGATTTGGGTTTATAATATAATATTTTTAATGTAGAACACATTGGAAAGGTTTCCATACTTGTCACTGTAAAGAGATGGTTTTATGTATTTATATTTATTACTACAAATAAAAAGTTAATATTATAACCATAATTACAAAATATATAATGACATTACACAACCCACATTCTTTCTACAGTTCCTTCAGTCAATGAATGTTCATATGTTAATTTAAAAATTACATTCCATTGTATCTGTTAGGAATACCCAGACTCGAGGATGGTATTGAACCCAATAGCAGGTGTTTATTGTGACACAAGACACAAAGACAAGCAGGTGAGTAGTAATAAAGAAGTTCGGGCAGATGTGTAAGTCGATGACGTGATGATGGCTGGTGTTGACTCTGTAGGCGATTATCCATAAGGTGGAGTATACACAACAAAGGAGCTTACATGGGGGAGAAGGATAAACGGGATCGCTGGAGTTGAGGCTGAGAGGATTCGCGGAGAAGACGTATGGAGACACAGGTAAGTGAGTCTGTATACAAAGTTGAGACCAGACATTTAATGAATGGGGAGCGAGGTTTAAATAGATGAGCTGATTGCCGTGGTGATTGGAGGCAGGTGTAGGTGATCAGTATTCAGGGGAGAGAGAGGGTTGAGTGTATGTGGCAGGCAGGTCAGATGGATCCGTGACATTACCCCCCCCCCACGGACTGCTCCAGTGGGACGTGCTTCCCGACGCCGTGGCCGACCCCATCCACACGGAGCTGGACGATTAGGGTGTGAGTCGTGGAAGTTGGAGAGTAGGGTTGGGTCCAGGATGTCGTCTTGGGGAATCCAAGATCTTTCCTCAGGACCGTAACCTAACCAATCTATGAGGTACTCGAGACGACCCCTGCAGCGTCGGAAGTCCAGGATGTGTCGGACAGCGTAGACTGGTCCATCATCCAGGATAAGTGGCTGGGGGGTCATCAGCTGGATCAGGTTCTGAGGAGTGAGGAGAGAGAGATGGGTGGTAAGGTTTTAGAAGGGAGACGTGGAAGGCAGGGTGAATGCGATATTGGGGGGGGGGAGTTGGAGCAGGTAAGTGACAGGGTTGATTTGTCTGGTTATAGTGAAGGGACCAATGTAACGGGGACTTAGCTTTTTGCATGGGAGGCGCAGCCTGATGTCCCTCGTGGAGAACTACACCTTCTGCTTGGGCTGGTAAAGAGGAGATGAACATCTCCGGGCATCAGCATGGATCTTCTGGTGGTGCACTGCCTGCTGCAGATGGTGGTGAGCTAAGTCCCAGACCCTCTCGCTTTCTCTGAACCAATGGTTGACAGTTGGGATGTCTGAGGGTTCACCAGACCAGGGGAAGAGAGGAGGTTGGTAGACGAGTATGCACTGGAAGGGTATGAGGATGGTGGTGGATTGACATAGGGAGTTCTGGGCATACTCAGCCCAGGACAGGAAGTGACTCCAGAGTTTCTGGCGGCGATGATTGAAGGTTCTGAGGAAACGGCTTATCTCCTGGATCTTTCTCTCCCTCTACCCATTACTCTGCAGGTGGTAACCAGAAGAAAGGCTGATGGTCACTTCCATAAGAGAGAAGAAAGCCCTCCAGACTCTGGAGATGAATTGAGGGCCTCGGTCGGAAATTATGTCTTCAGGGATCCCATAATTTTGGAACACGTGGTTGAAGAGGGCTTCTGTGGTCTTCAGAGTGGTGGGAAGTCCCTTGAGGGGAATCAGTTTGCAAGCTTTGGAGAAGCGGTCCATGGTTACGAAAGCGCATGTGAAGCCATCTGAAGGAGGCAGATCTGTGATAAAATCGACCCCTAGGTGTGACCAGGGTCGACTTGGGATGGGCAGCAGAAGGAGTTTGCCGGCCGGTAGTTGTCGTGGTGTTCGGGACATAGCACATTCCAGACATCCCTGGACAAACCTTCTGGCATCTCGATCCATGTGAGGCCAGCAGAACCAGTTCTGGATAAGCGACAGGATCCTATTGATCCCAGGGTGGCCAGTGCCCAAGGAGGTGTGTACGGAGTTGATTAGTGTCAAACGTAGGGAGGAGGGTACATTGGTTTTATTAGTGGGGCATCCCGACGGAGCTGGTTCCGTGGTGGCAGCTTCGCTGATGCTATCGTCCAGGGACCATTGGATGAGGCTAACAATGACGTGAGGTGGGAGAATGGTGTTAGGTTCCTCTGGACCTTCCTCTGGAATGTAGAGACAGGAAAGGGAATTCTTGTCACCTGGACAATAGGAGATGGTAAAATTGATGCAAGTGAAGAAGAGGGCCCATCGTGCCTGGCAGGGATTGAGGCGACGAGCCTCTAGAAGATACTCAAGGTTCTTGTGGTCCGTTAGCACCAGGAAGGGATGTTGGGCCCCCTTCCAGGGCCAGTTTGATAGCCAGTAGCTCCCGGTTTCCGATGTCAGAGTCGTGCCGACTCTGTAAGAACCATTTAAGTCAAGTCAAGAATGTTCTGGCTCATTCAGAATGGGCCACTCAAGTCTGACCTTCTCGAGCACCCTAGAGAGAACCTATGCAATACAATCACAATGCAACAGCATTTCAAAAGCAAAGTGATTTCATTCCACTGGCAGGGTTGGGAGGGTTACTTTTGAAATGTACTCCACTACAGATTGCAGAATACATGCTGTAAAATGTAATTTATAACGTATTCTGTTAGATTACTCAAGGTCAGTAATGTATTCTAAATACTTTGGATTACTTCTTCAGCACTGGTAGATTTTTTCACTTGTTTTGAGTATAAAAACTCTGCCAGTACATTAAGACAAAATACACATGTTAAAAATACATTCTCTGAAAAACCTAAATATCTTATGCAGTATTGTTTCTAAAACAAAATAAATCAAACTGATTATAGGATTTTTAGATATTTTTACAGGAAAACTATAAAAATGATGAAGAATATGATTTTTGCCCTAATATCAAAGGTCTTACTAGAAAAAAGAAATTATGATCATATGAATTTTCTTGATAAACAAATATGATCGTGCCTGGTAACATGCATGTAAAATGGTTAGAAATAGCATTTTAGCTTAGCGTAAAGCTGACAACTTACACAAGGTTTATTTCTATTTCTTCTGCTCCAAACTTACTTCAAACTTACTTCTCTGTCTGCTCGTGTGAATGTAACATATCATAAGAAAGTGTTTCACCGCTGTTCAAATGCACTTTGGATCGCATAATTTATATGTATAAATGTTTTCCATCTGAAAGGACTAAATATTAAATGAAACAAATGACAATAAAATGCAAAGTAATCTCTTCAGTAATCAAAATACTTTTTGAATGTAACTGTATTCTAATTACCAATGATTTTATTCTAATTACCAATGATTTAAATTGTAACTGTAGTGGAATACAGTTACTAATATTTTGTATTTTAAATATGTAATCCCATTACATGTATTCCGTTACCCCCCAACCCTGTCCACTGGCTACCTGTAGCTGCCCACATCAAATTCAAGGCTTTGACTCGGCCTTCAGCACAACCAATGGAACAGCACCCTCTTCAACTCAATCCTCCAGATCTATCCCCACTCGCTCTCTGCTGTAAATGAATGCACAGCACCTGGTTGTCCCATCGCAAAGAGGCACAAAGTCCATTTCATGATCATTCACTCTGTGCTGGAATGAGCTTCCAACCTCCACATGATTTGCTGAAACAATCTCAACATTCAAGAACCAGCTGAAAACATATCTGTTCCACAAGCACTGAACAAACCCACATTAATTGCACTTACTATTTAATAAAAAATAAAATAATTGACTGTCTGTTCTGGGCTAGTTTCTATAATACTCCAGCTACTCTGAGAACTTAGCAGTGTGATACTGCAGATATACTATAATACAGGTGTGCAGTTTCAATGATATAGCGAAGATGGAAGTGACGAGGAGGAGGGCATGGCCGGGCCCTGAGGGTGCACGTCCAGCGCTGAGTCAGCTAATCAGCGGGAGAGAGAGAGATAAAGGGGAGCCAGAGACGCCAGTTAGAGAGAGAGAGAGAGACACACACACACACACACACACACACACACACACATGCGGCCATTGTGTGCGCGTTTATGTGTTTTATGTTGTTTTAAGTTCATTGCTGTCATTAAAGTTTACATTGACTGTTCTGCCAGTTTCCGCCTCCTCCTTGCCCATCCCTTACCTATTACAATGGGGCATCCAGAGCAGTGATTGATGAAATAATGACCCTGAAGAGAAAAATTCTGCTGAAATGGCACTCTACCCTGGTTTACATGCACGTGATGGGGGGCGGGCCATCAAGCGCCAATTAATTTCCATGATTTTAAAGGGCTTCAGAGATTGTCACTACTGGGAGGAGTTTCCCATGGCATCTGCTACAGCGTTGAAGTGACCGACTTGAAAGGGTTACTATATTTACGGATACTAAAATATTACTATAGTAAAACCATGGTTACTATATGTATACTACAGTATTTATGTAGTAAAATGGTAGTTAATTGTATAAAACCAAGTGTGGTGATAGGGGCGTGGCCGAGCGACGTCTGTGGAGAGCGAGGCCGGGAGAGGAAGAATGGTAAGGATTGACACCCCTGGGAAATCACCTCTAACAGCTGTTTTGTGTTGCAGTGAGATCTGGAGAGGGATAAAAAGGCAATCCAAACCACAGGAGGAGAGAGAGAGAGACGCACACAGCAGAGTGTTCTGTGTGTTTTTTGTTATGCTGAAAAGCAAACCCTTGTGTGTCACTGAAAAGTGGAGAAATATAAGTCTTATGTTAGATGTTTACCCGGCTTCCGCTTCCTCCATAACAAAGAAAGCAAGAGACGTATCACAGTGGTGCTGAAACCTGGGATTAGGAGGAAGAAAACACCATCATGAGTCTTTACCATTAGCTGAAGTCACGACTCTTACCGGCATTTTCCAGATGCAGCAACAAGCCCTCCTGGATCTATGTGCGTAGCAGGAACAGTTTTTCCAGGTCCTGCTCCAGGCCCAGGCAGAGGACCGACAGGTATTACAGAGCCTGATGGCCCAGGGGAGTACTCCAGCAGCGACATCGGCCACAGCCATGGGCTGTGATGTGAGGGCGTCTACATCACGCTCACGAAAATTGGGCCACAAGATGAACCCGAAGCCTTCACTGAGCTCTTCCAGCAGGCAGCTGAAGCATGGGGCTAACACTCAGTGGGCAGCCTGATTGATGCCATTGCTGTCTGGCGAAGCACAGCTTGCAGCCCAACAACTGCCGGTCGCAAGTATCCTGGAGTACGCGGACCCAAAGCGGGCCATCCTGCAATACGGAGCAACACCGGCAACGCTTCCACACCCTGCCATTCAGCGAATGGTCGCACGTTTGCCTTTGCCCAACAGCTCCGTGATGCCTGTCGAAGGTGGGTGCTGGCAGAGCATCACAATGCTGGAGCTGTTAACAATCTTGTGGTACTGGGACAGTTCGTCAGCAGGCCATCGAAAGGAATGGCGGAGTGGGTCCAGTGCCATCGCCCAGCGTCGCTAATGGAGGAAATCCAGCTGGCTGAGGACCATTTGGTGGCGTATTTGTGGGCCAGCAGCCCTGTTCCTTTCTCTCGCTCTCTCCTCCCTCTCCCTCTCCTTCCCCTCACCCTGTTCCTATTCCCCAGAAATGGGGAATTTCTACCCCAAAACCGATCACGGGTATATCCAAAGGTACCCTGTAGTGACAATCACTATTCAATTTCGGGGACAAAAAAACAGTGTTGAGGCTGCGGTTAATTCCCACCTCACCCATGCATTAATCTTGGGAACAAATTGGCCAGCATTTAATACCTTATTAAGGGAATGTGTGTGGATGGGTCCTGCAACAAGGAGAGCCTCCTTCAGATGGCTTCACCTGCGTTTTGGTAACCGTCGACCACTTCTCCAAAGCTTGCAAAACTGAAAACAAAAGGGACTTCCCACTGCTCTGGAGACCACAGAAGCCCTCTTCAACCATGTGTTCCGAAATTATGGGATCCCTGAAGACATCGTTTCTGACCGAGGCCCTCAATTCATCTCCAGAGTCTGGAGGGCTTTCTTCTCTCTTATGGGAGTGACTATCAGCCTTTCTTCTGGTTACCACCTGCAGAGTATCCCTCTCCAGTGAGAGCTGGAGAGGGATAAAATGGCAATTCAAACAGACGGAGGAGAGAGATGCACACAGCAGAGTGTTCTGTGTCTTTTTTGTTATGCTGAAAAGCAAACCCTTGTGTGTTACTGAAAAGTGGAGAAATAAAAGTCTTACGTTGGATGTTTACTCGGCTCCCGCTTCCTCCTTAACAAAGAAATCTAGAGATGTATCGCACCAAGGTTTCCACCCACAAAACAACATGTTTACTACAGTCATGGTAACTAAAACCTTGCTTTCTGCCAGAGAAAAATATGCTATGTCTTCATAACTATAGATATTTTCATAAGAGTTGTACAAATTGGGTGACAACATTAAATTGAACATAAATTTATACTTAATATACACTAATAAACTTGAAAACACTCTTTCATGTAACTGAATCAAAATATAGCGATAAACAGCAGCAATATACTAAATATTTCACTTAAAAAACACATGAAATTAGTAAATTGTTTATGTGAACTAATTCATTTACATGAACACATCCGAAAGAACTGACTTTCTAAAATGATTTAGAGTACCCAACACTAAATGTAAGGGAATAGTTTATTTTAAGTGGTCCATTTACATGAATGTCTAAAAGAACCGATTCACTTAAATTATTTGCTTTTCCCAGCGCTACATAAGACAGAGAGAGAGGATGGTTTAGGAGAGTGTTTAATTACTCCCTCAGCTCCATTGCTGCACTCACATTACAATGTGACAAATGTAGTGTTTTGTGATGCTACAGCACTACTTATTGAAAAATGTTACTGGAAAAGCTACACTATTGTGAAAATAGCTGGACTACTGTCACACTACTGAAAAATTTAGTAGTTTTACTACTTTTAGTAGCCATACAGCCATGCATTATGCAGCCATAAATTATAAAATTGTTATCACAAATGAGTCATCAATAACTATAAATGTTATCATCACAAAATGTAATTTACATGAGAAGGATCGCATTTTGGTAATTAATTTACACAAAATAGAACCTACATATCAGATTATAAACAGCTTAAGTCATCTTGATTAAGTCTGATTTAGTGAAGCTGTTTGTGTGCCTGTCACTGCATGTGTAACTTGATTTAAGACCAGCACAGATGTATTTTTTGGAATTAATGGGTGAGTTGTTCATTCCACTTCAGTATTTTACATTGCTTCAGAAAAGGCCATAAAGCAAAGGATTGTGTTGATAGTTTATAGTGCATTGAAGCTTGTAGAAGCAGTGTAAATGTTGTAACCCATTACTATGTGCAAGAAAACAAATCTGGTGCTACTCACAACCACAAACACAGTATGTGTAACAGGCCTTACAGGTAGAATTGAGAAGTCAGATATTACAGACAGTAATGTTTCTTTAATGATTCACGGCACCCATTGCTTACCTCTTATAGCCTTATATTCATTGATGCACAAAGGGTTTATTTATAGTTTTTAATGACCTTATCTATTGCTGTGGTTGTTGTTGTTTAACATCCCTTAACTAATAAGACTGGCCTACAATCTTATAAAACAAACAAAACTTTTTGGAGCAAAAAAAGTATAGAGCATTTAAAATGTTCAAATACAAAAGTTGCTATGAAAATAAGGAGATAATGAGATCAGAGATAATGTGAGTTTTAGACAAGATTTTTTTTTTACGGTCACCCTCCCATATAGGTAAATCTTCTAGAAGTTTCTCTACACATGCTCTGCCCATGCTGATCACTCAAAACCGATCACCCAAAGCCACTCCCCTCCCCGGTTCTTCTGCCCGCGGGCACAAAACCACGATGGTTAGCACTGGGGGTGATTGGGGGACTTCAATGGAAGTATCTCCGCCGGGTGAATCCCCACGGACCTCCCATTCCCCAGCATGCTCATGCGCCCTGGTTGAGAGCGGGTTCGACCTCTCAGTCGGCGCTCAGGAGGAGGATGAGATCTCGATAGCAGCATCGGAGAGCAGGCTGCTTCAGTCCGATGCGGAGGACTCGGCTGGGCTTCCGCCTTCGGGTGTGGTCGCCCAGTCTGAGGCTGACGCCGAGCTGACGGCCATGCTTGCCCGGGCCACCGCGAGCGTCAGGCTAGAGTGGAACCCTCCACCCTGCCCTGAACCCTCGTGGTTTGATGATTGGTTCCTGGGGTCAGTGGGCTGCTCACGGCCATGCTCCGTCCTGGTGCCTTTCTTTCTGGAGGTGCATAAAGAACTCGTGAATTTGTGGCGGGCACCATTCACTGTCAGGACCGGATTTTCGAGTTCTGCTGCTCTCACCACCCTCGACAGCTGGGTGGCCAGGGGCTACATGGATGTTCCCCAGGTAGAGGAGGCGAATTGCGGTGCATTTCTGCCCGCAGAGCGCCGGCACCTGGCGGAACCATCCTAGGCTCCCATCCAAGGCCTGTAAGACTATGTCATCTCTGACGGTGAAGGCTTACAGTGCCATGGGGCGGGCCGCCTCTGCTCTGCATGCCATGGCCCTCCTGCAGGTCCACCAGGCCAAGGCATTGAAAGAGCTGCACGAGGGTGGTCCTGACCCGGGAGTAATGCAGGAGCTGTGCTCAGTGACCGACCTCGCCCTATGGGCGACGAAGGTCACATCGTGGGCTCTCGGGCAGGCGATGTCCATGTTGGTGGTCCAGGAGCACCACCTTTGGCTCAACCTAGTTGAGATGAGGGACGCCGACAAGGTTCACTTCCGTGATGCCCCCATTTCCCAGGCTGGTGCTGTTACCCCTATTTTTGTGCCTGGAAGTAGAAGTGGGTACTTACTTGTGTTTTGTTCCATTGTCGGGGCGATGATGCGAGGAGCAGGGGTGGATTGTAGCAAGATAGGGCGGTTCCCTGTTAGTGGCATCAGTTATTGTTATTCTGTGCATAAAAGAGGGCTGCTATGTGTCACCTGGGTAAGCATCACTTCTCGATGGTAACCCTTTCCGATATCACATTGTTTGGTCTGGTACCTTTTAGCTGTTTGGCTAATTACAAGTATTTCCTTCCTTCCATATTTGTTTGATTTATGTTTAGTTTAATTTTGGGTATGAGTTGACTTTTCTTATTTTGATTTGTACTTATTAAGTTGGGTTATTATGTCTTATTTTGTGATAACTGGTACACAAATTAAATAATGTGATTTATTTGTATTGATTATTTTTCTTTTTCTTAGTTTGTTGCAAAGGGTAGAGGGGACTAGTCTGTGTCAGGGACAGGTAGTGGTGTACTGTTCACAGAGTGCTGTGTGCTTGCACTTGCAACGATTTCATCTGTGAGTGTGTCTGAGTGAACGTGCACATGTGGGTGATTGTGGTTTTTCTAGGGACCGACCAAGCTCATGTTTAGTTTGCCCTGCTACCAGTAATCCCCACTCCTTTAGATTGTTTTTTTATTCTGTTTGTGAAATCTGCAACCGTAACCATTAATGTTGTTTTATCTGCTCATCCTTACCTTTAAATTACCTTTTGTAAAGAGGAATAAAGAATTATATTTTGGTACTTGTACTCACATCTCTTAGCTTTCTGTTGTAAGAATGAACATATGTGTTTTTTTGGGGGGGGGGGGGGGATTATTTCCCTGGGTGCAAGTTCCATGGTGGCGTAGTCAAGAGAAGTCATGAGAAGTAAATCACGCTGAATCCCTCATGAGAAGTAAATCACGGCAACTTCTTTTTTCATGCAATTGTCTGTTTGCAGCAAACCTCACTCTTACATGTGCACGTGCTTCAGGTTAATCATGAACTCAGGATCAAACTCTAAATTGACAGAGAATGTTTATGCAATCAAAACTGGTTAGGATCTGCCTGGTTTTGTCAAAGCTTATTGTAGATTATCTGATAACACTTTCATAGAGCATGCAAATAATCATTTTATCTGATGTGTATGAAGCTAGAAATGTATGCCCATGATTGTCCTTGAAATTATTTATCCTTAATTAAGGCTGACAATTAACACAAAAGAATGAACAAAATTTAATTACAATTAAACTGTACCTAAATTTCCAAAAGAGAAATTCAAGTACCACTTTTATGTTTTTGCATGTCTCAGTCAGCAGTGCAACTTCAGCTGAACAGGTATGGTACATTTTCAGTTAATCATTTAGTATGTAACTATATAAAGTGATTATAGTGTGTTTTATACATATAAATTGAAATAGTTATGCTTTTGCTAGTGTGAAAGTAAATATAATAGTTAGGTACTTTGCAGCTGGAAAAAGCATTATGTGATCACAAGTTCAAATGGAACATCCTATTTTTGAGCAAAAGACAAATGTCTCTTTATTATAAAGAGCATGCATCTGATCATATGGCAAACTTGGAGTAACATAGAATGTATACAAATGCATTCTATAGAATATTTTGCTAATATCACATGTAACATATTAAACAAAGGAACTATACATAAGTACATCCTATATAAGCCTGTCATAAAATAAGGGGGGCAGAAGCCACAGGACTTCTCCCTTGCATCTCCAGAAATCTTTGACTCAACTGCACTTTGATTGCTGTTTTGAAGAAATCTACCACGACATAATTCAGTGGTGCCAGAAGTGGGATTGGTTCAGGAGCGGAGTGAAGGCTGCCACATTGGGATAGCTGTGGTGAGCTATCTACAAAGAGTGGCCACTCTGAGGTAAGCATTTTTGCTTTCAGTATAAAAGTTTGTGTTAGCTCGCCACAAAGTCTGCCCGTAGTGGTAAGATTATTCTTAAAAAGGCTTCTCCAATTTAAAGAACAGATGGGTTTCTGGTTCCAAAAGCATTGAGTTGATCTCATTGTTTTACTGTTAAGTGGGCCTTGATGGATAACAGTGAGAATTTAAGATAAATTAATGTGTACAAAGTCCTACGGATACTGCTCTATTGCGTAGCGATAAGAGGTCTGTACAGGTAGGCAGGAAAAGAAAGTCCTATGGATACCGCTCTATTGCGTAGATATAAGAGGGCTGCATGGGAAGGTAAAAATCCGACTAAACCCGGCTCCTAAGTAGGCTGATGAAGCCCGAGAGGGATAAGGGTGACCGGAGACGGCAGTGCGACAGAGAGAGAGTTACGGACAGCTGTCCGACACCTGCAAGTAAATTATAATTTTTTCCTCTCTCTCTCCTCTCTCTCTCCCACTGCCGCTCCGCGTTGGCCTTTCACTCTCTTTTTAAATATTATTATTATTATTATTATTATTATTATATTTTAAGATGGTAATATCACCATTACGGTGTGTATGTACCGTGTTTTTTGTTGTTGTTTCCCTCCCCTTGTCCCCTCCCATTTCCAGGAATATGGGGATGACCTGCCGGCAGACGGGGCCAGAAGAGCACCCCCCCCCAGGGAAAGGGGGGGGGATGTACGTCATGTTGGGGGCTCCCCTGAGAGAACAAGGGAGGAATGTGTCAGGGTGGAGGGCTGGGTCGTGATTCCACACACTTAGGCTGATGAGGGCCGAGAGCGATAAGGGCAACCGGAGACGGAAGTGCGACAGAGAGAGAGTTATGGACAGCTGTCCGACACCTGTGTGTTTATTTGTCTTTTTGGTTAGGTTTCATTAAACTATAATTTATATTGTCAAGCCGGTTCTCGCCTCCTCCTTTCCATTGAACTGTGTTACACAGGTGTGAACGCTAGCTCTGGGATGGACGAGGCTGGCAATGATGGCTCATGGACAGATGTGGCAGGCGCGGGCACTGACTCGTTGGCCGTGGGAGGCTTGGAGCAAAGAGCCGTGGGAGGCTTGGAGCAAAGAGCCATGGGAGGCTTGGAGCAAAGAGCTGTGGATGCAGGTTTTGGCCCGGGGTTTCCGCCATAATCCACTGTGTAAGGGGAACCGCAATGTTCCAGAGCCTTCTCCACATACTCACTCAGTGTCCAGTGAGGGTCAGCCAGAGGCATCAGTTCCTTCAGTGCACTATTCAGACCGGTCTGGAAGAAAACCACCAGAGAGCGGTCAGGATAGTGCACTAAATTCGCCAGTTCTAAAAACTCACGGATGTGATCCTCAACTGGACGGTCCCCTTGATTGAGCAGAAGAATTCTGACAGCCGCTAGATCCATGTTGGTCAGTTCTTCTGTAACGAGTAGTTGCTGAGATGAGACGGGAGTTGCTGGATCTAATTGCAGGCTTTTAATGAAGATGATGAAAGTGAAACAAACAAACGTGAACTCAAATAGCAACAAACAAGAACTGACAAAGAGGTTACAAAACTAGAGGGTATTTATACACACAAGGGCTAATGAGGGAATGGAGAACAGGTGAGAACAATGGGGAACAGATGGCAGTGATGAGGGCAGTGCATTATTGGAAATGTATTCCGGGGGAAACAGAAGACAGGTGACAAAAAACACTTCAAAATAAGAGTCCTTGGAAACACGACGGAAACACACTGTTACAATTCTGAAGTGTGCTAAAGGCACATCTCTAAATTGTTTTAATTTCTTTTGATGTTATTTTCTTTTATATGGAAAATAATGTGACTTGACAATACTGTTATATACAGTGATATGAAGGAGAGGTTCAAACAGCTTTCCTCATCATGATTAAAGATTTTATATATTCAGAGGGCAATTTGAAGTTAAGTGTTTATACTAAAGATAAGAGATTCAGTTGAATGTTCATCTGAAAGAATAAACAAGGACTCAAGATGGCGCCGAGTATGACTGCTGCGTTGCGAACATAGTAATGTTTTGTTTGTTTTGTTCACAATTCTTATGTTTTTTGTCTTGGATGTTGTCTGCCTTATTGTCTACGACAGACAAACACTTTTGGACATTGGTTCAGCAATCTCACACCATAAACCGGACTTCACATTTCTCAATGCCGACCCGCTGTTTACAAACACGCAAGCGAAGCCCTTTGTCTGGGCAGCACGGCCGCGGAAATGCAGGAGGAAAAGGGGAAACAGAGCCGGCGTTCTCATCAGAGTAAGACGCCACGCAAATCGACCCCCGCTACCCACTATTCTTCTGGCAAATGTTCAGTCTCTGGATAACAAGCTCTGCGAGCTGAAAGCGCGGATCTCTTTCCAATGAGATACAAGGGACTGCTGCATTATCTGCCTAACAGAAACTTGGATGTCTGCGGAGATTCCAGACTCAGCCATTGAACCTGCGGGGTTCTCCGTGCAGCGAGCGGACAGAGCGAAAGACCTCCCAGGTAAAAGCAGAGGAGGTGGTGTATGTTTTATGATCAACAAATCCTGGTGTGATCAGAGGAACGTACATTCTATCAAGTCTTTCTGCTCTCCTGATCTGGAATTTCTTATGCTTCTGTGTCGACCATTCTGGCTACCGAGGGAATTCACAGCGGTCATTATCACTGCTGTGTACATCCCCCCACAAGCCGACACAGACCGGGCACTCAAGGAACTGTATGGGATTATAAGTGAGCAGGAAACCACGCACCCTGAGGCCACGTTCATTGTGACCGGGGACTTTAATAAAGCCAGTTTAAAATCAGTCGCACCAAAATATCACCAGCACATTAGTTTCAACACACGAGGGGACCGGGTTTTGGACCATTGCTACTCTCCGTTCCGGGATGGCTACAAATCCCTCCCCCGCCCACCATTTGGCAAATCGGACCACTCTTCCATTCTGCTTCTGCCCGCTTACAGGCAGAAATTGAAACAGGAAGCACTCACCCTCAGAACGATCCAGTGCTGGTCGGACCAATCAGATTCTACGCTACAAGACTGTTTTGATCACATGGACTGGGAGATGTTCCGGTCCGCCTCTGATGATGACATCGAGCTTTACACTGATAGCATAATGTGTTTCATCAGAACGTGCGTAGAGGACGTCGTTCCGACCAGAACTGTACAAATCTATCCGAATCAGAAACCTTGGATCAATAGCGATGTTCGCGCGACACTTAATGTGCGGACCTCCACTTTTAATTCCGGGAACGTGGAGGAGCATAAACAAGCCAGTTATGCTTAAAACTATCAGAACCGCAAAACGCCAGTACAGGAGTAAGATTGAAGGACAGTTTAACACCACCAACTCTAGAAGCATGTGGCAGGGAATTAACATCATCACGGATTTTAAAGGGAATAAAAACTCCGCCATGAACACCGCTGCTTCTCTACCGGATGAGCTAAATACTTTTTATGCTCGTTTCGAGGGAAATAACACCGCCCTCGCGGAGAGAGCTCTCGCGGCTGAAGCTACAGAGGTTAGTTCACTCTCCGTCTCTGTAGCGGATGTAACCCGATCCTTCCGACGGGCAAAGCCGCGGGCCCAGACGGCATTCCGGGCTGCGTCATCAGAGCGTGCGCGAACCAGCTGGCTGATGTTTTTACGGACATTTTCAACCTTTCCCTCTCTTTGTCTGTAGTCCCCACATGCTTTAAAACATCCACCATTGTGCCTGTCCCAAAACAATCAAAAATAACTTGTTTAAATGACTGGCATCCTGTTGCTCTGACCCCCATCATCAGCAAATGTTTTGAGAGACTAATCAGAGATTACATCTGCTCTGTATTGCCACTCTTTCTTGACCCGCTGCAGTTTGCTTACTGCAACAACCGCTCCACTGATGATGCCATTGCATCTACAATACACACTGCTCTCTCCCACCTGGAAAAAAGGAACACTTATGTGAGAATGCTGTTTGTAGACTACAACTCAGCATTCAACACCATAGTGCCCTCCAAGCTAGATGAGAAACTCTGGGCTCTGGGCTTAAACAGCTTGCTGTGCAGCTGGATCCTGGACTTCCTGTCAAGCAGATGCCAGGTGGTTAGAATAGGCAGCAACATCTCCTCATCACTGACCCTCAACACTGGAGCCCCGCAGGGCTGTGTTCTCAGCCCACTACTGTATTCCTTGTACACACATGACTGTGTGGCAACACATAGCTCCAATGCCATCATTAAGTTTGCTGATGACACAACGGTGGTAGGTCTGATCACTGACAATGATGAAACAGCCTACAAAGAGGAGGTACACACTCTGACACACTGGTGTCAGGAGCACAACCTCTCCCTCAACGTCAGTAAGACAAAGGAGCTTGTGGTGGACTTCAGAAGAAAAGACAGAGAACACAGTCCCATCACCATCAATGGAGCACCAGTTGAGAGAGTCAGCAGCTTCAAGTTCCTGGGTGTCCACATCACTGAGGAACTCACATGGTCCGTCCAGACTGAAGTCGTTGTGAAGAAGGCTCATCAGCGCCTCTTCTTCCTGAGACGGCTGAGGAAGTTTGGAATGAACCGCCACATCCTCACACGGTTCTACACCTGCACTGTAGAGAGCATCCTAACTGGCTGCATCTCCGCCTGGTACGGCAATTGCACCGCCCACAACCGCAAAGCACTGCAAAGGGTGGTGCGAACTGCCAGACACATCATCGGAGATGAGCTTCCCTCCCTCCAGGAAATATATACAAGGCTGTGTGTGAAAAAAGCTCGGAGGATCATCAGAGACTCCAGCCACCCGAGCCATGGGCTGTTCTTACTGCTACCATCAGGTAGGCGGTATCACAGCATCAGGACCCGCACCAGCCGACTCCATGATAGCTTCTTCCCCCAAGCAATCAGACTTTTGAACTCTTGATCTCCCACGATCAAATACATCAGCACTTTACTTTATTACCCTTACTCTTATATCTCACACCGGACTGTCATAAATTATATTATTATTATATTATATTCTCTCTTAACAACTGACTATCAACCGACAGCCTGAATGTCAATACAGTACAATACTGTACATTCTATGTATATATACTTTTTTATATATTTTTATTTTTTATTTTTATTGAATAATGTGTATCTATATAGTGCGTATTGTATACTGTACAGTGTATGTTATTATTTGTATACTGTTGAGTGTAATTATGTGTATAACAGATGTTTAAATTGTGTTGTGTTAATTTGATGTTATTGTAAATTGGTATATGTCTCATCACTGTCACGACTGCTATGTTGATCGGAACTGCACCCAAGAATTTCACACACCATTGCACTTGTGTATATGGCTGTGTGACAATAAAGTGATTTTGATTTGATTTGATTTTGAAATGTAGGTTCAAAAACAATCTACAGACTATTATTGAATTAAGGTGATGTTTTTAAATGAAGCTTCCTAGAAGCTTGACAGAGGCTACCCTTTATTTTGTTTTGATGTTAGTCCCCACCATGATACATGGTCTTTTGCTAAAGTAGCAGAAATACAACCTGAATGGAAATGTATGATCTGTACATGAATTCAATTTTAGAATTCTTACTTTTAATTTGGACAATTTTAATAAATTGTTGAATTTTGAATAATGCTTTGTGAATTTAACCATGTTTTGAACTATCTCCATATTTAAGCAGTTGTAGATGTTTCCATTGGCTGTGACAGTTCTCAAGTGATACTCCCTGAAACAAAAAAAAATCTGTTTACTGATACCAAATTATTAAGGATTGGCTAATAGGACTGAGCGGTATCTAGACCAATGGCAAGAGGTGAGGCAACCTAAGGCAGGGCATCACTGCCCTGGAAACCTGCCCAAGAAGGGAGGTGTGATATGGTTTAAGGAAGTGGATGGATGCTTTTAGGTCGGACACATCAAAAGGGAGGTCTAGAAGAAAGCTGCTTGAAAATTGTGAGTTCCACTCAACCCGACTGCATTTTAATTACTGTTTTACTAAAACAGCTTATCACAGTGTTAAATACCAAGCATTCTGTCACTGTGCCATCAGGGGATCATACCCTGTGTAGAAGATTATTTATAGATTGGTTTTGGGGGTAAAGTTTTGAGAACTGTTGCGGACAAAAGAGTGCCTGACTTACAAAATAAGTATTAAACAAACCTGGGAATGTTTGTATGATGAATAATTAAGATTGAAAGATGATTTATTACTTTTACTTATGCTTTTATTGAACTCATGTACATTTTAATATTAAATGAAATATGGAAAAAGAAAACACGGTGGTGACTAAAGATTTAGATTGCTTGTCTTGTTTGTTTATAACAATTTAAATAGAATTGTTTAAGAAATGGGGTGCTTGATTGGCTAAAATTGGTATAATGATTGGAATAACAATCCTTGTGGGAGGAATAATATTCTGTTGTGTGTTACCATTGATAAAATCATTCTTGATCCGAGCAACAGTGAAACAGATGACATTGATCAATGTGAATGGTCCACTACAATACAATGACTATTCTCCTGGATGGACAGAAAGAACAAAATGGGAGGAAATTGATTCCTCCACTGAACAGATATATAAGGAAATTAATGATGAGCCGTGCTTGGGATGAAAGTGCTTGCCTAACCTCTCCCCGGAGGTGAACCTCTGTGTTACGCAAAGTAACTGGGTTGAAGATCTTTTGTTAATGGAATCTTTGAAAGAAATAACTTTTTATTTTGATGTTTTTTATATATTTACTAGGTTTTTGATTTTCATGCTACTATAATCAAAATGTTATGCTTTTGAATTATATTTTCTGTTATATTCTACATAACCGTGAAACCACGGGCAACTGCTGAACCATTTACATGCTCATGCTTAGAACGCAATATTCTATCTCTTGAGAGTAGGGAGACAGGATCTTTTACTCCTCTCTTGATAAGAGTGGGAGGAGATGTTTGGTCCTGATGCTCCACAGGAGTGCTGTTCCATGATCTGGTCATTAGTAAAATAGACTGTGTGACCTAAAATTGGTCAATAGAAAGTGATAAGTGAAGGGACTGGATTATGAAGTAGCACTCTTGAATTAGGCTAAATTAGTGGGACTATATAGAGTCCCAAAGGGGGAAATATATGGTATATTTTCAGTTAGTCATTTAGTATGTAACTATATGAAGTGATTATAGTGTGTTTTATGCATATAAATTGAAATAGTTATGCTTTTGCTAGTGTGAAAGAAAATATAATAGTTAGGTACTTTGCAGCTAGAAAAAGCATTATGTGATAAGTTCAAATGGAACATCCCGTTTTTGAGCAAATGACAAATGTCTCTTTATTATAAAGAGCATGCATCTGATCATATGACAAACTTAGAGTAACATAGAATGCATCCTAAAAGATATTTTGCTGATATCACATGTAACATATTAATAAACAAAGGAACTATGCATAAGTACATCCTATATAAGCCTGTCATAAAATAAGGGGGGAGAAGTCCTGTGGCTTTTGCCCTCGGCCGGGTGGTACGAATAAAGAGTTTTGGAATCAGAATCTTTGACTCAACTGCACTTCCATTGCTGTTTTGAAGAAATCTACCACGACACAGGCAGCACAAACCACAAAAATCAAGAGCAGGCAGCACAAAATAAGCCTTCAGCAGCTTCAAGGATGCATTCTAAAGAGAGCTGTATAGAGCACAAATCCAAAAGCAGGGGTCTTCAGACTCACTTCTTAAAGTTTCAGACAACATTTAACTTGACATAGCATTTATGCTGAGATGCTGAAAACCTGTGAAACACTATGCAACCGCAGTGAGACGCTCCAAAAGTCCATCATAAAAATAATGCAGATGGAATGCAAGAAAGCTCCCTGTGAGAACAGCCCTTAAATCTACCTCAGACAGATTACTGAACTCAAATTGATTGCTTGGGACTGTAGGCCAGTGATAGGCTTACGTTTAATAATATGGAAAAAATAAAAAAAAATATTGCATTCTAAAGACATTTTTGTATTGTGTATTCACTAGTCTGCCACAGTAATGTAAGGTTTTTGAATTTTTGAATTATATTTATTATATACAGTATATATACACAATGATGAGCCAAAACATTATGACCACCTGCCTAGCCGGTGGTCCCCGTGTGCTGCCAAAACAGCACCGACCCGTCGAGGCATGGACTCTACAAGACCCTGTATGTGTCCTATGGTATCTGGCACCAAGACATTTTCAGCAAAACCTTTCAAGTCCTGTAAGTTGCGAAGTGGAGCTGCCATGGATCGGATCTCTTGGTCCAGCACATCCCACAGATTCTCAGTCGGATTGAGATCTGGGGAATTTGGAGGCCAGGGCAACACCTTGAACTCTTCATCATGTTCCTCAAACCATTCCCGAACAATGTGTGCAGTGTGGCAGGGCGCATTATCCTGCTGAAAGAGGCTACTGCCATCAGGGAATACCATTGCTATGAAGGTGTGTACCTGGTCTGCAACGATGTTTAATTGGATGTGTGGGGACCTCCTTCCACTGCTCCAAGGTCCAGTTCCAATGCTCGCGTGCCCATTGTAGGCACTTTCAATGGTGGACGTGGTCATCATGTGCACTCTGACCGTCTGTGGCTACGCAGACCAATATGCAACAGGTTGCGATGCACTGTGTTTTGTGACACATTCCTCCCGTAACTATCATTCAAATTTTCTGTGACTTGTGCCAAAATAGACCTTCTGTCGGTTCAGACCAGACAGGATAGCTTTTGTTGCCCTAGTGCATTGATCAGCCTTGAGCACCGAATACCCTCTCACTGGTTTGTTGTTTGTCCCTCCTCGGACCCCTGTCAGTAGGTGCTCACCACTGCTGACCAGGAGCACCCCACAACCCTTGCCATTTCAGAGATGCTCTGACCCAGTCATCTGGCCATAACAATTTGGCCCTTGTCAAAGTCGCTCAGGCCTTTACACCTGCCCATTTCTCCTGCATTCAACATGTTGACTATGAGAACTGATTGTTCGCTTACCATCGAATCTACCCAGACCTTGACATGTGGCCTTGTCGGTGTATATTATATTTATAGTTATTTTAATTATTATATATTTAATTATCTTTATTTGGGGCTGTTCTCAGAAAATATTGATATATGCAACTTTTTTTAATTATTTGATTAATTGATCAGTATGTCATGTCAGTTACACAACTTTCACATTCTAAGTATGAACTTGTACAGGCAAACAATGTTGGTGCCATCAGAAAATGAACAAACACTGATGTTAAATGGACTTGAATCAAGTATTGCTAACTAGATGACTTAACGTTGATTGTTTGCTGGTTTCATAAAGTATATACTGTGCTCTTACTGGAGTATACTCAACCACCCACCTCATGCCTCAGGCATCTGAATGTGTGCTCTAAAGATGACTCATACCTCACTGTTACCATGGTGATGTTGGAATGTGTCTGGAAAAGGTGCTTCCAGAGAGCACAAACATGCATTAAAACTGATAGCACAGGCTTACTAATGCGCTCACTGTCCCCAGTCAACCACTGCAGGTATTACATATTGGGTTTGCAAATGGTGAAACAAAAGTGTACAAGTCCATTACTTGGTGTTAATGCAGATTAATAGCACATTTCTGAGTAAGAGTTTCAAATTCTCTCTAATATTATGACAGTGTAATTTTTTTAATGAAATACATTTAAATGCATACATTTAACTGAATTTTACTGAAACATTTTTCAGTTCCACTACTGATGATGACTAATAAAGATTATAATAAATTAAAAAACTTGTACCCTCAGTTATCTTCTGAAGTAGGATTGGCAATACTGTACCTCTCATGGAGATGGCTTAGATATGAAAGATAATATTTTATTTAATAAATTAATAAACATAAATTATACAATTACACAATATTGTGCCCATCCAAGTAATATTATGTTAAGTTGAATATTACCATTACGACTTCTACAAACGTATAAACTATGCTCTATTCTTAATTTTGATCAAGATGCCAGTGTGCATGGATTGACTCTCTGGGTCCTTAAAGTTGACATAAAATCAAAAATGACTCTTTACTTTAATACATATTCCTGGTCCTACTGTGTATTGACTTTCTGCCTCCTTGGTTTAGTCGAAAAGCCTCCTTAAAATGAGTGCCGAGTCCTCCACAATCCACTGCACACTACATTGTGGTATGAAACGCCCACTTTTCCTAATCAAATTAATTCCTCATTGATAAAAATCAGCATTCTAAATAAAATCAAACATTCTTGCAATAAACGATGGTGATCACTCCTGAATAGCTATACATTTACTTTTAAATGTAGAGTTATTTATCTAATCTTATGCATCAAAGGCCTTTAATCTTAAATCTCTTTAATTTGATTCACTGAAGTCAGATAAAAAAGGCAAAAGAATGATTGTTCTTACATTGCCATTGAAATTATCTGTTATGTTGCAGTGACTACAAGTGTTACTGTCCAACTGGTGATTAACTCTTGTTTATGTACTTGCCCATTATTACTTGCACTTGGTGATTGTTAAATTCAGACCCTTGGTTGTGATGGAGAGACGAGGCGCAGTGTAGCAGTGAACAGTTTCTCTGGAGCGTCATTATTGAATATGAAGAATGGGGAGAAAATGTTGTGTGCTGATTATTTTTCCGCTGTGGATCTGTGAGTGTTCGGTGAGTAGGTGTGAGGTTGTGTCAGGTAAATGAGAGTCTGTGGAGGCTGGGCAGCGGCAATATAATTATAATTTATTTAATTATAATTTTTGTATTTATTTATCACACATTATACATTTGCACATATACAGTGAAATTCTTTTTTTTCCACACATCCCAGCTAAGCTAGGGTCAGAGTGCAGAATCAGCCATGTTATGGTGCCCCTGGAGCAGATAGGGTCAAGGGCCTTGCTCAAGCGACAAACAGTGGCATCTTGAACCCCCAACCTTCTGATCAGTAATCCAGAGCCTTAACTGCTGAGCCACCACTGCCCCGAAAGAGTTGAAAAGCATTAATCCACCATTAACCTCCTAAGACCCGAGCGTGACTGCTGTGTGCATTTTCCATTTCCCTTTTTGATTTGTAACTAGTAGCACCTAATAAAAAAGCAGCCACAAAAAAAAAAAAAAAAAAAAATTTAGAAAACAAGGCTAATGGCCGTCAATGAGGAAACATCATACCATCATAGAGTGTAGTTCCCACAGTCTGTGCTCTAACGTCTGATGCACACAGAACACAATATTGGAAAATGCTTTCTCAAACCATCAGCACAAATCTTACTGGCTGGTTTGATGTAACTTCCGCAAACAAAAGCACACAGGACTTTTTATCAGTCTGCTTGGAAAAAGAGTCGTGTTCACAAAAGGTTGATACAATGTGCACTTTTGAGGACTTTTGGTTTATTTTGGTATTGGTATTGACTCGTCTGGTGTTTTTAATTTAGTATAGAAGATAACAGGCTATAAATAGGCTAAAAATAGGTGCTTATAAGAAAAAATTATCTTTTTTTTTTTTTTTTTGAATTCAAAGTTGCAAAAAAATAGTAACAAATGTTTAAAATGACATTCATATAAATACAACGACAGACACAAACTTGTATTACATATTTACTTTTGTACTTTAATTCACTTTTGTAGTACAACCACGAATCGGCACTTACAACCTTTCAAATCTGCCACTGTAAATTCAAATCTTCATGCCTTGAACGGATCATCTTAGAACACGATGATTCTTATTCATATTAATGATACACCTTTCTAATGATGTATAGGTTGTCACAATTAAATAAGAATTGTATGGTTATAACATGCATTAATTTAAATACCATCTTGAAGAAGAACATTAACATCCACACTAACAAGAGGGATCCAGCGGAGATGGTAAATGGTTTTGAATTCCTGTGTGTTAAAATAACAGTGGAACATTGTTGTGGCACATCAGCGCATTTATTCACTTTAGGGAAGAATTATGACATGTGGTCGCAAATGTATCTTCTACTGGTCTATACAGATTATCATCCAGGGACCCTAAAACAAAATATGCAAGCACTCTTCTCTGTCTTGTGCCAAAGCATTTGCAAATTAAAGAAACATAATTCAGTATAATTCAAAAATCAAATTAAAAATGCAAGTAAAATTTATGTTCTAAGTGGCTCTGGGCAATTTTTCAATATAATCAAACAGGAGGTGTGTTCAATCATTCACTCTAAGTGTAGCTTTCCTTCTGGTCTGTGTTATAAATGTCAGATCTTTTTTCCCCAATGAATTTATTAGCCATATTTACAATTTTTGCTAATTTGTTATTTTTTCTGGACTCAATATTTCCTGCTGCAGGCTATATTGTGCACATTTGATTAAAAAATAAACCCTGATTTGACTTTGAAACTGACATTTTGCTCCAGTGCACATTTCAGTCAATTGTATGGCACTTTAATTTTCAACAGCAGGGGGCAGCACAATCCACTGCCTCTGTGAGTCAAGGTCAACACATTTGAGGCAGTTTGTCATCTACTGTATCTACAGAGAATTAAAAATGCTTAAGGACTGTCACATGAACACATAATTTCTGATTGTATCATTTCTGTTTCTTTTGAAAGCTTTTGTTTGTTTGAAGGATCACTTTGAAGGTGGAGAAATAATTAAAGATCCAGATAACTTAACATGCCACTCTGAGCCAACAATGGACTTGAGTAAGAGAAAAGGCCAGGGACGTAGATTCCGGGGATTTTCCAATAATCAAAACAAGCAAGTACAACCCCCCCTTTATTTATACATTTATACATTTATACCATAATCAATGGAAACATGTAAATGCTTCATGCTGCAACCCCCTCAATGTTCAAGAAAAATCTATGCCAAATATAGGCCATTATGATAACCAGTACAAACTAGTACAAACTATTTCACAGACATAAAACCAAAGCAGAATATGAAGTTCTGCTAATGGATCTCTAGTTTACTGGTATGAAATTAAGGTTGCAAGACTGTTTTTTCATCTGTAAAAATAGGGAGTTTCCCCTTCTATGTAGTGTCTCCTCCAAAAATATGGATGAGAAAAATTACTAATTACTGACTGTACAAAAATAAAAAAATCAAATATTACAAAATAATTAATGATTAAATGATTTTAGTGTGTAAAGTGGTTATATTTCTAAAGTTCAAATGTCCAACGGTGACCAGCGGATAAAGTTTCAGAGGGAAGCAGTGTCTCTCTCGCCTCTCTTGAGCTCAGTATATTCTCATTGTGATCCTAAAGCGTGGCGTGAATGTGAAGTAACTGCGAAATACAGGCAAAAGGTCATGCGAGAGGAGGCCATGTCTCCAATTTGGTGGAATCGGCACATTACCCTGTAATTTTGTCAATGCGATAATGAAGTGAATGGCATTTATGCTGTTTCATAACGCCTTTCTCACATCGCAAGTGTGAGCAGTGCGTGAGTGTAGCGTATTTTTTCGGTGTCCATGTTAACAGATTAGAGCATTCACACTGGAAGCGTCAGCAGCATGTCAAAGTGTAGCTTGAGCGTTGCGTGCAGCACTGCTCATGCTCAAGTAAAAGTGCACTGTTGATGGACAACATTAATGTCATCTGACACAAAAAAGTACAAATTGCACAGAATAAGCATATATTTGTAGTCTAGTATGTGTTTTATATGAATTAGAGCACATAGAAAAAAGAAAAACACTTGTCATATGTAAAATGACACAAAAATAACTTATTTTAATTATATAGCTTAGGCAGAAGTCTGGTTTTGTCATTTAAAACATACAATTTACTACAAGTTATAGCCTTAAACAAACAAAATAACAAATAAGTTAACAGCAATACCCATCCACTCAACCGAGTGTGATGCCAAATGTAAACAATGCACGCGGCACCACGTGTGGTCGGTAAATTCAGAACTTACCTCAGTCTTTTACTGATGATGGATGACACAAGATTGATCGTGAAGAAATGAAGTGCATAGCTGCTTACGCTGTGATCGTGAGTTCACATATTTCCTTTGGAAGTGCGTCCTTATTTTAATGAAGAAAGTATTCAACAGTTTTGGCTAGTGTTGGGTTCAAGTCCACCTTAGTCGAGTCCGAGTCAAGTCCGAGTCTTTAAACAATCGAGTACGAGTCGAGTCCAAAAGGGGCTGAGTCGGACTCAAGATCAAGTCCATAACAGGCCGAGTCCGAATGAATCTGAAAATTATACCCGTATGTCATGATTCACTGTTGTTTGCCTTGTGTTTCTCCCGTCATCTGTTCCTCCCGGACTACACTTCCCATAATTCCCTGCCCTGATCACTTCCAGCTGTTCCCTGTTGTCTTTCATTAACTCATTACCCATTGTGTATTTAATGCCCTGTTGTTTGCTTACAACAGGGCATTAATTGTTGTTATGTGTTGTTATGTATTTTGACCTCCTGTTCATTGACCAGTTCCCATCGTAGATGTTTTCTTTGTTCTTGTGTTTTCCCATCGTGGATGTTTCTTTTGTTCCTGTGTTTACCCCGTTAATCTGTACTTTGTTTATTTTATTAAATACTGTTTTGCTGCACTTAGATCCAGCTCTTGTGACTTCCTTCCATACGTTACAGAACAACTGACCGCAAAATGGATCTAGCGGCGTACTTCGTACAACTAAGCCAGGCGGACTTATCAATAAGTGAGTTCTCCCATTTCTTCTCCACCGTTGCCGTCCACATTGGATTTGATGATGATACCCTGAAATCCATTTACAGAATTGGACTAACAACACGCCGGTGGAGGGAATTGCCGGAGACCGGAGATTGCATGTGGGAAGAATATGTGAGGCTAATCTTAGAGACACTCGGTGCAGAGGATCCTCCTCTCTCTATCCCGGTTCCGGCTTCCGAGTCTTCCACGCCTGAGTCCGCTCCACGCCATGTCACAGCCACATCTCCGTCTGCTCCGTGCCCTGTCACAGTCACGCCACAGTTGGCTCCATGCCATGTCACAGTAAAATATGAGTCCGCTCCACGCCATGTCACATCCACGTCTGAGTCTGCATCACGCCATGTCACAGCCACGTCTGAATCTGTTCCACACCATGTCACAGTCAAATCTGAGTCTGCTCCATGCCATGTCACATCCACGTCTGAGTCGGCTCCACGCCATGACACAGTCCAGCCTTCCGTGACTAATTGCTCTAAGCATTCCGTGGCCCCGGTCTCAAAGCCCTTCACGGCCCTTGTCTCCAAGTTGAATTATCCGCCACTGATATCAGTGCCCACGACCACAGAGGTCGTTCCCGAGTCCCTGTCCATGCCCACGACCACAGAGGTCGTTTCTGTCCATGCCCACGACCACAGAGGTCGCTCTCGAGACTCTGCTCATGTTCACGACCACTGAGGTCATTTCCCATTCATCCTGGACTCTTAGCTTCAAGCTCTGCCTTCTACGGCTTTGCCCTTCGAGCCTGCCATGGCTCCGCCTTCTACGGCTTCACCCCTCGAGCCTCCCATGGCTCCGCCTTCCACGGCTTCACCCCTCGAGCCTGCCATGGTTCTACCTTCTATGGCTTCGTCCCTCGAGCCTCCCATGGCTTCGTCTTCCACAGCTCTGCCCCTCGAGCCTGTCAAGGCTCCACCTGTCATGGCTCTGCCTTCCATGGCTTCGTCCCTCGAGCCTCCTACGGCTCCACCTTCCACGGCTTTGCCCCTCGAGCCACTCAAGGCTCTGCCTGCCATGGCTCCGCCTTCAACGGCTTCATCCCTCGAGCCTCCTATGGCTCCGCCTTCCATGGCTTCGCCCCTTAAGCCTTCCACGGCTCCGTCTTCCCCCTCAAGCCTCTCAAGGCTCTATCTGCAATGGCTCTGCCTTCCATGTCTTCACCCCTCATGCCTCCCACGGCTCTGCCTGCCACGGCTTTGCCCCTCGAGCCTCCTACAGCTCCGCCTACCATGGCTCCGCCCTCAGAGTCTTCCACGGCTCCAGTCTCTAGTCTGGGGTCACCACCCAGGCCTCCTGACCCTGTTTCAGCCCTGTGGCCGTCAACCAGACCCCCTGACCCAGTTCCTACACTGAGGTGGTCTTCTGGGTCTCCTGGCCGTCCACCTGATCTGCTCTGTTATCCTTGGTCTCATGACCATCCGCCTGATCTACTCTGGTCTACTGAGTCTTATGGCCATCCGCCTGATCTGCTCTGGTCTTCTGGGTCTCCTGGCTATCCGCTTGATATACTCTGGTCTCCTGGGTCTTCTGCCCGTCCACCTGATCTGCTCTGGTCTTCTGAGTCTCCTGGCCGTCCACCTGATCTGCTCTGGTCTTCTGGGTCTCCTGGCCCTCCGCCTGATCTGGTCTGGTTTTCTGGGTCTCCTGGCCATCCGCCTGATATACTCTGGTCTCCTGGGTCTTCTGGCAGTCCACCTGATCTGCTCTGGTCTTCTGGCCATCCGCCTGATATACTCTGGTCTCTTGGGTCTTCTGGCCATCCACCTGATATGCTCTGGTCTTCTGAGTCTCCTGGCTGTCCGCCTGATCTGCTCTGGTCTTCTGAGTCTCCTGGCTGTCCGTCTGATCTGCTCTGGTCTTCTGAGTCTCCTGGTCATCCACCTGATCTGCTCTGGTCTCCCTGGTCTCATGGCTGTCCGCCTTATCTGCCCTGGTCTCCTTGGTCTCCTGGCTGTCCACCTGATCTGCTCTGGTCTCCTTGGTCTCTCGGACGTCCGCCTGATCTGCTCTGGTCTCCTTGGTCTTTCGGCCATCCGCCCGATCTGCTCTGGTCTCCCTGGTCTTCCGGCCCTCCACCTGATCCGCTCTGGTCTCTTTGGTCTCTGGCTTCATCTTGGCCCTGCCTCCCTTACCAGCCTTCCTTGGGCATCAGGAGCCACCCATTAGAGGGGGGCTATGTCATGATTCACTGTTATTGGCCTTGTGTTTCTCCCCTGTCATCTGTTCCTCCTGGAATACACTTCCCATAATTCCCTGCCCTAATCACTTCCAGCTGTTCCCTGTTGTTTTCACCTGTCTTTCATTAACTCATTACCCATTGTGTATTTAATGCCCTGTTGTTTGCTTAGTCTTTGTCAGTTGTTGTGTGTTTTGACCTCCTGTTCATTGACCAGTTCCCTTCATAGATGTTTTCTCTGTTCTTGTGTTTTTCCTGTCGTGGATGTTTCTTTTGTTCCTGTGTTTACCCCATTAATCTGTACTTTGTTTATTTTATTAAATACTGTTTCACTGCACTTAGATCCAGCTCTCATGACTTCCTTCCATACGTTACACCGTAAACTCAACATCAATATTTTAAGCTTATTTTAACCTTCACAACTAAGAAAAACAACTTGTCAATATATAAATGTAACAAAAACTTGAGAAACAAATATAGACTAAAGTAAGTGAAACTTGTGTTAGTCATTACAACCTGGGTTATTGTTTCAAATTTTAATTTAGTTTTTATTTCTACTACATTTTCAATTTGTCCTTTCAATTTAGTTTATTTTTATCTAAAAGTATCCCTATCTATATAAATAATAGTCTATACTGAGATTTCTTTCTGAGTCTCTATCTGCCGACTGGTTTGGGAAAACACATACAAATTAGTCAACACAGTAGTAATTAGCATTCGATTTGACTGCAAATGTTACATCCAAAAACACAGACATAGTTAATTTGCGGAAAACAGTTCTGCGTGCTGCTCATGCACCTAAAACCCTGATGCATCCGTGTGCATCTAGCAGCAGCTGATGCCGAAGATAAAAAATATTTGAAATTTGCTTGAGTGGCAAACATGTTAGTCTACAATCATTATGAAATCTTTAAATACCAACCAAAGAATTTCACCGAGGTCTTCTTTAACTACAAAAACATGAAAAATAATAATATTGAGTCTTAAATTTAACAGAATTGTCAGAGATATAGGCTAAAAACAATATGTGCATAAGTTACCCAGTGGTAAAAATAAAATAAAAACTTTAAAAATAGGTGCTGTTTATCTGTTCAGAGTTGCTGTCTGCTTTAGCAATAAAGATTTTTTTTTTTGACTAAAAAAGTTACACAGTTAATTAATTGAGCTATCATGGGTAGTGATGGGAAGATCGGATCATTTTACTGACTAAGTCATTTCGTTAATTTCGTTCATTTGAGCAGAATTAAATTAAAATGTTACCAGCCAAGGACAAATTATGAGAAACAGAAAGATTAGTTCACCTCTGGAATCTTCTTGTCTGAGTCGTTTGTTCTTTTTGCACTGCATAGCGTATACAGCTGTCACGTGACAAAAGAATGAACGACTCGGACCAGATGACTCGAGAGGTGAACTAATAATTTCTGTTTCCTGTGTGAGCAATGCATAGCTTATACGGCTGTCACGTGACAAAAGAACGAACGACTCAAACCAAAAGAGTTGAAAGGTGAACTAATAATTTCTGTCTCCTGTACAGCGCTTATGCGGTTTTCACGTAACAATGAACGGAGGTTGCACAATGTGCATGCGTGGCCAACACAAAATGAACGAATCACTCTCTGAGACTACTCATTCAAAATTAATGAATCGTTCATGAACGATTATGGGCCATTTCAAGCTGACAACACTGCATGGACCACAAGAGACTACAGAAGCCTACATGTGTGGACATGTAAAGACTTAATAGACCAATATTAAAACTATTTTTCTGAATTTTTATTTCAAAATGTTGTTTTTAGTAAACTGTCATGATGTGGGTGACACAATAAAGTTCTTCATTTGAAGTTCTTAACCACGATGAAACTGCAATGCGAGCACCTTCTTGGCTGCACAAATGGCATGTGCAATTTTACCAATTGTCAGGTCCTGTGCTGTGTGAAACTGTCTTGTTTCTAGTGCATTGGCTACATACCTGTCTTTATGTTTTAGTCGTGCCAGCCACCTTGGTAATCGATGTTAAACAGTAGTCTCCGTAGTAACATTTAATCATACTGGTTGACTGATTAATGTGACTGTGCGCGTGTGTATGTGTGTACGTGTGTTTGCTTAACATGGTGAAACAAACTCTGGCTACCTCTATGACTTCAGGGGATGCTACAGCTGCATGCAGAAAGAGATGTATTCAGTTATTTCTGTTTCGTTATTTATTTATGAATTTATTTCATTGCATCACATATGCCATGGACTCAGAAAAAAAATTTCGAGTCCGAAAGGCTCGAGTCCGAGTCAAGTCCGAGTAAAAATGCAACCAAGTCCATGACAAGTACAAGTCCATTAAAATTGGACTAAAATTGAACTCGAGTACCCAAACTCTAGTTTTGGCTGATGTTGAAGAGTGATCTATCCAAACCGAGTGATCACGTGCTGTTTTGTACAAACATTCAAAGGCTTGTCACCCTCCCCCCCATGATCAAACCTAGTTTCTCCACTGAAAGATGATGTTTGTAAGGATCAGAGCTTATTGTGTTCTTATTGTGTTCTTATCATGCCATTAAATGATGCCATTGGCCACTGTCACTGGCAAGTCTGCAGCTAGTTACAATGTACTTGCACTGATGCTCTGCTCACGCCTTGCTCAAGCTTGCAATGTGAAACGGGCTTAATGAAGTGAATGATCTCTATGCTAATATTATTCAAATCAGTGCAATAATTTGGCGCGAGCCCTTTCATGTTGTTTGTTGACATGTTATCACAAATACACTGTCCCATTGCTATGTGTGTGAGTTTGTGAATGAATTTCGGGACTGTATCTTTCATTTGCATTTTGGGCAATCCATTTGATCTGTTGCTGATTATGTGTGGATTTAAAAGGAAATAACATCCTGATGGGAAAATGTAAAAAAGCTGAAAAATATTCATGTACCAGAACTTCACGGATCTTCTTTAGTATGCGTGATATCAACATGCAGTGACACAGATGAGAAGCACACACATCTGTCAGTTAATACAGATATTCCACTAAAAGAACTAAAGGAATTCTGTTCTAAACGTAATTATAGAATTTCTAGCAAGAAGGAAGCGGGAGCCGGGGTTGCAGTCCACGTAATCCATTTTATTCCTCAGGTTCCCAGTCACACTTTTGCCTTTCAGGTCTATTTTAGTTTACACTCATCAGTGTCGGGCATACTAGTCAACATAAACTCATAAGTACTCAGTTAACAGTCTTTGTAGCATTCAGCTCCTTGCAACATTGGGTCTGTGTGACCGGGATTCTTTCTCCCAGTCTGTCTTTCCACTAGCCTTTTAAAGCCTGTCTCCGCCGTAACTGAAATGAGACACAGATGTTTAATATCAACAATCACCAGGTGATGACTGACAGACACAAGACCACGTCCCGCTCCACATACCCCCACCGCCCGACTCAGGCCTGGGCCCCGTCCGGCCTGCTAACACCCCCCCATTCCTGGAGAGGAAATCAGCCACAACCATCTGTGGCCCCGGCCTGTGGACCACCTTAAATTTGAACGACTGAAGGGCCAGGTACCAATGAGTGATCCACGTGTTGGTATCCTTCATGCGGTGGAGCCACTGAAGTGGGGCGTGATCTGAGCAGAGGATGAAAGCCCACCCCACCAAGTAATAGCGGAGGGTTAGGACAGCCCATTTGATGGCCAGGCACTCCTTCTCAATCGTGCTTTACTTAGTCTCCCTCACAGAGAGCTTGCGACTAATGTACAGCATGGGCCGCTCCACCCCCTCCACCTCCTGTGAGAGCACCGCCCCCAACCCCCTCTCTGATGCATCTGTCTGCAAAATGAAGGGGAGAGAGAAGTTAGGAGCACGTAAAAGCGGCCCGCCGCAGAGTGCAGATTTCACACTCGTGAAAGCCTGTTGGCACGCCTCCGTCCACTGGACCGGATCTGGTGCCCCCTTTTTAGTGAGATCGGTCAAGGGACTGGTGACATCAGAGAAACTAGGTACAAACCTTCGGTAGTAGCCAGCCAGCCCCATAAACTGTCTCACCTCCTTTTTGGTCTTGGGACGTGGGCAGGTCGCTATCGCCGCAGTCTTATCAGTTTGGGGCCATACCTGCCCATGACTGAAGTGGAAGCCCAGATACCATACTTCCACCAGTCCAATTGCGCACTTTTTCGGGTTTGCCGTGAGCCCCACCCACCTCAGTGACCTCAGGACAGCTATTAGATGCTGCATATGCCTCTGCCAGTTGTTACTGTATATAATAATGTCATCCAAATAGGAAGCGGCATATGCGGCGTGCAGCCGGAGAATCTTATCCATGAGGCGCTGGAATGTGGCGGGAGCCCCGAACAAACCGAACGGAAGAGTTACGAATTGGTTAATCCAAATGGTGTGGAAAATGCTGTTTTATCTCATATAAATAATAATCTCGGATAATGGAGTTAAGGCGATTTGCCAATACCCCTTTGTTAGGGGCAGTTGTGGCTCAGCGGTTAAGGATCTGGGTTACTGACCAGAAGGTCAGGGGTTCAAGCCCTAACACCACCAAGATGCCACTGTTGGGCAAGGCTTAGAACAGGTCCTTGGAGCAAGGTCCTTGACCCCATCTGCTCCAGGGGTGCCATATCATGGCTGACCCTGCACTCTGACCCCAGCTTAGCTGGGATATGTGAAAAAAGTATATACTGTATATCACTGTATATATGCAAATGTGTGACAAAATAAAGGCTTCTTCTTATTATGTTAGGGTATGCATCAAATTTAGACACCGCGTTGACTTTCCGGTAATCTACACAGAACCAGACTGACCAGTCGCACTTAGGTACAAGAACAACCGGGCTGGCCCAATCGCTGTGCGATTCTTCTATTACCCTCATCTCGAGCATTGCCTCCAATTCATCCCGAATCACTGTTTTCTTATGTTTGGGCAAGCGGTACGGCCGACTACGCACTATCACTCCCGGTGGGGTCTCGATATGGTGTTGTATGAGGTTCGTACGACCAGGAGAGAAAACGTCCACAAATTCCTTTTGCAACTTGGCCACCCCTGTGAGCTGGGACGGTGAGAGGTGGTCTCCACAAGGGGCCGGGTTGAATGGATCAGCTTTGAACTTCACCCCTCAGCCCGAGCTCCGCTCTCTCCGGAACTACCGTCGCCATGGACTGCCTCTCTCCATAATTTAAGGTGAGGTTGAGGTGGTAAATTTGACATGCTCTGACTCACCGTGCAACCTCAAAGGGCTCTTGCCACTTGGTGAGTAATTTCAAGCTCGATGTAGGTAGTAATACAAGTACTTTGTCTCCCGGTACAAATTCCCGTAGCTGGGCACCCCCATTATAGAGCCAGCTTTGCCTCTCTTGAGCTTGGAGCAAATTTTCGTGTGACAACCGACCCAGTGTGTGTAGCTTTGCTCGAAGATCAAGGACATACTGAATTTCATTTTTGCTTTGGGAAGGTCTTTCCTCCCACACCTCCGATATGACGACAAGCACCCAACGGGGCTAACATCCATACAGGAGCTCGAAGGGGGAAAAACCTGTGGAGGCTTGCGGGACCTCTCTGACTGGAAATAATAGGGGTTCCAGCCATTTGTCCCAATTTCTAGCATCTTCGTGTACGAACTGACGAATCATATTTTTCAAGGTTTGATTAAATCGTTCAACCAGCCCGTCAGTTTGTGGGTGATAAACGCTGGTGCAAATCGATTTAATCCCCAGCAATTAATAAAGTTCACGCAGTGTACGTGACATAAATGTTGTGCCTTGATTGGTGAGGATTTCCTCTGGTAAGGTGAAAACGTCCATTTTGTCATATAGCTAATAGGCAAATGGGCGCCCAATTCACGATACGATCCATCACACCATGTATGCGCCTAATGGCAATGTATTTGAATGGGCCTTTGTCCATGAACCATGTAGATGTCCTTACCTCGTGCACCTGCTCGATGATTTCAACATCGGATGCATTTCCTCACTTGTGCACCATCCAAAGTGTTTTTGCTGAACTAGGCATTCCCATTTCCCAAGAGAAAACAGCAGGTCCATCCATGTCTATCGAATTTTTAGGCATCCATCTTGACTCAAATGAATTCCAAGCCTCTTTGCCTAAAGAGAAAATCGATAGAATATTTCTAATCACATCCAACCACTTATCCAGTCAAAGTTTCTCCAAACATGAGCTTCTCTCCCTTCTCGACCATCTAAATTTTACCATGCATATAATTCCGCAAGGTCGCCCTTTCATCTTGCACCTCCTTTCTCTCACTGCATCCGTCTTAGCCCTAGACAACACAATAACCCTAAATCCACTCTGTCGCACTGAGCTATATGTGACGAATCAGGCTTAGACACAGAGGTAAGATCCATTTGCAGAGTTTTAATAAGAAGAGTAGTCGAGTCAGGCAAGGGTCATAACCAGGTAAGCAGGCAATACACAGTTCAAACAAATCCAAATCGGCAGGCAATAGAGAATAATCCAGGCAAAACAGGCAAGGGTAAACCACAGGAATACAGGCTGGTAACAAACGCTCAGAAAGGAAAACTACAAGAGACTGGCAAGACTTCACAAAGATACACAGATTGTGTGGAGTATAAATGGCCAGGGAGAGTAATCAGCATGATAGTGAACAGGTGTGGAGTGAGAGTCAATATTCGGTTGAGGAGGACCTCTGGTGGTGGAGAGCAGAACTGGGTGCAGATGTGACACTATCGCTTTGGCTAACATTTCTTAAACAATGGAACAGACTCACCTTCTTTCACATCCAAATGATATCCAATTATTCACCGATGCCACCATCTCTGCCGGCTTCGGAGGATATTAATGACTCAACATGGCCTCCTGAGCTGTTGGATTTTCCACAGTCCGTAGTGTCCTCTGCCCTGTTCGAATTGTATCCTCTCATTGCCACAGCCTTTCTGTGGGGGAAAGCATGGACTTCAAAAAGCATTTTAGTCCACTGCAATAACCAAGCTACAGTACAATGCATCAACACAGGCCGTTCTCATTCTTCAGCATTGATGCCTTTCCTAAGGTGCTTAATTTGGATCTCAGCCTGTAATCAATTCACATTCCTGGATCTAAGAACCAAATAGCTGACTCCCTTTCTTGCTTTTCTTTACAGAATTTCAGAGCATTGGCGTCCGAGGCAGACCTGACTCTAACCCCAGTACCTCCTTATTCAGAGCTGATCTTCCCTTAAATCATCCCCTCAAACAACTCTTTAATGCATCACTCAATTCCATATTACTAGCTATTTCCCCTAGAACCCTTCAAACCTACTGGACCACTTGAAAATGTTTCAAACAATTCCACCAAACCTACAAATTGCCATTTCCAGATTTTTCCTTGCTATCCATCTCTTCTTTCGTTTCGTATTTCAGCTATTGTAAAAGTTTTCAAGGGAGTACTATTAAAGGCTATCTGAGTGGCATTCAATTTTATATAAATTAATTTTCGGCAAATAGTCAAATATCGCTCCTCATCAAAGGCATCGAAAAATCTCAACCCACTCACTCCTTTAACCATTGACTTGCTAATCAAATGCATCACTACCCTTCATCTTAGTTACCACTCAGTCAATACAGCCCGAACACTAGATGCAATGTTTAATCTAGCCTTCTTTGGTTTTCTTCGCTGCTCAGAACTCAAAACCAGTTCAAAATTTTATTCAAAAATACACCCCACATTCTCAGACTTACAAATCCTAGATAGCAAAACTATCAGATTTCTCATTAAGCAGAGTAAAACAGACCAAGTTAAAAAAGGCTATTTCATTTACATTTTCAATTTGCCCACCCCCATTCAACCTTATCAATCCCTCGTATTTTACCTAGCATACAGAGGAACCCGGATTTAAAACCCACTCTGCCCCCTTTCACTGACAACAATAATCATGCCGTATCAAGGTTTTGGTTTCAGCACCTCAAATCCGTTCTCATCCAATCTGGCATCCTGGCCGACCTCTATTACAGTCATTTATTCCATATCGGAGCAGCAACTACCACGCCCAAAAAGGTCTACCCCGGCAGCAAATTCAATCTCTTGGTAGTTAGTCTTCAGATGCTTTCCACAGTTACATCAGAACGAACCGTTTCCATATCAGAAGAGCTCACCAAATTCTAATTAGCTCATTTGCCCTTGAAGGAATCACCCATTCAGTCGGCCTCACCAATGTTCTCGCACTCTTGTCTAATTAAAGGGCGTATATATATATATATATATATATATATATATGGGCGTCCATGCGCATGTTGCTCGTATGTTCGTTTATAGGTATGCATATGTGCATATTCATGCGTTCATAAGCGGTTAGTCATACATGAACGAATAAATATCTTCATTAATAAATATTTGCAATATAATCTCAGCCATCATTCATAGCTCAAGGTTCCTTTCATATCCTGGGCCTCTAGAAAGCTTTCAATTCCGTCATTCGAGCACCGCGCTAGCTCTCCCGTTCGAGCATGGCATGAGTTACCATGCTCCGGCCGTGGGCTCTCCCATTCAAATTCCGTGTGAGCCTCCAGGCTTCGGCCGTGGTCTCTCCCTTTCGAGCGCTGTGTGGGTTTTCACGATCTGGCTGTGGGCTCTCCCGTCCGAATCGCAGTGGGGGCTCGCCTGTTCGAATGCAACCCGGGCTCTCCTGTTCGAATCGCAGCGAGGGCTCTCCCATTCGAAGGCTCTGTGAGCTAACTCACGTTTATTTGTATCGTGGGCTCTCCCTTTCAAAGCGCTGAGGGGGCTCTCCCATTCGAATGCGGTGTGGGCGCCCCGTTCGATTGCTTGCTGGGCTTGCCCGTTCGAATGCTGTGAGAAAGAACCCTCTCCCATTTGCACCACAAACTCCCGTTCGGATCGCAGCGCGAGCCCTCCCTTTCGAACGGTTCACGTCTGGATGTATACTGTAGGTATGCGTACTCACAAACACATCCGCTGCCATCAAACATCTATCGAAGCACCCCCACCCTACCCTACCCTACCCTTCAGCACCAGACAGCTCCCGCAGGAGCTCACAGCACTAAATGCCACTACAAGCACTTCATCCCTTATATCAACGCCCACACAGCTTCTATTCAGTAAATACTTCCAAATACTTTTGGCGGGGGTCGGTTTCTTATAAGAAACCAGTAGGCACAATCCACAGTATCTCTTTAAATGACCATATTCCCGGCTTGCTGTCCTGATCATTATCCACGGTAGCAATCGACATCATCATCAGTTTTGTGGGGTACCTCGGGCTCGGGTCGAGTCTCGAGCTTGAGCCCTCCATTATGGACAGCAAGCCACATATGTTTGCCTTCTCTTCATTCAAAGATTACATGAACATGTGAACTCGTGAATTGCTCAATGTGAGTATGTATGTATGTGTATGCATAAATTACACTATGAATGTTTTGTTTATAGTTTTGAACACTACACTACATTACTTATGCATTTGCATTTCTTACTGCAGAAAAATTTAACTTCTGTACTTCTACAGCTTTGGGTTTGATTAGAAAGAATAAATGACAGATGATCAGAAAGTCCTTTCTCTTTTAGACAACATATTTATCTTAGTATTAATATACAGTCTATGGTATAGTCTATTCTTGACTCAATTCAACAAAAGATGCAAAAAATTTTGTTTATCATAAACAGCAAACAACTTGAGCATGTAGCACTGTTTCCCCCCTCCTATCTATAGCGCAAAGGCACATTTAAGCCGCACGCTCGCAATCGTGCAACTTGCGTAAGTGATCAAAATGCACGAGCATCCTATTTCAAATTTTAACGGTCACGGAAAGTCGGTTGATCTGAAAGCTTGAGAGTGACATTACCCTCATAAGTAAGAGAAATAGATTAATTTGTTGATTAATTTTGTTATTTGTTTTTATTTTGACCTAACTCCTAGTTATTTATGACTTACATGTTTATTTCAGCAAGCAAAGAATAAATGTAGACAAAATTGTTTCGTCCAGGCCTGTGATAATCTCCGCCAGGAGGTTAATCATTTCAAACTTGAATCACTAATATCTCTATTGTGGATTGACTAGTAATCCTTATGCCAGGTTATGTTCTAATAACATATATATATTTTTTTTTTTTTGCATCTAGAAAACATGGGAAAAAACTAAACAAGTTTCCAGAAGCACATCACAGCACTGAATTAAGCCAACAGCACTGATATAAAGAGATTAATCAAGGTGTATGCAAGAGTGTGAATATTTCAAATGTCCAAAGTCAAAGAGAGGAAGTGATGGAAATGTTTCAATTTCTCAACTTGTGAGCATTTGGTGTTTGTAATTTTAATGTCATAGCCTACAATTATATGATAATTATGCATGTTTTTATTGAAGATGCCATTTTAATTTAACATGGGTTTTTAGCAAAGACCTTCACCTAACAGCACTTCTGAAGTTCTGGCCATCAACACCATCAGTGCCATGACAAGGGGACATTTGACTTCAAAACAATGACATAAACAATGTCATAAAAGGTACATATTTAGGGCCCAAGCACTGAAAGTGCGGAGACCCTTTTGTTCTTCTAAGGATTATTATTAGGGCCCAAGCACTGAAAGTGCGGAGACCCTATTGTTCTTCTAAGAATAATAATAATAATAATTATTATTATTATTATTATTATTATTATTATTCTTTTCAAGGTTTTTGGTACTCTTGGGTCACTTATCATGCGTGAAAACTCTTGAAATTTTGAGTCAAGGGGTGCTCTGTAGCTCCTTCTTGAAAATGGGCATGTAAAGGGGCTATGTAGCACTCCCATTTTCACCTACAGTCAAATTTGGTACATACGTATTTCTTATCAAGCCGAACAACTTTCATACTCACAGTCATGTCATAGTCAGTCACAGTCATGTCCTTCCCAACAGGAAGTCGGCCATTTTGGATTTTCTGAAAATCACAGGCTTTGAACTTTTAAATACTCCTCCTAGGGGATTCATGTGACTGGCACCAAATTTGTGCAACATCATGCCAAGTCATTGCAGATGCTAAATTGCGAATGGACTTTTGACATTTTGAACGGTGTCACCATGGCGAAGCAATAAATTAATGGCGAAAAATGGGGAAAGAGGATGTGCCTTATATCTTTTGTGTGTATTGTGTCCTTTCTTCCAATATTTGGGTGTTTTTGAGACACTTGGCATGCTTAAAATTTCATGAAATTTTGCACACACATCAGAGTCGTTGGCCATTAGAACTGGGCAAAAGTTCACATATGGGCATGTAGGGGGGGCTCTGCAGCATCCCCTTTAAAATGGGCATGTAATGGGGTCTCTGTAGCACCTCCATTTTCACCTACAGTCACCAAATTTTGTACATATATAGTTCTCATTAAGCCATACAACTTTCATAATTATAGTTATTAGCTCCGCCCAGCAGGAAGTCAGCTATTTTGGATTTCTTTAATATTGCAGTCTTTGAACTTGTAAATACTCCTCCTAATGGATTCATGAGACTGTCACCACATTTAGACAACATTATGCCAAGACACTGAAGATGTTAAATTGTGAACAGATTTTTTATATATCAAATGGTTTTGCCATGGCAAGGCATTAAATTAGTGGTGAAAAATGTGAAACAGGTAGTGTCTCATATCTTCTGTGTGCAATGTGTGATTTAGATCAAAATTCAGCTGTATGTTTGGTGATGGGGGCTGATCACATTGATGCAGCTATTATGGGTCACGGAAGCACCAACTGGAAGCAGGAAGTATGGCACTTTCAACAGACTTTGAAATAGCCCTCTTGTGTTTTTCATGAATTGCCCCAGTGCTAAAATTGTTTAACAGCTTTTCATTTGTTTTTTATTTATTTTTACTTAGTTTTTTAACTTGTTTATAAATCTTACTTATGGTTATAATGTTAAATGATTTAATATTTATGATTTTTACATATATTACTACTATTTAACTTTTAGCTTATTATTACAAACCTGTGGATTTATTAAGTCAATTCTCATAACTATTGCATTATGAATTTTGTTAATTATTGGTTGTGTTGTTGTAAATACAAACTATTAAAAATGCTTTACTTAATGATACATAAATGTCTTTTATATGGTTATTTCACTTTCTTAGTGATACCGTATATTAACTATTCAATTCGCATAACCATTAAACGTTCTTCTGGTAATAAAACAAAAAATAAATTTAACACTAAACAAAAACCAAATGTTACGATTGCATTTTGGGAACCCCTAAAAGGGTAGAAACTTTTAGGGGTTCCAAATATGAAGCGAGTGATAGAACCCTTTAGGGTTCATATGGAACCTTTTCTTCTAATATTTTTACAAAAATCTTATAGTTTCATATTAAATAATCTATTAAGAAGCATCTATTAGACCTAATTTTTATTACAACTGTGGCAGTTGTAGTTAAAGTTTCTAAATGTTTGTATGCTACTAATTTTCACAACACATATTTTAATTTATTACATTAAATACAGGTTACGTTAAATACAGGTTACTTTTTTACTGTGTTGGTTCACCACACTTGAAGTCCAATGTAAAATGTCCGTCCTGAAGCAAAGAGAACCACTGATATAGAGGCTTTAGATAATTATGTATCAAATATGATATGTACAGCTTTATAGGGTTAAGTAATAAAAAATGTAAAGTTAGGCAGTCATTATCACAAAATAAACCCCAACAGGGTGACATGAAGCAGAGGAATGCACATGGAATTAAATATTGATTAGAGTTCAAATGATCTTATTATGGGAATAAAATTGAGCGTGGGGTGTCCAGGATCACTGAACCCCTGCTTAGCAACAGAGTCCTGATCAGTCCATCAGAGTCCTGGTTATCGTGCTTATTAAACAAATAAACTAAATACACGGACATGGTCATTATTAAGAAATATTTCACCACTGATTGACACGATTGACCAGTCAGATTCACAATCATATTTAGATAGAAAAAACGTAAACAGTCATGCACACAATAATTGTGCACATTGGATAAGCCGGTAAGAATGCCGGTAAAAGTTTTTACATGCAACCTGAAATCTGGGGGTAATGGGCAAAAATCTACTTGTGCAGATTGGTTTATGCTTAAACCGTTTCTGATAAAGGAAAGCCGTTTATACATTTACATGACCACAATCATTGTTGGCTTAAGTATAATCAGTGTAAGATTGTGCATGTAAAAACACTCATAGATTCTAGAAAATTTAGCAAAATAAAATCACTCTGCAACAGGCTAGAACAGGCAAGTATTTTCATACATGTTTTCCAGCCAATTAGTAAAACAGGCTGCATTGGAGTAAAGGGAGGTCATTTGAATATAAAGATAAAGGTTTACAGTAACAGTTTCAGTTGATCAGTGATGGCTATTTTAAATATCTATTCACACATACAGTAACAGCTCTGAAGGTGTGTGGGTGTGTTTTACTTTCTGCGTGGCTTCATGTGTGTGAGCATCTGAGGAGGGATGCGGCTGCCATGGCAACGGGGGCTGTGTATGGAAGAGACAGCCAGTCGCAGGCAGAGCAGGAAGAGCCACCATTCTTCTCTCATTCTACTTTTCCAGATCTAGAAGCCGATCGTCTCTGTTGAGCATCTGACCACACTTGCATTCCTTCAAACGCTTCACGGCGCTCACGGTACTGAGTATGGCGACCATCATCTGCACACGCTTTACAGAGGAATACCAGCTGTTTGAGGAACTGGGAAAGTAAGTTGCAAAAGCAAGAATTTTTACAACAAAGGCAGAATATGTAAAGGTATGTGTTCTGTCAGTGAATAAGAATAATTTATTTACAAATGATCCTGAGGTGCACAGTTCTCCAATTTGTATTGATTCCAAGGTAAACATTTGTACATGTCAGGAAATGTTATGTGCTGATGGTTAAACAGCTTGCCCCTTGAAGAATTGGGACAAACAGAAAAATTATACATGAAAGACTCCAAGGGAAATGCAAATACACTTTAAGTTTCATTTGGAACCAGTTGCAAGGTAATTCCGCTTGTATCGAGATTCATTGATATATTTTGTTATGAGAGTGTGCAGAATAGATCAGTGAGTGTATGCTAACTTGATCAAAATGCACACAGCGCAACTTATATTACATAACATAACAACTGGGTGGAGGAGATCCACTGTGGAGAAGACTTTAAAGTTCTGCTGCAATGTCTGAAGAGTTATTTGAGAAAATACAAATGCATGTCTAGCACACAGAAAGTACCGAAGTTGAGCTTACAGTGGTAAAGATGGTGTTAGGGGGCAATGTTGGGTCAAAATGTACTTCTCATTGTGATGGAATGAAATAATTTGGCAGAACAAGCAGCTTTTTACAGATTCATAAAAAAAAAAAAAAAATTGTATCAAAAGATGCCTTAAAAAACAGTACAAGAAATGAATATGATTACACACTGTAAATAGTTGTAACCCGCAATTATTACCCTAAGGAGCTATTTCTACCTGATCTTACACTTAAAATTAATTTTGTTGGTGTAACCTAATGTATTCAGGTTGATTCAGACATTTTTGTTCTTGAAGAAAACCATTTAGATGTTACCACACAAAGCAAATATTTTAGGTTAACATAAGCATCATACATCACATCATATACGTTCGTGAACATAATTCAGTTGAGGGTTATATACCTATATTTCCTTATTTGCAAATGTAAAATGTAGATAAAACATATGTGGATGCATATGGTGTTTTATGGCAGCCAATGTTTTAGGCAGAAGTTTAAAAATAAAATTCAGCTCACTTCCCTCTTGCCATCCGCCCACTCTGTACTACAGTATTCATTCCTGAGCAAGTGCATTGTATACTTGTTTTCTTCATTTGAGTGCATGTAACTCCTCTACAGAGATGGGTCTCCAACTCCATCTGGCCTTGTGCCCACTGCTGTACTCCTACATACACACACACACACACACACACACACACACACAAACATACTCATACTGAACACACATACACCTACGCACACACAGACACAAATGAACACACTTCTTTTTCTGTCTGTGGGCAGTCTGCTTACATAATTGCATTTGTGGGTGGCAATTCAATACAGACATTGAAAAATTGCATAATCCAACATATTACTGCCTGCCTAGCAGGTAAACTTGCTTCTGTTTCTTAGAGTTTATATTTGCAGTTCCATACTGCACTGAATGTTCAACATATAGACACATCTCCTTTATCTTCTGATTTGTAGGGGTGCATTTTCCGTGGTGCGGAGATGTGTGAAAGTTCTCTCAGGGCAAGAGTATGCTGCCAAGATCATCAATACAAAGAAGCTGTCTACTCGGGGTAGGTGCACATCTGAGTTTAAACTCAATAATAGTTTTTCGACCCGTTTATGGTCCTTTAATATGTACAGCATCATAAGTGGACTCAATCTATGGTCAACATTCTCTACAGTTAATCGATTGCCAATATCTAGCCAATCTCTAGCTTTGTTTACAACACTGATCTTTTTGCTTTTATTCTCATTCAGTTTTATCTGGAATAACACAATTATGTATAGATGAGTGTCTTGCGTGAGACTGATTTGATCGAAAGGAAATCTTTTGAAAGTAATTCAAAAGAGCAGGAAATAGTTTTTATCTTTTTGTAATGTCTAGTTCTTTTGAACCTTGCTGAACACTATAAAGGTAACATAAAATCCAATAATCATTACATTTTACTGTCAATGCAGTCAGCATACATTGTTTTGGTAACACTTTACATTAAAGATTTCTTTTTTAAGGGTTAATAGAGGAGTTCATTATGACTAATAATAATTTACAAATGCATTATAAATCCTTGATCTCCGGTTATAGCAACATGAATAAAAAGGGTGACTTTCATGCAATACCTGCCAAATAGTGAGCCATTTTACATCACATGTTAATAACACATTATTCAACATTAGTAACCTATGAAAATGTACCTTAATGCGAAGTGGACATGTACATAAAGTTCTGTATGGTTAATGGTCATAAGTCTTCATTATATGATATACTGAACAATTTGCTATGCAAAAATTAGCTATTTATGCTAATTCAGAGGACTTTAGGGTACTAGGACTAGGTAAATTGGGACAGCACTCGCAGTAGCACCATTCTTTTGACATCAGTGACAACACAAGTGAGTCAAAACATTACAGTAATAAATATAAACAGAAAGCAGACTGTAGCAAAATAACACAATCCCTCCTTTTAATCTCAGAATAATAATATTTATTTGACAGATATCATGAATTAGGGCATATTATGTTTTGGATTCATATGAATAAGCATGAATAAGTGCATTTATTAAGCATCAATTACATGCAAGTTAAAAGGCTCTCTATTTGGCAGGTATTCCATAAAAGTTATCTTTTTTATTCATGTTTGTTATAACTGCATATCAGTGATATATATAAAGTATTTTTAAAAGAAGTAGTAGTCATTAATGAACTCATTTATAAACCCTTAACAAAGGGAACATTAATGTAAACTGTTACAGTACCATTTTTTTTTTTTTTTTTTAACTTGGTAACAATCATGCATTCACATTAACATGTTTCCCTACCAAAGTAACAAAAAAGTGCATGTACAGTGTTTGTGACAATAATCTAAAAGTTTCATTAAATATGAAACCTAATGATGCTGACAAAAGCAGTACTAATACTTAAAGGGGATTCAGATCGAATGCTGAGGCAAATTCAATATTAAACTCTACTGATAATATTGTCAGAGAAATTTAGTGCTTTTAGTTACACAAGAGACATGCTAGTTTATGCTTGTAGGAACTGTCAGGGATAAGGATGCATTTATCTTTTTTGTTATTTGACGTTCTGGATGTAGAAGTTGTTGAGTTGCATTTCTCATTGTGATTGAGAAAGAACTGAACCGGTGGATTCATGTGAAGAAACAAGTCCTCTATTACTTATGACCTGAAGTATCTGCTTTTATAAATAATACAACAGCGTTGTAGGTGTCATGGGCATAGCTGAAAAAATGGCAGCCATACGACTGGAGATGGAGTCCTGCTGTAATGTTACATAATAACTACACTGCTGCAGTGCATGTAAAGTTTTACAGATGAGGTTTCACTTGAGTTTTTTTTTTTTTTTTTTTTTTTCCTTGTAAGCTTATATTGTGAAAGCTGAAAGTCAAGTATTGCAGTGGGAGGCAGTGATATACCCTGAAGGCAGCCATATTACACCTCCTACACCATGTTGCCAAGAACACTTCATATGATAGGCTTCAAATAGTAGCTACTGTACTTGAATTGTTGTTTTAATTGTTTTTCATACAATGCAGTGTGCATGTGATCCATCTTTGTTGCTAACAATCTCCCTCACTGACAGCCAATCCAAACCCCTTACATTATTAGTAATAATGGTTCTAGCAGTATTCAACTGTGTTCTATTTTATTCCATTCTATTCTAATCTTTTATGTTCTGTTCTATTGTAATCTAGTCTGTTTTATTCTTTTCTACTCTGCTTTATTCTATTCTAGTCCATTTTATTCTATTCTGTTGCATTCTGTATTTTAATTTATCTGTTTCTGTGTGTTTGTGAAGATTACAACAGAGGCTGTAACATTTGGTGAAAAAAAATAAAAATAAATCTAGTGTGAGAATTTCCCAAAGAGCGACACGTAAAGCCTGCTGTTTATCTACAGTCAACTAATTCTTCATCCAGGCCAACAGTATTCTAGGTTTATTCATTTCATATGTAATAATCATGATTAGCCATAAAAGCAATGAAGATTTGACCAAGACTGAGCATAAATAATGAGACAAACATGATAAAAGACACAGAATGTCACTAAAGAACTGGCAGTTTCTGATCACTGAATCAGGCTTTCATGATGATTTCTGTCTGTATTTTACCATAGTTGCTTCAGTGGTCAGTGAAGGAAGGTAAACTAATCCTTTGAGGTTACTGCCAAACATGTAGGTGACAGGATGACCTTAATCTAAGGGGGCTTTCACACTAAGCACGTTTGCTGCGGTCTGATTCCGAGTGCGATTGTTCCCGGTCCCCCCGAAGCATTGGTCTGGTTTCACACTCACTTGATTCTATCGAACCCCATTACCATTTGTGTTCATCTTATGTCATCCTGCATGGAGAACACAACGCGACTCATCATACTTTTTGTTTTTTTGTTATTTTGGTGCCATTATGCACAGCAGAGTGAATGACAACTGCGTATATATGCGCTTCATGGCATAACTCATCAGATGTCCAGGGGAAGGCGGCTTGCTGCTGCTCGCAAACGGTGTTTTTTGAGGAGACAGCTGATTGCAAGGAATTCATTTGCATCTTTGTTTACACTGCACGCTTACTCACGCTCGTGTCCAAGGTGAAGTTATCGCCACTGTCATCTCCTATTATACCCTGTATTTATAACCTATAATAGTATTTATATACAGTATTTATAAGGTGTATAGATACATAGACAGACAGACAATATTTATAGTGTTGATTGTACTCGTATGTCATTGTGGTGTCATTACTTTTTTGGGACTTTCAGGAATGTGTGGATCCTCGTATGTTGTTGAAACTAATGATGTCGTCATCGGCTAAAACACATGCGCAGGTTACTTTACTTCCTGAACGAGTGCGCACCCAAGTCCGAGTTGCTTTCACATTCACGCGAATCGAGCTACAGTTCCATTGCAACCGAACTCAGACCACCTCCTACAGGTAGTCTCGCCGGTCCACATGACAGCTTTCACATTACCAATTTTTCATGCGAACCGTGCTCTGTTTCGAACTAAACTGCCAGTGTGAAAGCACCCTAAGATGTAGAGCAGTGGTTCCATTACTGGCTTGGGTTGCCGTGAAATCTCTGCTCAGTTTAATATTTTAATAGCCACCTGTTAAAATCACTGGCAGTACACAGTACTGACTCCATACCCACGCCCTGTTTGACTACAGCTGGCTGCTTTTAAATGCTCACATGCGTATGTCACCGCATGCTCTATAGACATTATTCACAGCAGACAATGAGGGATTAGACGTATAGTCTCTTCAATGGATCGTTCAGCTGACAAAATATTGAAAAAATAGCTTTCCAAGAAAAATCTCCAGACAACATAAGTTGTGGAAATTTAGATGTGATCTAAGAGCTTTTAGATAGCTTTTTAAGTGCATGCCATTGAAGAGTTTATCCCTCACAGCCTTGTTTTCATTCCCGTCAAAAATCAAAGATGGCGCTACTGTTTATAAGATCTATAGAGCGTGCCTCGCGGTGAATGCAGCTGCACGCGTGAACATTGAAAATCACCCTTCTTGACATGATATGAATGTAAACAGAGCCGCTAATCTAATGTATTACGAGAGTGTAAACAGACAGGACAAAAATCTGCTCCATCCTGACACAATATTAATTTAAACAAAGATGTTAATGAATTTTGTGATGCAGACAGGACAAAAATCTTCTCAAAATATCAGATCTTTTTAATAGGTAAATGCAGCCTAATAGACCTGCTGCTATCTGTTATGTTTAATATTAATCAAACAACAACATTGACAAGAAAAAGAGAAAAATACTCACCGTCTTTGTCTGGAAAACTTTAGTAGCTTTAAGCCAAATACATTTCAATAACAGGTCTGCTTTTTAGTCAAACTCTGACTGTATCAAATCTGTATTACTGTAACTCTAATAATCACACAGTAAAGATTAAGCTAGTAATTTAATTTAATATATATATATATATATATATATATATATATAAGCTTGAAGTTCCACCTTCATGTTTTTGCAAGTACCAGTCAACAGGGGGCATTCAGCGCAAAGCACAGCTGCACAGGCAACAAACCACACTTACTAAGCAGAAGACAGCTCAAGATGATGATAAGTACTTGCATTCAAAGATAGCTGGACGGAGCGCAACTCCGAATGCAGAGGTCACGAGATGTGTTTTTGTAAGTTTCAAACTACATTTTACCAGACACAGCGTCCAAAAACACGTGTTTATGACATGTTTATGGTGTGACACAACCAAAGTGAGACGCTCCAAATGTGTCCGTTTGATGCATGTGTACATAATTGCATCCTTAGAAAAGCCCTTATAATAAGTTTACCTCTGACAGATTGACGAATTCAGTTGCAAAATGGATTGCTGTGCATTGTAGGCCAATGAGAGAAAATGAACAATATATTGCTTTCTAAAGCCACTTTTTTGCCTATTCAATTCTTTACTTGAATGCCACAATATTGTAATTTATTTTAATTATCTGAATTATTATATTTAAAGTATTATATTATATTTGTAATTATTTAATTATTATATATTGAATTGTTTTTATTTGGGAGTCTTTCTCTGAAAATATTGATATATTTGATTAATTGCAATTAATTCAATAGTCCAGTCAAGTCATTTTTATTTGTATTGCGCTTTTCACAACACACATCGTTTCAAAGCAGCTTTACAGAAAATCATGCATTAACAAAAAATGAAAATGTAATATCTATAAAGTCTTAGAGTGATCACTGTGTAGTTTGATTAAATATGATTGTAAATTATGTATAGAAATTAAATAATTAAATAATAATTGTATTTAGAACCCCTGTGAGCAAACTGAAGGCGACTGTAGCAAGGAACACAAAACTCCATAAGATGTTGGTTAATGGAGAAAAATAACCTTGGGAGAAACCAGGCTCACTGTGGGGGCGTTACTGTAGTTGAACCCAGCTGCATGGTGATGTTGTGTTCAACAGCAGGGTTGGCTGGAAAGACAAGGAGTTCGGTCTTGGCTGGGTAAAGTTGCAGGTGGTGTTCCTTCATCCAGGCCGATATGTCTGCCAAACAGGCAGAGATTCGAGCAGTCACTGTGGTGTCGTTGGGCTGGAAAGACAAGTAGAGCTGTGTGTCATCAGCGTAGCAGTGGTAAGAGAAAACATGTGCCTGAATGATGGGCCCCAGTGATGTTGTGTATATAGAGAAGAGAAGTGGCCCAAGTGCTGAACCCTGAGGTACCCCAGTAAGTAGCTGATGTGACTTGGACACCTCACCTCTCCAAGCTACCTTGAAGGACCTACCTGAGAAACAGGAATTAAACCAGTCAAGCACAGTTCCTGTGATGCCCAGAGAAGAGAGGGTGGAGAGTAGGATCTGATGGTTGACTGTGTCAAAGGCTGCAGAAAGGTCCAGCAGAATCAGGACGGATGATCTGGATCTAGCTTTCGCCTGTCTCAGCGACTCAGTGACAGACAGCAGGGTAGTCTCAGTGGAGTGTCCACTTTTGAAGCCAGACTGATTGTCATCCAGCAGCTTTTTCTGTGAGAGATAGGCAGAGATTTGATTGAAAACTGCCCTTTCAAGTGTTTTTGCCATTAATGGGATGAGAGAGACTGGACTGTAGTGTTCTACATGTGTGGGGTTATGTGCAGGTTTTTTCAGCAGCGGGGTTACCTCAAGCCTGCTTAAATGTAGTGGGAAAGTGCCTGTAAGTAGAGTTGTGTTAATTATGTTCGTGAGTGCAGGTAGGATGGACAGAGAGATGGCCTGGAGAAGGTGGGGCCATTAGTCAGATTAATGACTAATGTCTTTGAAGTCCATTCTGGATTAACTGCAGAAGTTCACATAGATGCATTTTCCTCTTTTAGTTGGCAGATGAAGGCATTTGTTGGAAATTAAATGATAGTCTATGTATTCCATTTCAAGAGTGTAGTCCATCAATAGAAAAGGTGAGGCAGGCAGAGATCAATGAGGTGCTTTGCAGTTCAACTGGCAGGTCATTTTGGTGAGGTTCGGTGGGGTCCATCCATAAATCCAAGGTTCAGGCAGTGGCATATGAAGTATCCGATGTTTTACAGTTGGAGTTGGCATCAGTTCATCCTCTGAAGTCCATCTTAAAAGACTGAAGTGATGTCTAGCTAGCACCGGCTGTATTTAGTCGTCATCACTCAGAGACACATAGCAGTGGAGTCCGACACCAAGCAGGAACGGAGCTGGATCTGGCCGGCTCTGATAACCTTGGGATATGATTCCCTAGAAATTAAGTCTAGACTAAAGACTCATCTAATTAGCCAAGCATTCACCTAATTTATCTTTCAACTCACAATTAGGCTGCTTTAGTTAGGTCTGCCGGAACCAGAAACCTGAAACATTGATCATGATTTATAACTCTGCAATAAATTGAGTGGCATCTATGCTAATATTATTCTATTTGTTTCCCTGTCTCAACCTCGGGACTCCTATCTTGAGGTCACCAAAACTGGCTGGATCCAGGTCCATTCCTGCTTCGTGTTGGACTCCACTGCTACGTGTCTCTGAGTGATGATGACTAATAGCAGCCGGTGCCAGCCAAACATCACTTCAGTCTATTACAATGGACTTCAGAGGATGAACTGATGCCAACTCCAACCATAAGACATGGGATACTTCATATGCCATTGCTTGAACCTTGGACTTAGGATAGACCTCACCGAAATGACTGGCCGGTTGAACTGCGATGCACCTAACTGATCTCTCCCTGCATCACCTCGGTCTAATGATGGACTACACTCTTGAAATGGAATACATAGACTATCAATTAATTGCCAACAAAACCCTTCATCAGCCAACTAACAAGGACAATTGCATCTATGTGAACTTCTGCAGTTAATCCAGGATGGACTTCAAAGACATTAGTCATTAGTATTACAGTTCATACAAAACCTTTGATTAAACACTGACCCTTGATGACAACCGTGCACACCGGGTATCTGACCCAGGGAGGAAGGAAACCACTCTTTTGCTGAGCTGTTGGGTACCGCAGCCACTTGGGCATGCGGCGAAATCGAACAAAAAGGCAACAAAAGATTTTCCACCCGGCCCTCCACTGGGGAATGGAGTGGTCTTCTTACCAGCTCCAGATGAGTGGGTTTCATTGTCCCTGGGTCGCCCATCTCAGGGGTGCTTTGACGACCTCCGTGGGTTCTTAGTGGCCGACTGTGAGACGGGTGGCGTCTGCTTCCTGTGGTGGGCTCCACACAGGGGCTGGACCGAAGCGGCGGGCTGTGGTGGAGCCGGTGCAGTCACTGCAGGGGGACGCCCTTGGCAACGAGCAGACGGGGTGTGGGATCTTGAGCCGCGCCGGGGCAGGATATGCCGGATAGCCTCCACTAATGTGACCATCATTTGCCCGAGAGACCGCGCTGTGACCTTCGTCGCTCAGAGAGTGAGGTCGGTTGCCGAGCGCAGTTCCTGCATCAAATCTGGGGCGAAACTACCCTCGTGCAGTTCTTTCAACGCCTTGGCTTGGTAGACCTGCAGGAGAGCCATGGCGTGCAGGGCAGAGGCAGCTTGTCCAGCAGCGCTGTAGGCTTTAGCCGTCAGGGATGACGTGAACCTACAGGGCTTGGATGGGAGCTTAGGGCGTCCACACCAGGTGGCGGCGCTCTGCGGGCATAGGTGCACTGCGAGCGCCTTATCTACTGGGGGAAATCGCCGTATAGCCCCTGGCCGCCCCGCCATCGAGGGTAGCGAGGGCGGGGGAACTGTGGAATCAGGGCCAGGCAGTAAAAGGTGCTGGGGAGGGGGCACTGGAGCGGGGCGTGGCTGCTTTGAACGGCTCTGTGAGCCCAGGAACCAATCATCGAGCCACGAGGGTTCAGGGGAGAGCGGAGGGTTCCACTGTAACCCAACGCTCGCGGCCGCCCCGGAAAGTATGTCCATAATATCTGCATCAGCCTGTGACTGGGCAATCATCCTCGAGGGGGGGAGCCCAGCTGAGGCTTCTGCGTCCGACTGGACAAGCCTGCTCTCCGATGCTGCGCTCGAGAGCTCATCATCTTCGTGGGCTCCGAACAAGAGGCGGACTCATCCGGAAGCCCGACTGGGGCAGACGAGCGTGCTGGGGAATGGGAGATCCACGGGGGGATACCCGGCGGAGGCGATCCCATTGGGGTCCCCAAATCACCCCCAGTGCTAGGCGCGCTGGCCTCATACCCGCAAGTAGAAGGACCGAGGCGGGGAGCCGCTGGGGTGGCTTGCTTACGAAAGCAAGCCACGACTGCAACGTTGCCATGGTCATGTTCTCACAGTGAGAACATGAACCATCCACAAACGCTGCCTCTGTGTGGGTCGCGCTCAGACACAAAAGACAGCGGTCATGAAGTTGAGAGATAACAACCGCAACCAGGAATAACACACAATCGGAAAGGCATCTTTAAAAAGACGCGTCTTTAAAAAGACGTTCTGTGTGTGCCGCTCTTTTAGAGAAATATACTCTTTTTGAGAAGAAAACTCTTTCAGAAAATATAGTCTCTAATTTTCTTCTGCCGAAGCACCCAGGGGCGTTCTCTGCAGTGCACCAGTGCAGAGGAGGGAGAAGCCGCTGAAATGTGCCATCAGATCCAGCAGAGGTGAATGAACAGTAGAAATTCAGCTCAGTGAGCATGATCGTTCGGCTCCGAAGAGAAAATTTGAATGAGTGGTTGCATACCAGCTCCTTTTATACCGTATGTCCGTGGGAGTGGCATGCAAATACCACTTGCCAATTTTCATTGGCCTTTTATCAAAGACCAGAGGTGTCTCGGGCTCCCAAGAGTGACCCCTAGTGTCACTACATCGACACAACATCGAGTGAGTGACAGATAGGGAACTGGATCGTGTAGCCAAGGCAAATTGTCCTGATAAGCCACCGCGAGGGGCTGTAGAGTGCTAACCAGGCCTCCAGCCTCTGTGACAGCGGCACCAGGGGGACGACTGGACCTACCGTGCCCGGGCAGGGTGGTTCGTGGCAAGGCAGAGCAGGCGCCCCACCTGGAAGACAGCCCAGGGGAGACGTGCTGCTCCTTAAGCCCGCAACGATGGCCAGTGACTGGGGTGGCCCCAGAGACCAGCGGCCCCAGAGACCAGCACACTTACCTGTTCACCGGCTGTCTCTCGACAGAGATTGAGGGAACGGGATGTACTCGCGTTCGCCTGATTGACCGGAAAGACTTCTAGCGCCTGGTCGTTGTGAGTGCGCTGGCCCAGGGAATGAGGAAACTGCTCTTATATTGCCCGGAGGGCACATGGCGATGTAATACTCACTATGTGCTGGCCCTGGGGCGATGGTGGGGCTGGAGAGATGCCCCGGGCCAGACAGGTGAGGAGAAGTTGCCTCATCCCTGGACGGCCCATGTCAGGACCACCTTGAAGCCTGTCTGGGGTTCTTGGGGGCTGGCTGACGGGCAGGTGGAGCTGACTTCCCATGGGAGGATCTTAAAGGAGCTGGGGCTCGCAGTGCAGGGGAACGGCTCTGGTGAGAAGCAGACGGGGTGCGGACCTCGGTGGCCTGAAGGTAGCTGGGTCGCGCCATGGCAGGATGTGTTTAATCACCTCAGTCTGCTCCTTCACCGTCGAGAACTGATGGGCAAAATCCTCGATGGTGTTGCCAAAAAGCCCCCCCTTGTGGACTTTCTCAGCGTCACGGATCTCCGCAAGGTTGAGCCACAGGTGCCACTCTTGGACCACAAGAGTGGACATCGTCCGGCCCAGGGCACGCGCCGTGACCTTCGTCGCATGTAAGGTGAGGTCGGTCGCAGTGTGCAGTGCCTGCATCAGCCCTGGGTCAGTCCTACCCTTGTGCAAATCTTTCAATGCCTTGGCCTGGTGGACCTGCAAGATGGTCATGGCATGCAGGGCAGAAGCGGACTGACCCGCGGTCTTGTAAGCCTTCGTCATTAAAGAGGAAGAGAACTTACAGGCCTTGGAAGGGAGTCTTGGTTGGTCGCGCCAGGTGGCTGCGCCCTGCGGGCATAAATGCACCGCTATTATGCGCTCTACCTGGGGAAGCCCGACATATCCCTTAGCCGCTCCGCCGTTGAGGGTAGTCAGAGTGGACAAGGCCGTGAAGCGTGTACAGGCAGTAAAAGGTGCCTTCCACAAATTTGTTTATCCTCGTGCACTTTCAGGAAGAAAGGCACCGGGCCGGGACACGGCCGTGAGTCACGCTCCGAGCCCAGAAACCAATCATCCAGCCACGAATGCTCAGGGAAGGGTAGAGGGTTCACTTCAGCCCGATGTTCGCAGCCTCCCGGGCAAGCTCAGCGTTCGACTCATCCTGTGCTCTACCGCCCGTGGGCAGGAGCTCAAAAGATTTTTCCACTTCTGATAGCAGAAGCCCACCCTCCGATGCTGCGACCGAAAGCTCATCCTTGTCGCGAGCCGCGAACAACACATAAAACCCGCCCTGAGGCAGACCGCCTGCATCGCTCGTCAGCTCGTCCAGAAAGAACGACCGTGCTGGGGTATGGGAGGTCCACGGGGGCTGAGCCGGCAGAAACACTCCCATGTCCACATCCAGATCACCAGCGGTGCTTGCCGACCTGACCGGCTGAGTGTCAGCCCAGGACGGACCGGGTTGGGGAGCAGCCGCGGTTGCTCCTTGCTTCATGAAGAGGGAAGTGAGCCGCAACTGCAACGTTCTCATGGGCATGTTCTCGCAATGAGAACACAACCCTTCCACGAAAGCCGCCTCGGCGTACTGGCGACCCAGACACTTGAGGCAAATCTCATGGATATCTGGAGAGAGATAATGGCCACATCCAGTAGCGCAAACGCGGAAGGACATCTTTAAAAAGACGCCAAGCATTTGCGCGAGCTCTTTTAGAGAAAATATACTCTTTTGAATATACTCTTTTAGCACCTGCAGACTCAGGCTGCCGAAGCACCCAGGGGAAGCACCACACTCGACCGTGCGAGGGTATGTGCTGTAAAATATCCAGCAGTGTAGCAAGAGGTGAGAGGACGAACACACAAGCATTCGGCTCCGAAGAAAAAAATCTGAATGAGTGATGCACGCCATCTCCTTTTATACCCGTATGTACAGGGCAGAGAGTTGAATGCAAATTCCACATTTCTATTTTAAGCAAAGGTGATTGGGGCTCTCAAGATCGAACCCCTAGTGTCACTACATCGACACAACGTCGAGTGAGTGACAGACAGGGAACTAGCATTAACCAGAACTTTTACATTTACTCTAATGTCAGGCACTCTCGCCCCCAGAAGACATTTGACTAAGGTGGCTGGAGTCTCTAATTTTACATTCATTATATAGAATCCCCTAGAACAGGGTGATTTTAACAGGATTCTCAGTGGGTGCATTAGTGGGAAGAACTTGTTGGAAACACTAACAGGAACAGAAGAGTGGTGTCGCTTCGCCCTGAGGCTATGCCCATTCGCCCTGCTGCAGGGGCTCTACTGCCAGAACTGAAGAGTGTACATGTCTCGCTGTACTGGCCGCATCTGAAATAGTATCTAACAGCTACTTTACTTTCACAATATAAAAGTAAAGTGTTGTAAGTGTGTTAATAGAATGATAAAGTAGAGAAGAAAAATAGAGAAGGCTTAGCAGGCTACAAACACAAACTCGAGCTACGTGCTGATCAAACTTGAGCTACGCACAGTGCTATACACTCTGTTTGAGCTCATGTTTCGTAATATTATATTTGTTTTTATTTATGTTCAGTCGATATTTTTCTCACTCTAATATTTCAGATGTGCAAGTGAAACTAAACCAGCACCACATGTAACTTTCAGATGTTAAAGGGAAAGTGTAGATGTAGAGTAAAAAAAGTACTTACATTTCCATCTGTTTCACATACACACATATCATATAGCTTCTGAAGATATAGATTTAACCACCCTTTTGAATACTTCTTAAATTTAAAACATGCTGACTCTCGGGGAGTCACGTGATGCCATGTGGGGTTCGGATGTGTGAACAGTGAGCTCTGCGCACTTTGCTAGTTTTAATAATTTTTATGTCAGCAACGACCAACGACTGGTGAGATTCGATACACCCTGATCCTTAACTGGTCTAGGAAGACAATATGTCAAGGAATTCAAAATCCTCGGGCTCTGGAGACATTAAAAGACACTTACGTGCTCAAAGTGACACCCCTGAGCAGCAGGCCACAAGCCAGGGAGACGATTTGGCCAGAGAAGTGAAGGAAATTCAGCGAGAATTGTTGAACTGTCGGCAATGCTGACGAAGGATGTTGGTGACTTGGAGGATCTTGCTGTAATACGTAGATCGATCACTGCCATGGAGACGAAATTCACTGAGGTGGTTACAAGAGTGGGGGATGTCGAGAAATGGATCGATTATCTGGAGTCATCAGAGAGGGAATTAGCTGCTAATCCACTAGCGACCAAAGTGGATTTGGAGCACGTCTGGAAAAAGTTGGAGGACTTGGAGAATTGCATTCGGCGGAATGACGTCCGAATTGTTGGAATTCCTGAGGAAGAAGAAGGTTGGGATATGGTGAAATTCCTGGACGGGCTCTTACCCAGTCTGCTTGACATAACAGGCCATAAACTGGAAATCAAGCGAGCTCACAGGGTTCTGGCTCGGCGATCCGCTGAGGGACACAGGCTCGATCAATTCTGGCCAAATTTCTGAGATCATCTGATAAAGATCTTGTGTAACGTGAAATATAAAGGAAGGCTTTCTTGGAAGAACCACAGCATTTTCTTGTTCCCAGACTTTGCAAATTCGACAAGAGAGAAATGTGATCGATTCAAGGAATGCAAGAAGCTCTTACATCAACAGAAGGTCGCTTTTGCACTGATGTTCCTGGCCAAATTGAGAATAGATGCTAAGGATGGCCGCAAAATATTTACATGTCTCTAGCAAGCGATGTCCTTCATAAAGTCAATGGACTGAGTAAGTAATTTTGTGGTACTCAAGTTGCAGTCAAATGGGCCGGCTCACTGAACATTCGTTTGACTGCCTGAGGAAACTGAACAGCTTTTATTTTTGTGCTGGTTCCGCTAGCGGCTGGAGCTTGTTTTGTGAAGGAACATACCTTCAGGACAGTTATATCGATGAATCTACATGTTCTTTCTGTTTATTCTGCCTATTGGCTGGAGTTTGTTTTATAGATTATCTTCTGTTGTGTAATTCTGTCTCACAAAATGTGTACGGCAAAGTTGTCACGGGGACTCTCGCAGGCGTACATGGACTGTATGAGTTTAGCAGGATGGACACCTGTTGGCGCTGTTGTGCGCGGGGTTAATGGGCACGTTTTTCTTTTTTCTGTTTGTTTGGTTCGGGGGGAAGTTCAGGGTTTGATTGTTGCACTAATGTTGGAATATTGTCTTTATAATTTTATTTTTGACACACAATCAATTTTTTCTAATATGTCAAAATGTCAAATGTTAATATGAGTGGATTGTCTCTCTCCACGTGGAATGTGAATGGGTTGGGGCACCCCATGAAAAGAAGGAAGGTTATTTCTCTTCTTAAAGGAAGAGAAATAACCAGTATGTAAGATTCATAAACCTTGTTATTAATGACACCTGTGGCCGTTAAATGAACTGCAGCCAGCTACCTGTTGCTCGTGCTCACGCTCGAGCACACACTCCATATGGATGCGAGCGAGCGAGCATCGACCAAAACAATGACGTAACGTACAAAGAGACAACGTGATTCACCAGCATCATGCTGACAGATGAGGTAGCATAATTAAAATTACACAGTTATGATTGTTTTACTACAAACTTTGAGACTGTATATTATATTTGACTCTTCAGTGCTGGAACAGGGCTAAAACAAAGTGTGGATATAGGTCTGACTATGCGAGACTGTAAATTGAAGTAATCACTTTTCTTTGCATGATACATTGACTGCATTTATACAATAGCATATCTCGGCATTAGCTAGCTAGCCAGCTTTATCAAGAGCTGTTAGCTAAATTTGGTGGATGATGACAGTAGCTGTTTATAAAATAGACTGTACATTATAAATATTTTGACAATTCAGTATTGATGTGATTCCATCACAACTGTCATTTTGATATATCGATGCGCTATTGTTTTATAATAATAGAATGTATATATTTTCTGTATAAGCAAGTTACGTTACACTAATTAATGGGTCTTTTTGCATTATCTTGAACATTGTCTAGCATTCATTGCATGTGTTATTGTAGTTCAGCTAAAATTACACAGATCAATCCTTATGGCACTATATTTCACATACTTTGCAGTTTTGTAAGCTTACCTGTCCAATAAGAAGAACACCAATTCAAGGTCAGTTTTGATCCCCAAAACCAAACGAAGGTCCCTCCAGGAATCAAATGCCCTGCCGATGTTCACTCTAGTTTTCGCTCGACCACGATCACGTTCCCGCTTAGCCAGACTGGATTCAGTAGATAAATGTTTTTTTTTTTTGGCTTACTCTGAGTTTGTGTAGGAGTCGGTGTTGTGATGGGAGCTGGACGTTTGCTGGATTCCATCTCTAAGATAACGTTACATAGTGTTGCAGTTTGTTGTCGCTGTTGAATAGCAGATGAGAAGCTATTACTGTCTGAGGCAAGGCTCTCGGGAGCGCCATAAATGTCACATCCTTTGGATTTTCCCGGCAAAAGCGACCTGCTCCCTTCGCATGAAAATCAGTCTACAGGCTTTAATAGGCAACCTAGGAAGTCTGGAAAGGGCTCATTTTTTAAGTTGCATTACAAGCCATTCACACATTGGCAAAAAAAGGGCGAATATTACATGTAAATTGTTACATATTGCACTTTTATACGTAAGAAATATGATATAGTGTTTCTTCAAGAAACGCATCTTTCCCAAACAGGAAGCTGAAAAATTTGGGAAGATATGGGGTGGACATGTTTTCTTTAGTGCTGGCTCAAGTAAGAGCAGGGGAATCATTACACTGATAAGTAAGCATTTACAATTCAAATGTCTCAAACAGATTAAAGATAAATTAGGAAGAGTCATTATTGTTTTAGCAGAAATTCAGGGGCAAAGTTTGATTTTGGTTAATATTTACACACCGCTGATGATCAGGGCTTTTTTATAGATCTTGAAGGGATGTTGCAAGCCGCTGGCACCCCTCATGATATAATATTGGGAAAAGACTTTAATCTATTGATGGACTCAGTCCTTGATCATAGTGAAGCAAAAGTGTGTAAGCCCCCTAGAGCAACATTGACGTTTCACAGGATGTATAAAAATCTTGGTCTTACAGATATTTGGAGACTTTTGAGCCCATCTGGTAGGGACTATACTTTTTTTTTTTCAACAGTCCATAAGATTTATTCTAGAATAGATTTTTTTTTTTTAAATCTAAGTCCCTCATTTCATCTGTTGTTGATTGCTCAATTGGAAACATCTTAGTCTCATATCACGCCCTGGTGAGTTTAGAGGTGTTGCCACATACGGAGAAAAAGAAATCATAAAGTTAGCGCTTTAATGTATCCCTATTACAAAATCCTGAATTCCAACAAATGTTAAAGTATGAAATCAATGTTTATATGGAGACCAACTGGTCCTCAGTATCCTCTGTGGGCGTGGCTTGGAAGGCACTTAAGGCGTTTCTTAGGGGTCGGATCATACAATATGCCTCATTCACCAAAAAATCCAAAGCACGAGAACTCGTGGAGTTGGAAGGGAATATTAAAAGTGCCGAGGCAGAGCTGAAGCGCCGAATGTTGTCTGATGGCCTCAGAGAATTGACCTGATTGAAATACAGATATAATTCTATTTTGTCGCGGAAGGTGGAGTTTTGGCTATTCAGGGCAAGACAGTCATACTTTGAGTCGGGGGACAAAGCAGGGAAGCTTTTGGCTAGATATATAAAGCAAAGAGAGTCTTTTTTTACCATTCCCTCAGTGAAATCTGCCAGTGGTAAAATATTTACCTCAGCCATTGATATTAATAATGCTTTTAAAGAATTCTGATCTCTATAGTTCCACGTCTTCGTTTACTGATGAAGATATTAGAAACTTTGAGGAACCATTAGAACTCTCTAAACTGACGATTTCTCTTGATTCTGAGATAACCTGGCGAGGTAATTAAGGCCTCGCCAAACAGGTAAGGCTCCGGGGCCAGACGGCTTTGCCGCTGAATTTTTAGATCTTATGCTACAGAACTGTCTCCACTTTTGTTAGAAGTTTATACGGAATCATTAAAGAATGGAAAGCTTCCGCCAACCATGACACAAGCCCGGATCAGTCTGATTCTTAAAAAGGACAAAGATCCAAGTGAGGCAAGATAATTTCCCTGATCCAGCTAGATGTAAAAATATTGTCAAAAATTCTGGCTAACCGATTAAGTATAGTTATGACATCTCTTATACATATAGATCAGGTGGGGTTTATTTGGGGTCGCAGCTCTTCTGATAACATTAGGCGTTTTATCAATATCACGTGGTCAGTGGCTAATGATCAGACTCCGGTCGCTGCCATCTCACTTCACACCGAAAAGATGTTTGATATGGTAGAATGGGATTATTTTTTTAAGATTTTGGAAATATACAGGTTTGGGAATACATTTATTGGATGGATTAAGTTACTTTATAGACACCCAGTAGCGGTGGTACAAACAAATTGATTAATTTCAGATTATTTTACTCTGGATAGGGGCACCCGGCAGGGTTGCCCTCTTTCCCCATTATTGTTCTGTCTTGCCCTGGAACCATTAGCAGCCGCGATAAGAAAGGAAGATGATTTTCCAGAGGTGGTGGCGGAAGGTATGCACATAACTTTTTGCTTTACGCAGATGATATTTTATTATTCGTCTCCAACCCCACTAGATCTGTGCCTTGCCTCCACAGAATTAGTAATTCCTTTTCTAAGTTCTCAGGATACAGAGTCAATTGGTCTAAATCCGAAGCTTTGGCTCTGACAGCATATTGCCCAGTGACGGCTTTTCAGCCGGGCATCTTCCAGTGGCCCAAATAGGGCAATAAGTATTTGGGCATTTTATTCTCAGCAAATTTGTGTGATTTAGTTAGAGTTAATTTTGACCCCTTAATAAAAAGGTTTTCGAGCAATGTGGGCAGGTGGGCTTCATTACATTTATCTATGATTGGTAAGGTTAATGTTATTAAAATAAACTGTATTCCAAAATTCGACTACCTGCTACAGTCACTCCCTAGTGGTGGGCTAGGCCTACCCAAAATTTTGTTTTATTATTATGTGTTTGGCCTCAGACATTTGGCTCATTGGTCGCTTCCATCTGAAAAAGCCCCTCCCTGGCTTTGTATTGAACAGGAAGTTCTTGCCCCTATTTTGCCATTGCAAATCCTTTCTATCAATCTAACCGGAGAACTTAAATTACACCCCTTTATCTCGCATTTGCACTTGGTATGGACAAAAATGTCCAGAGTGTTTAATTTGGATATTTATCTAAATGTTTCCTCGAGCTTATGGCTGAACCCTAAACTACGTTTTATTAAGTCCCCTATGCTGGTCAGAGTGGATTCAAATCAAATCAAAATCAAATCACTTTATTTTCACTCAACCATATACACAAGTGCAACAGTGGGTGAAAGTCTTGGGTGCAGTTCCGAGCAACATAGCAGTCATGACAGTGATGAGACATATATCAATTTACAATAAACATCAGATTTACAACACAATTTACATATCTAATATACACCTAGTTACTCACAACACAATATACAAATAATAATATACAATGTACAGTATACAATACACACAATATAGAATACACATACACACAATATAGAATACACAATATACAATAAAAATAGTATATATAAAATATACAGTAGGTTGTATTGTGCTGTATTGACATTCAGGCTGTCGATTGATAGTCAGTTGCCAGTGTGTTGTTAAGAGAGAATATAATTTATGACAGTCCAGTGCGAGATTAAAGTGCAGTGCTGATGTATATTGATTTTGAGAGATCAAGTGTTCAAAAGTCTGATTGCTTGGCGCAAGAAGCTGTCATGAAGTCGGCTGGTGTGGGTCCTGATGCTGCGATACCGCCTGCCTGATGGTAGCAGTGAGAGCAGCCCATGGCTCAGGTGGCTGGAGTCTCTGATGATCCTCCAAGCTTTTTTCACACACCGCCTGGTATAAATGTCCTGGAGGGAGGGAAGCTCACCTCCGATGATGTGTCTGGTAGTTTGCACCACACTTTGCATGGCTTTGCGGTTGAGGGCGGTGCTGTTGCCGTACCAAGCAGTGATGCAGCCAGTCAGGATGCTCTCTACAGTGCTGGTGTAGAACCGTGTGAGGATGTGGTGGTTCATTCCAAACTTCCTCAGCCATCTCAGGAAGAAGAGGCGCTGGTGAGCCTTCTTCACAATGGCCTCAGTGTGGACGGACCATGTGAGTTCCACAGTGATGTGGACACCCAGGAACTTGAAGCTGCTGACTCTCTCCACTGGTGCTCCATTGATGGTGATGGGCTTGTGTTCTCTGTCTTTTCTCCTGAAGTCCACCACAAGCTCCTTGGTCTTGCTGACACTGAGGGAGAGGTTGTGCTCCTGACACCAGTGTGTCAAAGTGTGAACCTTCTCTCTGTAGGCTGTTTCATCATTGTCAGTGATCAGACCTACCACCGTCGTATCATCAGCAAACTTGATGGCACTGGAGCTATGTGTTGCCACACAGTCATGTGTGTACAGGGAATACAGGAGTGTGCTAAGAACACAGCCCTGCGGGGCTCCAGTGTTGAGGGTCAGTGATGAGGAGATGTTGCTTCCCATTCTAACCACCTGGTGTCTGCCTGACAGAAAGTCCAGGATCCAGCTGCACAGTGAGCTGTTTAAGCCCAGAGCTCGGAGTTTCTCATCAAGCTTGGAGGGCACTATGGTGTTGAATGCTGAGCTGTAGTCTACAAACAGCATTCTCACATATGTGTTCCTTCTTTCCAGGTGGGAGAGAGCAGTGTGTAGTGTAGATGCAATGGCATCATCTGTGAAGTGGTTGTTGCGGTATGTAAACTGCAGTGAGTCCAATGAAACAGGCAGCACAGAGCAGATGTAATCTCTGATTAGTCTTTCAAAGCATTTGCTGATAATGGGGGTCAGAGCAACAGGACGCCAGTCATTTAAGCAAGTGATTTTGGATTGCTTTGGTACAGGCACAATGGTGAACATTTTAAAGCATGAGGGGACCACAGACAAGGCTTTACGGATATTCACCCGTCAGAAGGATCGGGTTACATCCACTACAGAGACGTAGAGTGAACTAACCTCTGTAGCTTCAGCCGCGAGAGCTCTCTCCGCAAGGGCGGTGTTATTTCCCTCGAAATGAGCATAAAAAGTATTAAGCTCATCCGGGAGAGAGGCAGCGGTGTTCACGGCAGAGCTTTTATTCCTTTTGAAGTCTTTGATGATATTAATTCCCTGTGGATTGTAAGGGGGGTTACTACACTCGGTGACCTATATGAGAGTAGTGTGTTGAGATCCTTCGAAAATTTGGTTTAACATTTTGGGATCCCAGATCTCAGTTTTTTAGGCATCTACAGCTGCACCACTTGTTCTGTACTATTTTTGGGAATAGCATTCACCCCCATAAAGCGGCAGATACTATGAGAGTGGTATTTACTGCTTTTGGAAAAGGCATCAGTGTATTACTCCCTGTTAATTCAGAGTCTGGGGGATGGAACCTCGACCACTCACAAGAGATTATGGGAGAAAGATTTAAACTTGGAATTGGAGGAGGGAGAGTGGGCTGGGAATCTAAAAAACGTCAAGACTGCATCTAGAGACGCAAGGGTGCACCTTATGCAATTCAAGATTTTACATCAGTTCTGTTGGACCACTTTTAGATTGTATAGGCTTGGTCTTAAAGACACACCCACCTGTTGGCGATGCCAATCAGAGGATGGAGACATAATCCATGTCTTTTGGGGGTGTGTTGAGATCCAGGAGTTTTGGTTGAAGTTTCAGAGTCTGGTGTGCGATGTATTAGGCACTTGGGTATCATTTTGCCCCAGACTCTGTATTTTGGGTGATGGGGCGGTCATCGACATTGAAAATAGACACATAAAGAGTTGAGTCTTAACCAGTGTCATGATCGCCAGACAGATCATTTTAAGGGGCTGGAGGTCGGCTGGAGCACCCTCCTTTCAGGAGTGGTGCTCGGAGATGGGAAGGGTGGCGGCCTTTGAGGAGGGGTCGTTTAGAAGAATAAGGAAGTACAACAGGTTTGTGGAGAAATGGGGCAGGTATATATCATTTTATGGATGGGTGATTATTTTTATTATATATATATATATATATATATATATATATATATATATATATATATATATATGCATATTTTTTTTTTGGTGTGTGTGTCTATATAATTTGCGACCACCGGGATGTTGTTGGGGCTGGGACGGGGTTCGGGATTGGGAGGGGTAATAGTGGGGGTTAAGATTGATTCTGTGTATATATGTTTTGTTTTTCTGTTTTTATTTATGAGAATCAATAAAAAATTGTTAATCTGAAAAAAGCACTGGTTTATAGTTTCGAAGGTTGTGGGTTCGAATACCCACGACAACAAATCAAGCAGTTAAAATTTCTGTTGTTACGGAGATCTTTGCATTGGGCTTACTAAATGGTTGCTTGGCTTCTCTCCAATCATAATTACATTTTTTATTTTGTTGTATAGATACATAAAAACTAAGTTGATTATTGTGAATATGATGATTGGCTGTGATAGCTCTATGTTCCCTATCTGTCACTCACTCGACGTTGGTGTCGATGTAGTGACACTAGGGGTCACTCTTGGGAGCCCGAGACACCTCTGGTCTTTGATAAAAGGCCAATGAAAATTGGCGAGTGGTATTTGCATGCCACTCCCCCGAACATACGGGTATAAAAGGAGCTGGTATGCAACCACTCATTCAGATTTTCTCTTCGGAGCCGAACGGTCATGCTCATTGAGCTGAATACTACTGTTCATTCACCTGCTGGATCTGATGGCGCATTTCAGCGGCTTCTCCCTCCTCTGCACTGGTGCACTGCAGAGAATGCCCCTGGGCGCTTTGGCAGAAAAACTAGAGAGTATATTTTCTGAAAGAGCATTTTTCCCCTCTAAAAGAGTATATATTTCTCTAAAAGAGTGCACACACGGAACGTCTTTTTAAAGACGCGTCTTTTTAAAGATGCTTTTCCGATTGTGTGTTATTCTTGGTTGTGCTCGTTATCTCTCGCATTCTAACGGTCACGATCACTTTCTTTCGTGTCTGGGCACTGCTCACGCGGAGACAGCGTTCGTGGATGGTCACATTCTCATTGCGAGAATGTGTCCATGGCAACGTTGCGGTCGCGGCTCGCCTTCGTGAGGAAGCGAGCCACCCCAGAGGCTCCCGCCTCGGTCCTTTTACCCACGGGTTTGAGGCCAGCGCGGCTAGCACTGGGGGCGATTTGGGGACCCCAATGGGACCGCCTCCGCCGGGTATCCCCCCGCGGACCTCCCATTCCCCAGCACACTCGTCTGCCCCGATCGGGCTTCCGGGTGAGTCCGCCGGCTCGTCTCACGGCGAGTTCGACCTCTTATTCGGAGCCCGCGAAAGTGATGAGCTCTCGAGCGCAGCATCGGAGAGCGGGCTCGTCCAGTCGGAAGCCTCAGCTGGGCTCCTCCCTTCGGGGTCGATCGCCCAGTCACAGGCTAACGCGGAGATGACGACATGCTTTCCCGGACAGCCGCGAGCGTCAGTTAGAGTGGATTTCACCGCTCTTCCCTGAACCCTCGCGGCTCGGTGATTGGTTCCTGGGCTCGCGGCACCGCTCAAAGCCACGCCCCGCCCCGTTCCTTTCTTCCCGGAAGTGCATGAAGAGCTGACAAGGTCGCGGGAGGCACCTTTTACTGCCCGGTCCCGATCTTTTCAGCTTCCCTGCTCTCACTACCCTCGATGGTGGGGCGGCCAAGGGTTACTGGGCAATCCCCTGGTGGATAAAGGCGCTCGCGGTGCACCTATGCCCGCAGAGCGCCGCCATCTGGCGCGGGTGCCCAAAGCCCCTGTCCAAGGCCTGTAGGTTTACGTCGTCTCTGACGGTCAAAGCCTACGGCGCTGCTGGACAAGCCGCCTCCGCCCTGCACGCCATGGTTCTCCTGCAAGTCCGCCAAGGCGCTAAAGGAACTGCACGAGGGTAGTTCCGCCCCGGGATTGATGCAGGAACTGCGCTCAGCGACCGACCTCGCTCTCCGAGTGACGGAGGTCACGGCGCGGTCTCTCGGGTGGACGATGGCCACACTAGTGGTCCAGGAGCGCCACCTTTGGCTCAACCTGGTCGAGATGGGTGAGGCCGACAGGACACGATTCCTTGCTGCCCCCATTTCCCAGGCGGGCCTATTCGGCGACACCGTCGAGGACTTTGCCCAGCAGTTCTCGATGGTAGAGCAGTAGATGGATGCTAGCCGGCTTGTCCTGCCCCGGCGTGGCTCAAGATCCTGCACCCCATCTACTCATCGCCGAGGGCGTCCCCCTGCGGTGACTGCACCGGCTCCGCCGCAGCCCGCCCCTCCGGCCCGGCCCTGGCGTAGAGCCCACCGCAAGAAGCCGACGCCACCCGTCTCACAGCCGGCACCGAAGAACCCACGGAGGTCTTCGAAGCGCCCCTGAGACGGGCGACCCAGGGACAACGAAACCCGCTGCTCTGGAGCTGGTAAGCAGATCTTCTTTTTGTTACCTTTTGCAATTAATTGGGCTGCATGCCCAAGTGGCTGCAGTACTCAAGAGCTCCGCAAGAGTGGTTTCCTTGTTCCCTGGGTCACATATTCGGTGTGTACGGCTGGCATCACGACCACCGTCCACCACTCCATTTGGCAGGTTGGCGCTCCAGCGGTGGTCTCCCGCCCTGAGCGCCCAGCTGTGGCACAAATCCACCCCCGATGTGACAGTCTCCATGGGTCATGAGGACAGGCCTCTTCCTCCCCCGTCCCAGGCTGTTCCGGGGGTGGTCACAAGGAGCCAGGTAAGTGCTTTGATGTCCTCGGACTCAGCATGGCCACGATGTGGTGTGGCACCTCAAGCTCCGCCCCGCCGCGAGGCCCCACCCGCCGGTACAGTACCGAAAAAAGGCGGTGGGTTGCGGCCAATCTTGGACCTGCGAGTACTGAACCGGGCCTTACACAGACTCCCGTTCAAGATGCTGACGCAAAGACGCATTCTAGCGAGCGTCCGGCATCAAGATTGGTTCGCGGCGGTAGACCCGAAGGATGCGTACTTTCACGTCTCGATCCTTCCTCGACACAGACCCTTCCTGCGGTTTGCGTTCGAGGGTCAGGCGTATCGGTACAAGTCCTCCCTTTCGGCCTGTCCCTGTCTCCTCGCATCTTTACGAAGATCGCAGAGGCTGCCCTTGCCCCGTTAAGGGAGGTGGGCATTCGCATTCACACAGGAACCTGGTGCTCTCACACCTCAGCCGACTAGGGCTTCGGGTCAGCTGGGAAAAGAGCAAGCTCCTCCCGGTTCAGAGCATCTCTTTTCTCGGTTTGGAGTTGGACTCAGTCTCCTTGACGGCACACCTTACGAACGAGCGCGCCCAGTCGGTGCTGGTCTGTTTGAAGGCGTTCAAACAGAAAACAGCGGTTCCACTGAAACATTTTCAGAGGCTCCTGGGGCATATGGCGTCCTCGGCGGTGGCCACCCCGCTCGGGTTGATGCATATGAGGCCGCTTCAGCACTGGCTCCAGACTCGAGTCCCGAGACGGGCATGGCGCCACGGGACACACCACGTGGCATTACGTCGGTCTGTCACCGTCTTTTCAGCCCTTGGACCGACCTCTCGTTTCCACGAGCAGGTGTTCCACTAGAACTGGTCTCCAGGCGCGTCGTGGTCACGACAGACGCCTCCAAAATGGGCTGGGGCGCTGTTGGCAATGGGCACGCAGCCGCCGGCCTCTAGACGGGTCCGCGGCTGCGTTGGCACATCAACTCCCTCGAGTTACTGGCAATTCTGCTCGCCCTGCGGAGGTTCCGGCCGTTGATCCAGGGCAAGCACGTGCTAGTTCGGACAGACAGCACGGCAGCAGTAGCAAATGTCAACCACCAAGGCGGTCTGCGCTCCCGCTGTATGTCATAACTCGCCCGCCGTCTCCTCCAACGGAGTTAGCAGCACCAAGTCGCTGCAAGCCACTCACACCCCGGGCAACCTCAACACTTCGGCGGACGCGCCGTAACAACAGGTTACCCTCAAGGGAGAGTGGAGACTCCACCTTCAGGTGGTCCAGCTGATTTGGAGTCGATTCAGTCAGGCACAGGTGCACCTGTTCGCCTCCCAAGAATCCTCCCACTGCCCGCTCTGGTACGCCCTCACCGAGGCCTTCCTCGGCATAGACGCGCTGGCACACAGCTGGTCCCCTGGCATTCGCAAATATGCGTTTTCCCCAGTGAGCCTGCTCGCACAGACCCTGTGCAAGGTCAGGGAGGACGAGGAGAAGGTCGTCCTGGTAAGCACCCTACTGGCCCTTCCAGACGTGGTGCTCGGACCTCACGCTCCTCGTGACAGCTCCCCCCGGGCAAATTCCCCTGAGGAAGGCCCTTCTTTCTCAGGGAAGGGGCACCATCCGGCACCCGCGCCCAGACCTCTGGAATCTCCATGTCTGGCCCCTGGACGGGACGCGGAAGACCTAAGCTGTCTACCACCGCAGCAATTCACATTAATATGCATGGGGGCATTTGTATGCAGGAGAACAAGACATTTTATTAACTATAGCAGCAAATTAACTGCACAAGCACATGTAACAGTTTCAAGAAAGTTTCAAGTTTCAAGATCTTTATTGTCATCTGTGCTTTTTTGCACAATTACATTCTTATTTTGTAAACTCCTCTCAAAAAACTTAGAAACTAAGCTTAGAAGATCTCCACCATGTCATGCAGACGTGTCACGTTCAGTGTGGATAGACAGTTTGATTGTTGCTGGAATCTTATCATGTTGCATCTGGTTAGGACACTAAAAATAATTCCTAAATTTAATTAAAAATAAAAATGTATTTCAAAGTGATAGCCATAAGATGTAAACAATGTAACATCCGAGGTTGTTACCCCTCCTACCAACCACCAGAGGGAGCCCTCTCCCGAATACTAACCCGAAACTGTACCGTTTCGTCTTTGGTGACTTCCTGTTTGAACTATATAAATACCATGCTGTTCCATTTTGACCTTGCGACTATCCAACTATCCAATATCCACACTTCCTTGAGCACTGGACATCCTGGCATCCAAAGAACTGTTACCCTGGCGCATAATTCCTTCTGGTGGCCAACTTTGATTCATGATGTAACTAACTATGTAAAGTCTTGTCAGGTGTGTGCCCAATCCAAGACCCCCAGAGAACTGCCCATGGGGTTGCTTCAAACACTGCCAATACCACAAAGACCATGGTCCCACTTGTCCATCGACTTCGTCACAGACCTGCCAAACTCCCATGGTAACACTACCATTCTGGTAATAATAGATAGATTTTCTAAATCATGTAGACTTGTCCCTATCAAGGGTTTACCCACTGCCATGGAAACCGCTAATGCTTTGTTCCACCAAGTCTTTAGGGCTTATGGAATACCAGAGGACATCATGTCTGGCAGAGATCCACATTTCACGTCCTGAGTTTGGCAGGCTTTCTGCAAACAACTGGATATCAATGTGAGTCTCACCTCTGGTTACCACCCTCAGGCCAACGGACAGGTGGAACGTCTAAACCAAGAGATAGGCAGATATCTTCAGAGTTATTGTAGCCGTGAATAGGAGAAGTGGAGCGATTTCCTGCCCTGGGCCGAATATGCACAGAATTCCCTCACTCATACCTCTACGGGTCTAACCCCCTTCCAATGCATGCTGGGCTACCAACCCCAAATGTTTCCTTGGTCAGGAGAACCTTCTACGGTGCCAGCGGTGGACGATTGGATTAAACGAAGCAAGAGGGTGTGGGACAGCACACATGTCTGGCTACAGCGAGCGGTCAGAGCACAACGCTTCCAGGCAGACCGACGGAGGCGTCCCCATCCCAACTATCAGCCAGGACTGAGGGTCGAGTTGTCCACAAGGGATCTCAAGTTGCGGCTACCCTGCAGGAAGCTCAGTCCAAGGTATGTGGGTCCTTTCAGAATTATCCGTCAAATAAACCCAGTTACTTACCGTTTAGAGCTTCCTGCTAATTACTGCATCGCTCCTTCCTTCCATGTGTCCTTGCTGAAACCCGTCCACCTGGCGTCTGGCTCTGGAACCATGGATTCTGAGCCTCCACCTCCATTGGAGGTAGATGGAGCCCCAGCGTATATGGTCAGAGAGATCATGGACTCAAGACGACGAGGGAGCCAGATGCAATACTTGGTTGACTGGGAGGGCTACAGACCAGAGGAGAGATCATGGGTAGCTGCCAAGGACATATTGGACCCGTCCCTGATCCAAGAATTTATTCATGCCCGTCGTAATCATCCAGCACCACGACCAAGGGGATGTCCCAGTAGAAGAACACCAGGAGTTGTTCGTAAAGGGGTGGGGGGGGGGGGTTCTGTAACTCTGTACCGTTTCTTCTTTGGTGATTTCCTTTTTGAACTATATAAATACCATGCTGTTCCATTTTGACCTTGCAAAGTATTGCCAGTTTACCCTGCCTTACCAAGTGTTTTTCCATTGCCATTGCTGATTGTTTTCATGTTATGACCATTGCCTGTTTTCCTGAATTTACTGCCTTTTGGATACCCCTTTGTTTTGTTTGCCTTGTTGGACTGTCTTTTTGGTTTATTGGATTATACCGCTTGCTTTATGACTACCTCTATTTGCCTGCCGATTTGGATTGTTTGCTTATGTTCATAATAAACTTCCAGCACATGGATCCTAACACCGTCTCCATGGGTTAGGGTTAGGGTATATGCTATACACAGTAAACACGAGTTTTGTGTGATAAAAAGTTTTTTTCTTCGTTTTCGCTAAACTCATCAGTTTAGCTCATTATGACCCAGACATGTCTTAGAGTGGCGGTTCTTCAATGTGTCGTGAGTTGTTGACTCAAGAACTGTTTGAGCCAATTCTGTCTGATTCATGCATGAATCCTCCAAAACGGTTTTGTGAACTGGTTCAACCAGTTCATTGAAAAGATCTTTCTTTACACCAGGAATGCTCACACTTCTATAACATACTTTTTCATAATCTTTTTATAGTAAGAACTACCATGCAGGGAAGTGCAGACGGGGTGGCCACAGTGGCCTGAGCCACTGCCCCTTTGCCCACAAGGGCTGAATTTATATGCTCCAGAAGAGCATGTGTTGTGGATATGCTCTACATGGGTACACCAGGGTTAACAAATAAAAAAATCCATCCTCCATAAGGTGAGGTTTTGTCCAATCCAGGCCTTCACCTAAATGAATTGGACACCCCTGATTTATTATACCACTAAATATAGTATAGGGATCAAAACTGTGTTTAAAGTGACATTCACAGCAATGTGATCTACCATAATATGATGGTATCAAAAGTGAGAAGGACAGTGTTCATTTCCGTATTGCCTGTATATTACTTATTATTTGCTGTCTTGTACTCTTTTGGTTACTTGTTGTCTTGTTTGTAAAAGGGGTGTGGGGTGCCCTTACAAAAAATCTAGAGTTCATTGCAAATTTGCCACAAACTTGATGCAGATTTGCCACTGATCATTTTCACATGCAAATGAGCTTGTGATTAACAGCAAGTGTTTTCCAGATTGCAGCTCTTCACCAGTTGTGTTGAACCTGCAGCAAACCTTTGGCAACAACTGACAATTAGCCACAAAGCTCATTTGCATGTGAAAATGATCAGTGGTGAATTTGCTGCAAGTTTGTGGCAAATTTGCAATGAACTCTCGATTTTTGTAAGGATGGTGGTGCCCTTTTTTATGGTTTGGGCCACTGCCCCTCAAAATGTCTGCACACGGCCCAGCTACCATGCACAATATAAATATAGATTGTAAATAGTGTATGTTTTTTAAGTAAACATCCAGAATTGAAAAACTAATGAAATGTAATACAAAACTACTTAAATTACTGGTCTCCACTGTATGATTCAGACTGATCTCACTGGGAATTCGGCAACAGTTAGGTCAAAACTTCTTTAGCTTAACTTGTGCTAAGTTTGGAATGGCATACTACCCATACTACTCTTACTACTTCTGCCATATTTGTCTATGACAGAAATAGTAAGAGTAGCATGGTAGTATGCCATTCCGAACTCGCCCTCGATCTTACCAAAATTCAAACTATTGCCCCAGTGGTGGAAGTGGGAAGTGTTTTTTAAAGGTAAACATGCTTGAACTGATGCAAAAATATCTGGTGGGAGATGGCGTAACTCGGCAGAAGGAGGTCGATGTCAGGGTACTGAAACATGTTGACTTTCCATGTGATCATGTTGGTATGATTATAATACATCACATTATAATACTTTTTAAAGTTATCCAGCCAAGAGCAGTGAGTGGTTTTCACGTTTTCTTATTTATTTATTTTTATTAATATTAATGCACAGATCTGGTATTTTGATACAAATCTACTTTTTGTCCTGCTGTTTATGTGCACTTTAGTCATAACTGTAAATCTTTACATTTAGACAAGGGGTTTCACTTTGAGAACTTCATTCAATGCAACATTAATTACTTCTCTCATTGAATAGCAACTGATATCTGGTCTGCAATCTGATGGCTACTCCAATGAACATTTGTTACATTAAACAAACTAATGGATTAGTCTAGTTTTTAAAAACATAGCAGAGGAAGCATGTGTGAACGGCTTGTAACGCAACTTAAAAAATTAGCCCTTCCCGGACTTCCTAGGTTGCCTATTAAAGCCTGTAGATTGATTTTCATGTGAAGGGAGCGGGTCACTTTTGCCGGGAAAATCCAAAGGATGTGACGTTTATGCGCACTCCTGAAAGCCTTGCCTCAGTGCTTCCGCTATTCAACAGCGACAACAAACTGCAACACTAGGTAACGTTATCTTAGAGATGGAATCCAGCAAACGTCCGGCTCCCAGCACAACACACACTCCTACACAAACTCTGAGTAAGCCAAAAAAAAAAAAATAAAAATAAAAATATTCCCGTCTGGCTAAGCGTAAACGTGATCATGGTCGAGCGAAAACTACAGTGAACATCAGCAGGGTATTGGATTCCTGGAGGGACCTTCGTTCGGTTTTGGGGATCAAAACTGACCCTAAATTGGTGTTCTTCTTATTGGACAGGTAAGCTTACATAACTGCAAAGCATGTGAAATATAGTGCCATAAGGATTGATCTGTGTAATTTTAGCTAACTTGACCTTGCCTGCTAACGCTGATGAATTGCAAGCTACCTTGCTTCATAACTTTCAAATAATTTCAACGATCTTCTCTTTATACTAAAAGTCAGGTATGCTGATTCACAGTAACTGACATAATGTTAATTTGTTATTATTCAGCAAGGTAAACTACAATAATACATGAAATGAATGCTAGACAATGTTCAAGATAATGCAAAAAGCTCCATTCATTAGTGTAACATAACTTGGTTATACAGAAAATATATACAATCTATAATTATAAAACAATAGCACATCGATATATCAAAATGACAGTTGTGATGGAATCACATCAATACTGAATTGTCAAAATATTTATAATGTACAGTCTATTTTATAAACAGCTACTGTCATCATCCACCAAATTTAGCTAACAGCTCTTGATAAAGCTGGCTAGCTAGCTAACTCTGACATAGGCTATCGTATAAATGCAGTCAATGTATCATGCAAAGAAAAGTGATTACTTCAAACTACAGACTCGCATACTCAGACCTATATCCACACTTTGTTTTAGCCCTGTTCCAGCACTGGAGAGTCAAATATAATATACAGTCTCAAAGTTTGTAGTAAAACAATCATAACTGTGTAATTTTAATTATGCTACCTTATCTGTCATCATGATGCCGGTGAATCACGTTCAGTCTCTTTGTTTTGTTCCCTATGGAGTGAACGCGATCATGAGCTACAGGCTGCAGTTCACTTAACAGCCACAGGTGTCATTAATAACAAGGGTTTCTGAATCTTACATACTGCACCTTTAATGAAGATGTACTGAGAACAATAGTCAGGAAATGAGAGAGTTATTTCTCTTTCTTTCATTTTCTCATCTGAATTTAACATGATCCAATAACACACTTATACCCTTTTTTTTGTGGAAAACCATGAACAAACTCTTTCATGATAACAGAAATGACTAGCAGCAACCAAAAAAAAAAAAAAAAAAAAGAGGTTGTGTCACCTTTGTTGAAGGAAATGAGGTTCCCTATCTGTCACTCACTCGACGTTGTGTCAATGTAGTGACACTAGGGGTCACTCTTGGGAGCCCCAAACTCCCAAGCTCCCAACTTTTTTGAAAAAAGGCCAATGAGAATTGGCGAGTGGAATTTTGCATGCCACTCCCCCGGACATTCGGGTATAAAAGGAGCTGGTATGCAACCACTCATTCAGATTTTCTCTTCAGAGCCGATCGGTTCTATTCATTGAGCTGAATTCATCCGCCGAGTTCATTCACCTGCTGGATTTACGGCACATTTCAGCGGCTTCTCCCCCTCTGCACCCGTGGAGTGTAGAGAACGCCCCTGGGTGCTTCAGCAGAAAAAAAAAAAAAAAAGAGTATATTCTAAAAAAAAAGAGTATATTTTTCAATTCTAAAAGAGCGGTGCACACGGAACGTCTTTTTAAAGATGACTTTCCGCTTGTGTGTTATTCCTGGTTGCGGTCGTTATCTCTCCGCTTCTGATGGCCACGATCTCTGTTTTACGTGTCTGGGCACTGCCCACGCGGAGACTTCCTTTGTGGATGGGTCTTGTCCTCATTGCGAGAACATGACCATGGCAACGTTGCCTTCGTAAGAAAGCAAGCCACCCCTGTGGCTCCCCGCCTCGGTCCTTCTACCTACGTGTTTGAGGCCACGTCGGTTAGCACTGGGGGCGATTTGGGGACTCCAATGGGACCACTTCCACCGGGTAACCCCCCACAGACCTCCCATTCCTCAGCACGCTCGCTTGCTCCGGTCGGGCTCTCGGATGAGACCGCCGGATCGTCTCAGGGCGAGTTCGACCTCTTATTCGGGGCCCGGAAAGACGATGAGCTATCGAGCACAGCATCGGAGAGTGGGCTCGTCCACTCTGACATGGAGGATTCGGCTGGGCTTCCCCCTTCGGGTGTGGTCGCCCAGTCTCAGGCCGTCGCAGAGATGATGGACATGCTTTCCCAGGCAGCCAAGAGCGTCAGGCTAGAGTGGAACCCTCCACTCTCCCCTGAACCCTCGCAGCTCGTAATTGGTTCCTGGGCCAAGAGCGCCGCTCACGGCCACGCCCCGCCCCGGTTCTTTTCTTCCTGGAGGTGCATGGGGAGCTGACAAGATCGTGGGGGCACCTTTTACTACCCGGTCCCGATCTTTCAGCTCCCCTGCTCTCACTACCCTTGATGGTGGGGTGGCCAAGGGGTATTCGGTGATCCCCAGGTGGATAAGGCGCTCACGGTGCACTTATGCCCGCAGAGTGCCACCACCTGGCGCGGGTACCCGAAGCTCCAATCAAGGGCCTGTAGGTTTACGTCGTCTCTGACGGCTAAGGCCTATGGTGCCACTGGACAAGCCACCTCCGCCCTGCATTCCATGGCTCTCCTGCAGGTACACCAAGCCAAGGCGCTAAAAGAGCTGCACAAGGGTAGTTCTGACCCGGGATTGATACAGGAATTGTGCTCAGCGACTGACCTCGCTCTCCGGGCGACGAAGGACACGGTGCGGTCTCTCGGGCAGGCGATGTCCACTCTGGTGGTCCAGGAATGCCACCTTTGGCTCAACCTGGTCGACATGAGAGAGGTTGACAAGGCATGGTTCCTTGACGCCCCCATCTCCCAGGTTGGCCTGTTCAGCGACACCGTCGAGGACTTTGCCCAGCAGTTCTCGGCGTTGAAGCAGCAGACGGAGGCCATTCAACACATCCTGCCCCGGCGCGGCTCAAGACCCCGCACCCCGTCTGCTCGTCACCAAGGGCGTCCTCCTGCAGCAACAGCACCGGCTCTGCCACAGCCTGCCCCCGCACCCAGCCATGGCGTGGAGCCCACTGCAGGAAGTAGACGCCACCCATCTCAAAAAATTTCTAACATTCTTTTGAATGTCCATATACTAAAATAAAATATTTGATGCCATAAGTGTACCTTAATTTACTATTACTATTATTTTGAATGGCCATGGAAAAGTAAGCAATGTGATAATTTTACCTGGTCGCAAAAAGTAGTCCGTTAATTTACCTGATGAACTTTCACCTTTTGCTGACCCTTTATGTATCACAGAGCTAATGTGTACTTCTAAATCACTTGCACCTTTATTAGCAACTGACACATAGGTGCCAGCTTTATATGTCATACATTCTGCTTCCCACGGATTTTGACCTGGATGAAAGCATGGGAATTTTTTGTGCAAATCTTCTGTAAATTTGCATTTTCATTTGGGCATTGTTTCCACTGTCATTTGCTGGTACTGTCAAGCAACTGTTTGATGCCAAACACAACAGTGCTTTGCGCATTCGTGGAGAGATTGACAGGCAGGAATTTGGCCAATAGTTGCTGCAAGCCCTCGACCAATTGGTGTGCAAGAAGGCGGGACTTACAAAGAGGGGTTAAAGCAATGCAAATATGCATGCACACACAATGAAGTATTAGACCAGATGCACATCATAATGCAACTAAAGCCGAATCCCGGACATTTTCGCAAATTTAGAAATCCTGTCCGGACACTTTTTAAGGTCCGAAAAAGAGGACATGTCTGGGGAAAAAGAGGACGTATGGTCACCCTAGGCCTACCTAAGATTAATGGTGCAACGCTCAAATATTTAGTAGAGCATAAATTGTGACTTAGTGCCCATTTATGCCACATCTAGGCTAAGTTGTAACATACGTATAGCTGGTGCAACCGGCCCCAGCTGACTCCCTGCCTGCTCTAAATATTGCATAATTTGATAAACGTGCTGTGTGCACATTTATTTTACCTTGTAAAAAAACCCCAAAACAATTACTGTTTTTTTCTTGCATTCATTAATTAATCAAATAAAAAAGATATCCACATTGGATTTTTCAGGATATTTTCTGACCGCCCATTCCCGTCCACATTTCATGGAATCACCATGCGCTTCCACCTTCAACTCTGAAATTTAATCCTGCATCGCAAGAAACAACCTGCTGGAATGCATCACTATGCATCCCGTCACCAGTGCTTGAAGTGAAGCAGCCAGTACTCTCTTCTATCCAAACTAAAACTGTAATGCTGTAAACTCCTGCATATTTCACCATCCTGTTTCCTGTTCCGGTTGCTGGCAGCACGCTGCATGAGTCTGTCTGTTTGTAGTTTGCTAGCCTGCTTAGCATTGCTTATTCCTCTACGCTCATCATTTTATTTTACCACGTGCTTCGTTTTTCCCTCCGCTTTTCTACTGTTTCAACTGCGTGTATATTACTGCGCGCACCATTTTATTTTAATTTTTTTCCGCTTGCATTTCAACTTGGTGCATTCGTTTTCTCCTCTGTGTTTTACACGGATTACTGCATCAATCTCAAACATCTGCTGATCAGGAACTAACACAACAACAGCAAACAATTGCGTGAGGGATTCATATCGATCTCAAACCCTCGCCGCTCAAGAACAACCATAACAACAACAAACAATTGCGGTAAGTCATGGAATTCGCTCATATTATTGCTTCCTTTATTGGATGCCACATGTTTACTATAGCTTCTTCCATCAGCAGTGAGGGGTTTACATGTGATAAATGTAAGGAATTAGTCAGGCTGATGGAGAAGTTTAATGAGTTAGTAATGCTAGTGGAGGTCTGTGAGAAAGAGAAGCCGGTAGATACTGTTTTGTATGTGGGTAGAACAGTGAGCAACACATACACTTTGGTTCCGGCTGTAGAGCCCCCTCAGCAGGGCATTTGGTTGACGTCTCGGCAGCATACTCGCTCAGCAAAGTGAGACCACTCTCCCGTTCCTGTTAGGGTTTCCAATTGATTCTCCCCACTCAGTGATGCACCCACTGAGAATCATTTTGAAAGAGCCTTGGTCATAGGTGATTCTACTGTAAGGAACATGGAAATAGAGACTCCAGCCACTATTGTTAAATGCATTTCCAGTGCCAGAGCATCTGACATCAAATCAAATTTACAAGTGCTGGCTACTGCTAAATGTAGATTTTCTAAAATTGTTATTCGTGTCGGCACTAACCATGTCTGGCTTCACCAGCCGGAGATCACTAAAGATAATTTTAAAGAGGTATGTGGACTTGCAATAACAATGTCAGACACTGTAATATGCTCTGGCCCCCTCCCTGCTTGTCATGGTGATGAGGTTTATAGTAGATTAGTGTCACTGAATGGCTGGATATCTGAGTTGTGTCCAGAGAATAGCATAGGATTTATAGACAATTGGAAGAGTTTATGGTGTAGACCTGATCTGCTAAAGAGAGATGGACTCCATCCCTCCAGGGAAGGTGCTGCTCTCCTCTCTAGTAATTTGGCCACAGGTGTATAAAATGAAGCACCTAGGCATGCAGACTACTTCTACAAACATTTGTGAAAGAATGGGCCGCTCTCAGGAGCTCAGTGAATTCCAGCGTGGTACTGTGATAGGATGCCACCTGTGCAACAAGTCCAGTCGTGAAATTTCCTCGCTACTAAATATTCCACAGTCAACTGTCAGTGGTATTATAAAAAAGCGGAAGCGATTGGGAATGACAGCAACTCAGCCACGAAGTGGTAGGCCACGTAAAATGACAGAGTGGGGTCAGTGGATGCTGAGGCGCATAGTGCGCAGAGGTCACCAACTTTCTGCAGAGTCAATCGCTACAGGCCTCCAAAGTTCATGTGGCCTTCAGATTAGCTCAAGAACAGTGCGTAGAGAGCTTCGTGGAATGGGTTTCCATGGACGAGCAGCTGCATCCAAGCCATATATCACCAAGTGCAATGCAAAGCATCGGATGCAGTGGTGTAAAGCACGCCGCCACTGGACTCTAGAGCAGTGGAGACGCATTCTCTGGAGTGCCGAATCACGCTTCTCCATCTGGCAATCTGATGGACGAGTCTGGGTTTGGCGGTTGCCAGGAGAACGGTACTTGTCTGACTGCATTGTGCCAACTGTGAAGTTTGGTGGAGGGGGGATTATGGTGTGGGGTTGTTTTTCAGGAGCTGGGCTTGGCCCCTTAGTTCCAGTGAAAGGAACTCTGAATGCTTCAGCATACCAAGAGATTTTGGACAATTCCATGCTTCCAACTTTGTGGGAAAAGTTTGGGGATGGCCCCTTCCTGTTCCAACATGACTGTGGACAAAGTGCACAAAGCAAGGTCCATAAAGACATGGATGAGCGAGTTTGGTGTGGAAGAACTTGACTGGCCTGCACAGAGTCCTGACCTCAACCCAATAGAGCACTTTGGGATGAATTAGAGCAAAGACTGCGAGCCAGGCCTTCTCGTCCAACATCAGTGTTTGACCTCACAAATGCGCTTCTGGAAGAATGGTCAAAAATTCCCATAAACACACTCCTAAACCTTGTGGAAAGCCTTCCCAGAAGAGTTGAAGCTGTTATAGCTGCAAAGGGTGGGCCGACATCACATTAAACCCTATGGATTAAGAATGGGATGTCACTTAAGTTCATATGCGTCTAAAGGCAGATGAGCAAATACTTTTGGCAATATAGTGTATATATATATATGTATATATATATATATAGTATCTGACTAACTGGGGCCCAGGTCAGGAAGCAGACAAACTAGCTAATCCAAACGTCTGCTAGCTGACTTGAGATATGACACAGGTCACATAAACAACAACACATATAGAGACTGTATCACCTAGATATCACATAGAGACTGTGTCTGTTCCTCCAACTACCAAACACAAACCCCTTCCTAAATCATTTAGAAAAAATTTGATTAAGGTAAAACTTGAAAAGAAGAAGAAAGAAGACAAATATAATATAAAAGGTAGGGCTACTAAACATTAGATCTCTTTCAACCAAAGCACTAATTGTAAATGAAATGATTACAGATCATAGATTGGATGCACTCTGTTTGACTGAAACCTGGCTTAATCTGGTGCAGATTAATATATTAGTTTAAACTAGATAAAAAAAGTTCGTCAAGACAAACTTTGATGTTGGCTTGAGAAAGCCTAGCCTGAAAGTTTGAAGTAGGTGTAAAAGCTTGAAGTTTAAAGGTTTTAAGTTTGAAGTAGTTACAAGTTTAAGTAGTAGTTTTAAAAGTTCAAAGTTTAAAGATTATAAGATCATTCAGTCTATCAGATAGATAGATAGATAGATAACTTTTGTACATCTTTACTTTTCATTCCATAAAGCTATTTGAATTGAACTGAATTAAATCGAACGTTTGATTAGCAGAAAAAAATGACAATCGGGAAAAGGTACCGCGCAAGACTTTTAGGTAAATGTCTTTTTTTATGGAGTGAACTACGTATCCCATGAAACATTGCGAATGGTGTAAAAGTAGGCATAGTAGACGGATACTCATGCTTGCTACCCTTAGTCAAATGAACGAAACCGGAAGTCTCTACGATGTTCTGGTTCAGAGATATGTGATTTGTTACTTGGTTGCTAGGGTAACCCCATCTGGTTGCTAGGCAGTTACCAAGGTGATACTCAAAAGGCTCCTTGCTACCCTGAGTCAAATGAACGAAACCTGAAGTCTCTATGATGTTCTGGTTCAGAGATATGTGATTTGTTACTTGGTTGCTAGGGTATCCCCATCTGGTTGCTAGGAAGTTACCAAGGTGATACTCAAAAGGCTCCTTGCTACCCTGAGTAAAATGAATGAAACCAGAAGTCTCTATGATGTTCTGGTGAAGAGATATGTGATTTGTTACCTGATTGCTAGGGTAACCCCATCTGATTGCTAGGCAGTTACCAAGGTGATGCTCAAAAGGCTCCTTGCTGGCCTGAGTCAAATGAACGAAACCAGAAGTCTCTACGATGTTCTGGTGCAGAGATATGTGATTTGTTACTTGGTTGCTAGGGTAACCCCATCTGATTGCTAGGCAGTTACCAAGGTGATACTCAAAAGGCTCCTTGCTACCCTGAGTCAAATGAACGAAACCGGAAGTCTCTACGATGTTCTGGTTCAGAGATATGTGATTTGTTACTTGGTTGCTAGGGTATCCCCATCTGGTTGCTAGGAAGTTACCAAGGTGATACTCAAAAGGCTCCTTGCTACCCTGAGTCAAATGAATGAAACCAGAAGTCTCTATGATGTTCTGGTGCAGAGATATATGCTTTGCTAATTGCTGTTTTGCTAATTGGTTGCTAGGGTAAGCCCATGTGGTTACTAGGCAGTTGCCAGGATGATACTAAGAAGGCTGCTTTCTGTCCTGAGTCATACAAGCCAACAATGAAGTCTCTTTGACATTCTGATCCTAAGATACCATCTAAGCAATTTGGAATGGATGTCAATGGGGTTTGGTTGCTAGGGTGCTCTAAATGGTTGCTAGGACATAGCTAAGTAGTTACCATGATGATACTTGAAGACTGATTGCTCACCCAGTTAAAACAAGCCAACTCTCATGTCTCTAGGACATTCTGATCCGAAGATATCACTCTCAGCCATTTTGAATTGAAGTCAATGAGGATGGTTGCTAGGGTGCTCTAAATGGTTGTTAGGGCGTGGCTAAGTAGTTTTTCAAGTGGATACATGAAGACTGATTGCTCACCCAAGTGAAATAAGCCAACTGCCATGTCTGTAGTATGTTCTGATCCAAAGATATCCCTCTCAGCCATTTTTAATGGAAGTCAAAAGGGCTGGATGCTAGCGTGCTCTAAATGGTTGCTAGGGCGTGGCTAGCCAGTGACTAGAGATATTCTTATTGGCTGATTACTAATCTGACTCAAAAGAGCCAATCCCCAAATGTCTATGACATTCTGTTCATTCTGTTTGAACTCACAACTCCAGGGGTAGTAGTCAGTGTCTTTACTGGCTGAGCTACCCAGGCTCCCTATGTCATCTTCTTGAACTTTGTGAAAGCAACAACCCAAATGTGTGTTACCACCTTGTGGATCCCCTGCAAACAATTCTAAGCACATGCACAAACCATGCGTACAGAGTATGCACAGTTAGAAAAATCGTACAGTGGTCGGACAAGGGTCCTTTTTGTTTGTTGGTGTCAGTATAGTTGGTCTCCTAGCCTGAGTAAAATTCTGTTTAATCTCTTAAAGGAATGTTCCGTGTTCAATACAAGTGAAGTTCAATCAACAGTATTTGTGGCATAATGTTGATTAACACAAAAATGTATTTTAACTCATCCCTCCTTTTCTTTTAAAAAAGCAAATATCGAGGTTACAGTGAGGTCCTTACAATGAAAGTGAATGTGGCCAACTGTTGGAGAGTTTAAACCCAGAAATGTAAAGCTTATAATTTTTTAATTTTAAAAGCACATTCATTAATTACTATTAAAACTCATGCATTATTTGAGCTGTAAAGTTGTTTAAATCGTCAATTTTAGTCATTTTAGGATTTTAGGTTTTGTTGACATTACATCGTCATGGCAACGAAGTTGTAAAATTGGCTATAACTTTACACAGAAAAGATTAGTTAGCAATTTTATCACACTAAAATCATGTTAATACACTTATTGTTTGAATGCCGTGCTGCAACAGCTGGCTGATCAAATCACAGACATGGAACAACAATACCCGGACTCAGTTATTATTATTCTTGGGGATTTTAACAAAGCAAATCTCACATGTGAACTGCCCAAATACAAACAGCACATTATATGCCCAACCAGAGACAGAAATATACTGGATCACTGCTACACAACAATAAAGGATGCATATCGCTCTGTCCCTAGAGCAGCTTTGGGACTATCTGATCACTGTCTGGTTCATCTTCTTCCAATTTACAGACAGAAATTAAAATCTGCTAAGCCTGTAGTAAGGACTGTTAAGAGATGGACTGATGAAGCAGAGCTGGAACTACAAGCCTGCTTTGACTGCACTGATTGTAGTGCTTTTGAAGCTGCAGACACCAATCTGGACGAGCTCACAGATAATGTAACACATATCAGTTTCTGTGAGGATATGTGCATTCCTACTAGGACTTATTTAACATTTAACAATGACAAATCATGGTTTACAGCAGAACTCAGGCAGCTTCATCAGGCCAAAGAGGATGCTTACAGAGTTGGGGATAAAGTCTTGTTCAATAAGGCCAGGAACACACTGAATAAGGGAATCAGAGTGGCTAAAATAAGATACTCTGAGAAGCTGAAAAACAAGTTTTCAGCTAACGACCCTGCATCAGTGTGGAGTGGCATGAAACAACTTACGAATTATAGGACTCCTGCCCCCAACCCTGTGGTGGACCAACAACTGGCTGACGACCTGAATGTGTTCTACTGTAGATTTGAAAGGCCCAATCTCACACCCCACACCCACTCTGACCTTCACTTCACTTCACACAAACACCAACACCTCCTGCAACCCCCTTCCTCCCCCCTCCTGCCACTCAACCTGCACTTAAGATCTGTGTAGATGATGTGTGCCGTGTCTTTCGAAAACAAAGGATAAGGAAAGCACACGGCCCAGATGGCGTTTCACCTGCATGTCTTAGATCCTGTGCTAACTAGCTGGCCCCCATCTTCACACAGATCTTCAATAGATCACTGGCGCAGTGTGAAGTCCCATGCTGCTTCAAACGTTCCACTATCATCCCCATCCCAAAGAAACCAAAAATCACAGGACTTAATGACTACAGACCTGTTGCCCTGACGTCTGTGGTCATGAAGTCATTTGAGAGACTGGTGTTGGCCCACCTGAAGGGTGTAGGGCTTTACTGGTTGTTTAGATCAGTGTTACTAGTGTTACTATCAGTTATTAATCAATATTTAAATTAATTGGATCTAACTCATTAAAACCTCATATGGGACTCCAGTAAATGTAGTGTGCTATGTTTAGGAGCAAGTTTGGTTATTAGCAATAATTAATAATTATCAAAGATAATTATTAATTATTAAAATCAATAGAACATTGATGAGAATCAACGTTAGCTTTTTTTAATCCTTTAAATCAACAATTATCAAAGATAATCGTCAATTGTTAACATCGATGAAACATTAATTAAAATTAACACTAGCTTATTGATCGTTCAAATTCAATCATCAAAGATAATCATCAATTTTCAAAAATCAATAGAATATTAATAAGAATTAACATTGACGGGGCACCACCCTGGAGTTAGGGACTAATAACCAAATAGTAAAACAGTCTCAATATTAGATTGTTTTCTTAGGAAAATCGACATCCGAAGAATATCGATTTTCGGGGAAAAAACAATGAATGAAGGTTTGAATCCGAGCACTGACATCCCGTCAGCATGACACAGGCGTATGCAAAACAAACCAAAACACTTCTCTTTGTAATATAAACAAAGTTTATTTATGCAGTAATATCAATTAATAATTAATACAATGCAGTCAATAAACTTCTGACTTACAACTACAAACTAAACAGTGATATGATTAGATATGGAAATAAAAATAATCCTATAACACATAAGGTGTGTGTGTGACAGTGTGTGTGTGTGTGTGTGTGTGTCAGTGTGGTTAGTGAGAGAGAGAGAGAGAGAGATGATTAAGTGACAGCCCGAAAGCTGATTTCGCGATAGCTGGAGATAAAGCAGCCGTGTTCATCACTCAGAGACACGGTTTTACGAGTAAAAGTCCTGCGTTATTTGAATCTAATGGATGAACTCAGTTTCTGTCTCACCCGCGATGGCGAAATTGCACAATCCAATTTGGTTGGACCACAATACAGCAAAACAAATTTGTGATAATTAATACCCTGAGTATTAATGAGCGGACATGGCGGTCCATAAACTGTACAAGCAAAAACCTTGAAACACAAGAATAACACGCTATAATATTCTATCTCTGCCCAGACGTAACCTCTTACTTGAATCGCATGAGGACACAGGTAGAATGTGTTTTTCTCCGTCCTTTAACTCTGACCCGGTTCCTTGAGGCTCGTGTGATGACGGGATGCCGTTTCCTCGCTCTGTCGGCAGGCGGTATGGCTGTTGATTCTCCGCGGGCTGGCGAGGAACTCAGAAATGTCGACTTGATTGAAGATGGAAGGGAAATCTTTAATCTCTTCACTTCTGTAGGCCAACGGATGAAGATGCGAATTGCTCGGCGGTCTCCTTTGGATCTGTTGGAGTGTATGGTTGAACACAGAGTAATCTCAACTCGTCCAGCGAGATGGAGATTGTATGGCTACAGTTTCAATTCAGACATTACTTCCTTATGCCACAAGGCTGCACCGGAGAGCAGCAAAAGCTACGTCTTTATTCGGTGAACGAAGTCGCTGGAAGCAAAATCTTTAAGCATTTCAGAATTATTTGAACTCCTGATGATGTCATGTTTGAGGGACGTTCTGTTGTGTGCCTCATCCAATAGGAGTTGAGCACTCGATCCTTTAGTAAGCAAGGCTTCATGGATCTGTAGTCTGTTTTGGACTCCCTTTGTTTGATTTTGGCGTGATTTTTATCAGTAAAATTTACGACTTAGAAGGTGGGGGCTTGAGTTATGTTTTTACGACTGTGTTAGGCCTGCCTTTGTCTTCTATCTGAATACATGAGGCCCAACAAGGGCAACACTGGACCCTTTCTAGATCCCCTTCAATTTGCTTATCGAGCAAACAGGTCTTTGGATGATGCAGTCAAAATGGGATTGCATCATTTCCTGCAACATCTGGACAGACCAGGGACATATGCAAGGATCCTTTTTGTGGACTTCAATTCGGCTTTCAACACCATCATCCCAGCTATACTCCAGAATAAATTACACCAACTCTCTGTTCCCACATCTATCTGTCAGTGGATTACCAGCTTTCTGACAGACAGGCAGCAGCTTGTGAGACAGGGGAAATTCACTTCAAGCGCCTGTACAATCAGCACTGGTGCCCCCCAGGGATGTGTGCTCTCCCCACTACTCTTCTCCCTCTACACCAACAACTGCATCGCCAAGGACCCCTCTTTCAAGCTCCTGAAGTTTGCAGATGACACTACTGTCATCAGCCTCATCCGAGATGACGATGATTCTGCATACAGAAGGGAGGTTATACAGCTGGCTGTCTGGTGCAGTCAAAACAACCTTGAGCTGAACACACTCAAAACGGTGGATTGTGGACTTTAGGAGGAACACCCCAACACTGTCCCTCCTCACCATTCTAAACAGCACTGTGGCTGCAGTGGAGTCATTCAGGTTCCTGGGCACTACCATCTCACAAGACCTGAAGTGAGAGACCCACATTGACTCCATTGTGAAAAAGGCCCAGCAGAGGTTGTACTTCCTTCGCCAGCTGAGGAAGTTCAACCTGCCACAGGTGCTGCTGATACAGTTCTACTCAGCAGTCATTGAGTCTGTCCTCTGCACTTCTATAACTGTCTGATTTGGTTCAGCTACGAAATCGGATATCAGAAGACTACAAAGGACAGTTCGGACTGCTGAGAGGATTATTGGTTGCCCCCTGCCCTCCCTTCAAGAACTATACACTTCCAGAGTGAGGAAAAAGGCTGAAAAAATCACTCTGGACCCCACTCACCCTGCCCACTACCTTTTTGAACTGTTGCCTTCTGGCCGATGCTTCAGAGCTCAGAGCACCAGAACCGTCAGGCACAGGAACAGTTTTTCCCCCAGGCTATCCATCTCATGAACAGTTAAAACTGCCCCTTTGAACAATAATTAATGTGCAATACACAGCTTAGTCTTTTTATATTATCCAACACATCCTACCTCTTCTGCCATTACTTTCCCTTGCACTGTATATAACCAATTTGTATTTAGATTTGCACTACGTATGTGTATGTGTATGTATGTATGTATGTATATTCATTCATATATATGTGTATGTGTATATATGTGTATATATGTATGTGAATGTATATATTGTCTATTGTGTATTCTATATATACTTTTTCTTTTCAATATTTATCTATTTTGTATTCAATTTTAATTATTTTTTAAAAGTCTTTTTGCTGTTTTTATATTGTTGTGTACTGGAAGCTCCTGTCACCAAAACAAATTCCTTGTATGTGTAAGCATATTTGGCAATAAAGCTCATTTTGATTCTGATTCTGGTACACATGTTTGGTTTTGTGTTGATTAAAGGGTACTTGAGCCTTACTGAAGGTACTTTGGGGGTACTTTCAGCAAAAAAGGCTGGGAAACACTGCGCTAGAATACACTACTGACATACAGGCACTTGACAATAGCTTCCACTGAATCCCTAACAATTGGTTGAGACGTGATTTTAGTTAAGCCTTTGACAACTGCACAGCTCAGGAAAATGACATACTCATTTTGGCACTAAGAGCTGACATATTCATGACGGGGAGAAAGCCATGAAGAAAACATTGGGTCATGCTTTGCTAATTTCTTTATGAAATGAGCATCCTTTGCCTCATACCCTGAAAAGCATCTAAAAGTTTCCACTATTATTTATATTCAACCTACCTATAAACTAACTACAACACCTGACTAGATTCTGCTGCTTTTACTGATAAAATTATATTTGACATGACAGACATAAAAAAATCAGTTTGAGATGTTGTTCAAAACTACAAGGGAAAAATAAGCCAGTTCATTACATTTACATTACATTTACATTTATTCATTTGGCAGACGCTTTTATCCAAAGTGACTCACAAAAGAGGAAAACATAAGTGAATCATCTTAGGAGACAGTGGTATGAAAAGTGCTGTATTACAAAGTATCACTAGCATCATAATAGTATTCAAAACAGAATAAAGTACAACAGAATTTATTTATTTATTTATTTATTTTTAATGACTGGTTAAGTCAGCTTCACGGATGGAGTTGGGAAGGTCGTTCCACCAATGTGGTAAGATGAAGCTGAAAGTCCAGGAAAGTGTTTTGGTGCCTCTTTGTGTTGGTACAACAAGGCGACGTTCCTTAGCCGACCGCAGGCTTCTAGTGGGCGCATAGCTCTGCATAAATGATTTTAGGTATGCTGGAGCAGACCCATTGACTGTTCTGTATGCCAGCATCAGAGCCTTGAATTTGATACGTGCATCAACCGGCAGCCAGTGAAGAGAGACAAGGAGTGGTGTAACATGTGCTCTCTTTGGTTCATTAAAGACCAGACATGCTGCATTCTGGATCATTTGGAGGGGTCTTATTGCACATGCATGGAGGCCTGCAATGAGAGCGTTACAGTAATCCAGTCTAGTTATGACAAGTGACTGGACAAGCAGTTGTGTGGCATGTTCAGAGAGGAAGGGTCTTATCTTCCTGATATTATAGAGTGTAAATCTACATGATCTTGTGGTCTTTGAGATGTGGTCTGTGAAATTTAGTCTGTTGTCGATGGTTACCCCTAAATTTCTGACCGATTTGGAAGGCGTTACTGTAGTTGCACCCAGCTGCTCTGTGATGTTGTGTTCGAGAGCAGGGTTGGCTGGAAAGACAAGGAGTTCAGTCTTGGCTGGGTTGAGTTGCAGGTGGTGCTCCTTCATCCAGGCCGAGATGTCCGCCAGGCAGGCAGAAATTCGAGCAGTCACTGTGGTGTCATTGGGTTGGAAAGACAAGTAGAGTTGCGTGTCATCAGCATAACAGTGGTAAAAGAAACCATGTGCCTGAATGATGGGTCCCAGTGATGTTGTGTATATAGAGAAGAGAAGTGGCCCTAGCACTGATCCCTGAGGTACCCCAGTAAGTAGCTGATGTCCTTCCAGGCTACCTTGAAGGACCTACCTGAGAGATAGGAATTAAACCAGTCAAGCACAGTTCCTGTGATGGCCAGCGAGGAGAGGCTAGAGAGTAAGATCTGATGGTTGACTGTGTCAAAGGCTGCAGAAAGGTCCAGCAGAATCAGGACTGATGATCTGGATTCAACTTTCGCCCATCTCAGCGACTCAGTGACAGACAGCAGGGCAGTCTCGGTGGAGTGTCCACTTTTAAAGCCTGACTGATTGTCATCCAGCAGCTTGTTCTGTGAGAGATAGGCACAGATTTGATTGAAAACTGCCCTTTCAAGTATTTTTGCCATGAATGGGATGAGAGAGACTGGTCTGTAGTGTTCTATTTGTGTGGGATTAAGTGCAGGTTTCTTCAGCAGCGGTGTTACTCGAGCCTGCTTAAATTTAGTGGGAAAAGTGCCTGTAAATAGAGATGTGTTAATTATGTGTGTGAGTGCAGGTAGGATGGATGGAGAAATGGCCTGGAGAAGGTGAGAAGGAATGGGGTCAAGGGAGCAGGTGATGGGGTGGTTGGAGAGGAGGAGTTTAGAGATCTCAGTGTCAGTCAGAGGAGAGAACATAGAGACAGAAGAGTTGCATACAGGAAACAGGTGTTTGACAAGGTGTGGTGCTGAGAATGTATTGCTGATGGTTGTAACCTTATTAGTAAAAATGTGGCGAAGACATCTGCTGTCAGTGATGTGTCAGGCGGTGGAGGGGGAGGGCAGAGAAGTGTGTTGAATGTTCTAAACAAGCTGCAAGTGTCTGAGGTGCTGTTGATCTTGTTCTGGTAATAGGAGGTTTTTGCAGATTTAACATTATCTGAAAAAGTTGCAAGCAGGGACTGATATTTACCTAGATCTGCTGGATCTTTAGATTTCCGCCATCTCCTCGCAGCTGCCCTGAGGTCAGTCCGATGTTCACGAAGGACGTCAGACAGCCAGGGGCTGGGTGGTGTAGCATGTGCTGGCCTAGAGGAGATAGGACAGATGTTGTCTAGACAGGTTGTTAAAGTAGAGCTTAGTATGTCTGTGGCAGTGTTTACATTAAGCGTGGTAAATACATTTTGTGTAGGAAGAGAGGTAGAGACAGCAGTGGAGAGGTGAGAGGGTGAGAGGGAATGGAGGTTACGGCGAAAGGAAACCAATGGTGGAGTCTGTTTTAATGTAGATGGGAGGGTCATGTTGAATTGAACAAAGTAGTGATCAGAGACATGTAAAGGAGTAACAAGAATATTTGAGTAGGTACAGTTACGTGTAAAGATGAGGTCCAGCTGGTTGCCTGATCTGTGAGCTGCTGTGTTGTGTAGTTTTTCCAAGTCAAATGAGGCCAGGAGAGTATTCAGTTCAGTGGCCTGGGGCTTGTCTTGGTGTATGTTGAAATCACCAAGAACCACAAGTGGCCTACCATCCTCTGGCAAGGAGGACAGCAGGACATCCAACTCCTCAAGAAAGTTTGTCAGCTGACCTGAAGGGCGATAGAGGACAACAACATGTATTTTTGTGGGTTGAATTGTAGTAATAGCATGGAATTCAAAACTAGTATTGTTACATAGTGAAGAGTGTGGTGAAAAAGTCCAGTTGTTATGAATGAGCAAACCTGTTCCCCCACCCCTACCGGTGTGTCGAGGAGTGTGAGAGAAGGAGAAGTTGTTGGAGAGAGTAGCAGGTGTTGCTGTATCCTCTGGATGTATCCATGTTTCTGTCAGTGCCAGGATGCTGAGGGTGGACTGCGTGGCAAAGGTTGGAATGAAGTCAGCTTTCTTCACAGCTGACTGGCAGTTCCAGAGTCCCACTGAGAAAGAGAGTGGAGCAGGTGCAAAAGTGCAAAGTGGCCGTAGGTTGTGTGGGTTGCGTTTGGTCTTGCATTTATATCGCGTAAACGGTCTGTAACAGATAACAGGGATGCGCTTGAAGGCATGTGTTATTCATGAAGTAGACACAGTTGAACTAAAAGCCAACTCAATGAAAAAATCCTTAAATCTCCTATTTATTACTGTGTTGGGCCTCATGTATTCAGACAGAAGACAAAGGCAGGCCTAATACAGTCGTAAAAACCTAACTCAAGCCCCCACCTTCCAAGTCGTAAATCTTACTGATAAAAATCGCGCCAAAATCAAACAAAGGGAATCCAAAACAGACTACAAATCCATGAAGCCTTGCTCACTAAAGGATTGAGCTCTCAATTCCTATTGGATGAGGCACACAACAGAACGTCCCTCAAACATGACATCATCAGGAGTTGAAATACCTCTGAAATGCTTCCGGGATTTGCTTCCAGCGACTTTGTTTGCAGCGTGTGGACACAGCTCTTTGCTGCTCTCCGGTGCAACCTCGTGGCACAGGGAAGTAACGTCCGACTTGAAACTGTAGCCATACAATCTCCATCTCGCTGGACGAGTTGAGATTACTCTGTGTTCAACCGAACACTCTAACGGATCCAAAGGAGATCGCCGAGCAATTGGTATCTTCATCCGTTTGCCTACAGAAGTGAAGAAATTAAAGATTTCTCTTCCATCTTCAATCAAGGCGACATTTCTGAGTTCTCCGCCAGCCCACCGAGAATCAACAGCCGTGCCCGCCGACAGAGTGAGGAAACGGCATCCCGTCATCACACGAGCCTCAAGGAACCGGGTCAGAGTTAAAGGACGGAGGAAAACACATTCTACCTGTGTCCTCATGCGATTCAAGTAAGAGGTTTACGTCTGGGCAGAGATAGAATATTATAGTGTGTTATTCTTGTGTTTCAAGGTTTTTGCTTGTACAGTTTATGGACCGCCATGTCCGCTCATTATTAATACTAAGGGTATTAATTATCACAAATTTGTTTTGCTGTATTGTGGTCCAACCAAATTGGATTGTTGTGAAATTTCGCCATCGCGGGTGAGACAGCAACTGAGTTCATCCATTAAAGAGTGAAATAACGGGGACTTTTACGCGTCTCTGAGTGATAAACTGAGAGCTGCTTTCTCTCCCACTGTCACGAAATCGGCTTTAGGGCTGTCACTTAATTAATTCTCTCTCTCTCTCTCGTACTAACCACACACCCACACACACACACACCTTATGTGTTATAGAATTATTTTATTTCCATATCTAATCATATCACTGTTTAGTTTGTAGTTGTAAGTCGGAAGTTTATTGACTGCATTGTATTAATTATTAATTGATATTACTGCATAAATAAACTTTGTTTATATTACAAAGAGAAGTGTTTTGGTTTGTTTTGCATACGCCTGTGTCATGCTGATGGGATGTCAGTACTTGGATTCAAACTTTCATTCATTGTTTTTTTCCCCCGAAAATCGATATTCTTCGGATGTCGATTTTCCTAAGAAAACAATCTAATATTGAGACTGTTTTACTATTTGGTTATTAGTCCCTGATTTCAGGGTGGTGCCCCGTCAATGTTAATCCTTATTAATATTCTATTGATTTTTGATAATTGATAATTATCTTTGATGATTGAATTTGAATGATCAATAAGCTAGTGTTAATTTTAATTAATGTTTCATCCATGTTAAAAATTAACGATTATCTTTGATAATTGTTGATTTAAAGGATTTTAAAAAGCTAACATTGATTCTCATCAATGTTCTATTGATTTTAACAATTAATAATTATCTTTGATAATTATTAATTATTGCTAATAAACAAACTTGCTCCTAAACGTAGCACACTACATTTACTGGAGCCCCATATGAGGTTTTAATGAGTTAGATTCAATTGATTAATTTAAATATTGATTAATAACTACAGAAATAATTATTAATTATTTCTGATAGTAACACTGATCTAAACAACCAGTAAAGGCCTATAACTGGCATTTCATGTTCTGTTTATATCCATCAGTTTTAGTGTTGACTGATGTTGTGAAATAGTGTTTATCGTGTGTTTTTTTTTTTTTCTTTCTATAATGTATGTAAAAATCTCTCTTTCAGATCACCAGAAGCTAGACAGGGAGGCTAGAATCTGCAGACTTCTCAAACACTCCAATATTGGTAAGTTCACACAAACACACACGCACACGTAACACACACACACACACGGTCCAAACTTATTTCCGGATCCATTCAACAAAGTCTCTTTTTCAAGGTAAGTCAGTCTACTTTGCGGCCATCTTTGAAATGCTCATGGGCAGTTTGGGCAGCTATTTTTCTATGTGTGCAGCTATTTTTCTATGTAAACAAGCATCATGAAAGTGCAACTCCTATCTTCTTGAATGGGGAAAGACCGAAATCTCCAAAAATGGTTGGTCAAGATTACGATAAAAGGACATATTTCAAATAAAAAGTAAAATCTGACAACACTGTATGGTGGGGTGAGCAAGAGATGGACACAGTGGGTGTGGCATCAGGCCTCAGAAAGGCATTTATTTAAAATGTCTAAAACAATGGGGAATCTGGGGCATTCGCGGTGGAAAGGGTTATGTGAAGGAAGAATAGAGAGGACAGGGCAAGGTCAAGGTGATAATGGGTGGGATCCCGGCAGCTGCAACACGCTCCTCTCCTTTGTCCAAGGCACGTGGGGCTGTGGCTTCACTCGAGCAGCCTGGCTTCCCTGGGCCTCGGCACTTGAGGGGAATAGCGGCCCAGCATCCTGGCCCGTCGGCCGTGACACGTGCTCCAATCCCGGCATCGCATCTAACTCTGCCGGGGTTCCGGGATACGGGTCTGGCGATGCATCTAACTCGCACCGGACCCTCCCTGCTCCGTTCCTCGACCTGCAAAGATGCCAGCAGGTAGAGACCGGTCTCCCGAGGAGAGGTGCACTCTGCGTTTAAAGGCGGTGGTGATGAGGCTCTTCATTGGGTTCAGGTGAGCCCCGTCACATGCCGCAAAATGGGAAAAAGACACAGCGGGTGATGATCCACGGGAGGGGCATGTCGTTCCGTCACAACTGTTATAATACATTTTGCATCTTTAAATCAGATTACGCTAAAAAATGAAATTTTACCATCTTGCATAGCTAATGTGCATGCGCGTTCTCACACAGATTGACAGGCGATTTCTGTATCTAAAAGGTGATTGGCTATTTTACCTGTAAGGCAGGACTTCCTTTCTACATCTGTTGACCATTGGCTGCCATTGGGCGTTCCAATTTCTCCCATTAATTTTAATAGAAGTGGCCTGTCTCTGCTAAATAGTCTCTGTATTGACACACAGGAAATGTTCATGTAACAATGATGTCACTAAAGAACAGTCCTTGAAATGGCCTATAGGGATGCTCTGATCAGGATTTTTACAGCCAATACCAATCACCGATCTTCTTGTCACGTGATTGGCCGATACCAATCCTGATCATTTCACCTTTTATCAGGGTCTTTTTTAGAAGAATTTAAAACAAGTATAGGCTAACAAATTATTCTCTATATTAAGATAAAATGTAAAAAAATAAGCTTAGTGTCAAACTGAAGACAAACGGATAACACATAGTTGCGACACATAGTTGATTCATGGTCATTATTTCATATATTATTGTTATTCCTTAATTTATTTTTGCATTATATTTAAAACATTATATTATGGTATTTTAATATTGAATAGAAATTATTATACAGTATTTATAAATTCCTTCCCTGCCTTTTCAATTAGTTGGATGATTGTATTAATAGTTCATTTTTCACTTGTTGCTGCTTGAAATTTAAAGACGGGAACACGTGCTCTCTCATGAGGGCAAGAGATGAAAGGAAAGTAGAGAAAGAGTGCATGTTTCTGGACTCTACAGCTGCTATTGTTAATGCCATTTAATCGGGAGATATTTAATAGACATGTTTGAATTACGCCACATCTTATAACTTGCATTATTACTGAGATGCCTATGCCCAGCAGAGACTAAAAAGCTGCAGATATGAAGAATAATAAGAACCGTTTCACAGCTCGCGATGTTTTCCCTTTGCCTTGTCACATGTGAAATGCCACATTAACAGTACAGTACACAAACTTTTCATATTTGCCATACCTGTCCCACTGCATCGTTCTTAACAGCTGAATCAAGTTTGTTGTCATAAGTTACAACACTATCCCAGTATTCCCCACACTCCGTGATGTCATGACAGTGCTGCTGATGTCTTAAGGGAGACGCGCGACTTTTGCGACATGAGTGATCGGTTTATGCGATCGGCCAAATTACCGATCAAGTCATAGGACGTGAATATCGGCCGATATCGATCAGTGGCCAATCAGTCGGAGCATCCCTAGTTTCCAATAATGGTGGCACTTTTCATTGACTTCTGTTGTTTTTATTGTGATCTAGTCAAGTCATTTTAATTTGTATATAAAAATAAGTAATTAAATAATAATTATATTTAGAAACCCAGTGAGCATGCTGAAGGCGACTGTGGCAAGTAACACAAAACTCCATAAGATGATAATGGAGAAAAATTATCTTAGGAGAAACCAGGCTCAATATGGGGACCAGTTCCCCTCTGGCTAACAGCATGAATATAATGCCAATATTACTTATTTATGTGCAGTGCAAGTAATGGTTTAAAATGAGTAAACTAAGTAAGTGTTAAGGGCCAGTGTTTAAAGGTGCAGTATGTAAGATTCAGAAACCCTTGTTATTAATGACACTTGTGGCCGTTAAGTGAACTGCAGCCAGCTACCTGTTGCTCATGCTCGCGCTCATGCACACACTCCATAGGGATGCGAGTGAGCGAGCATCGACCAAAACAATGATGTAACGTTCAAAGAGACTGAATGTGATCCACCGGCATCATGCTGACAGATGAGGTAGCATGATTGTTTTACTACAAACTTTGAGACTGTATATTCAATTTGATTCTCCAGTGCTGGAACAGGGCTAAAACAAAGTGTGGATATAGGTCTGACTATGCGAGACTGTAGTTTGAAATAATTACTTTTCTTTGCATGATACATATGCTATCGTATAAATGCAGTCAATGTCGGCGTTAGCTAGCTAGCCAGCTTTATCAATAGCTGTTAGCTAAATTTGGTGGATGATGACAGTAGCTGTTTATAAAATAGACTGTACATTATAAATATGTTGACACAATTCAGTTTTGATGTGATTCCATCACAACTGTCATTTTGATATATCGATGCGCTATTGTTTTATAATAATAGAATGTATATATTTTCTGTATAAACATGTTATGTTACACTAATGAATGGGTCTTTTTGCATTATCTTGAACATTGTCTAGCATTAATTTCATGTGTTATTGTAGTTTACCTTGCTGAATAATTACAGATTAACATGGTTTATGACAGTTACTGTGCAGGCAAGATCAAGTTAGCTAAAATTACACAGATCAATCCTTATGGTACTATATTTCACATGCTTTGCAGTTATGTAAGCTTACCTGTCCAATAACAAGAACGCCAATTCAGGGTTTTTTAATTTTTTTTTGGCTTACTCTGGGTTTGTGTAGGAGTCGGTGTTGTGCTGGGAGCTGGACGTTTGCTAGATTCCATATCTAAGATAACGTTACCTAGTGTTGCAGACTGTCTGTTGATGTGGAAGAGAAGCTATTACTGAGGCAAGGCTCTCGGGAGCACGCATAAACCTTATAATAATCCATCCTTTGGATTTTCCCAGCAAAACCGACCTGCTCCCTTTGCATGAAAATCAGTCTACAGGCTTTAATAGGCAACCTAGGAAGTCCGTGAAGGGCTCATTTTTTAAGTTGTGTTACAAGCCATTCACACATTGGCAAAAAAAAAAAAAAAAAGGTGAATATTACATGAAAATTGTTACATATTGCACCTTTAAAAAAAGATTTTGTTAGAACTGTAAGATTAATGACTAATGTTTTTGAAATTCATCCTGGATTAACTGCAGAAGTTCACATAGATGCATTGTCCTTTGTTAGTTGGCTGATGAAGGCTTTTGTTGGCAATTTATTGATAGTCTATGTATTCCATTTAAAGAGTGTAATCTATCATTATACCAAGGTGATGCAGGCCGAGATCAGTGAGGTGCTTTGCAGTTCAACTGGCCGGTAATTTCAGTGAGGTCTATCCTAAATCCAAGGTTCAGGCAATGGCATATGAAGTATCCCATGTCTTATGGTTGGAGTTGGCATCAGTTCATCCTCTGAGGTCCATCGTAATAGACTGAAGTGGTGTCTGGCTGGCACCAGCTGCATTTTGTCATCATCACTCAGAGACACATAGCAGTGGAGTCCAATACCAAGCAGGAATGGAGCTGGATCCGGCCGGTTCTGGTAACCTTGGGATAGGAGTCCCAAGGCTGAGACATGGAAACAAATAGAAATATAGCTGCAAGCAGTGATACTGGGGTCAAGCCAATTATCAGCACCATGAGCAGCAAAAGAAGCTTTGTGACATGTTTTTGGTTAGAGTCCGATGAACAGTGAATGAGGAGTTAGAAAAAGTAAACTTTCAATCATAAAAAAAAACAATTTATTTTAAAAATAACAAAAAAGAGCTACTTCTTAGAATTTCTGTCCAGTATGTGGCGCTGTTCTGAAACTGCTCAGGTAGTATCTGGGCATGATGGTTATCAAGAGTTATAAGGCAAAATATAAATTTTTCTATCTCCTGACCAGTAGGGGGCAGTATGCCAAAATGCTGCAGGTAACCTCAGGGCCTAATGGTTATGACACGTCCCATGTTTCGTCCCAATCCCTCAAAGCGTTGCGGAGATACAGCCTCAAGTTCAATTTTGCGCGTTCTTCGTCAAATTCATTGAAGCGCCATTTGAAAACAGTATGGTTTATCAAAATTCTGTGAATAACTTTTTGTCGTAAGTGCCTCTAGATTATACAGGCCAATTTTCGTGCAAATCGGACAAACGGCCTAGGAGGAGTTACAAAAAGTAGGTTTTTCAGAAAATTCAAAATGTCCGATGTCCAAAATAGCCAACATAGGAATTTTTCATATAGTTGGACTCGCTATTCCCCACTAAATCTAAAGAGACCAATTTGATGATTTTATGACAAACTGTTTAGAAGTTATAAGCAAAAATTAGCTTTTTTCATATCTCGTGACCAGTAGGGGGCAGTAAGCCAAAACACTGCAGTTAACCTCAAGGCTTAATGATAATGAAAAGTACAATTTCGTCCCGATCCCTCAAAGCGTTGTGGAGATACAGCCTCAAGTTCAATTTTGCGCGTTCTTCGTCAAATTCGTTGAAGCGCCATTCGAAAACAGTATGGTTTATCAAAATTCTGTGAATACCCCAATGAATCTAATGAGACCAATTTGATGATTTTATGACAAACTGTTTAGAAGTCATAAGCAAAAGTGTGCTTTTTCATATCTCGTGACCAGTAGGGGGCAGTAAGCCAAGACACTGCAGTTAACCTCAAGGCTTAATGATA